>NW_027437179.1:39142299-39589799 GCF_033239565.1 Halichoeres trimaculatus | reverse complement strand
AAATCACTTTATTAAGTCTTTAAGTGAAATTTGTGGCTCTTTGGCTTTCCACCCAGCCCACAAAATGTGATATTTAATGACAAAACCTGTACTTAGTAGAGCTTGTGAATGTAAAATCCTGACCTAAAACGAGCTGTTTGGAATTTAGGGATTTGCTGATGTCAGCGATTTCCTTTTTTGACCAATCAGGAGCAAGTCTGACCTGATTGGTCCACCGGAGCTGATACCCCCAAACCCCCTCCCCGTCCACTCCCCTCCCTGGAGAATGCCAAAGTTGAAGAGCCATCACTGCTCTGTTTTTGGCTGTAAACAGCCACATAGTTCCATGCACAAGCTTCCCATCTCAGAAGAAGACAGACTAAGTGTCTAGAGTTCATTTATCAAGGAAATGTTCCAGCTACACTCAGTAAAACTGTGCATGTGTGTGCTAGTCACTTCACGGCCGACTGCTTTTCCAACTTTGGACAGTCCAACAGAGGGCTAGCCAATAGACTGGTCCTGAATCCAGGCGCATTACCAACCATCCTCCAACAAACCTGGGACCCTGGAAATGTGAGTATTTTAAATGCTGTGTGCTGTGGAGCAGATGGAAGAGCTTTTCCTCAGTGTCCCCCCTGTCTCTGTGTTAGCTTCAGGATGCTAACTTTAGCTGCTGTTAGCCTGTTGTTTTAGCCTGTGATGTTATGGTAAACGAGCTTCGCTGTTTTCTAAACATTGTACACTCGGAGCTCGTGGCGCTGCTCTCAGTGACGTGGAAGAGTGGGGCGGTATCAGCGGTGGCTCATTTACATATGAAGGCCACGCCCACTAAATCAGAGCGTTCTGAACAGAGGGGCTATGAGAGCCTGGAAACAATGCTGCTGTGCTTGATTTATTGGCTTTTTGGACCAAAACATGTTACTACCATTTCATGAAGACATCAATGATCCAGATTAAACTGCAGAAAAGGAGCAGAAAATGGGACCTTTAATAGCAATGACCTTGTTGTAAAACTGTCTCTGAGTGTATTATTAGTACGATGAAGGATATCCCAAGAAGAGACTCTTACGAAGCTTTATTTATCATACAATTAGTCGCAAGTTTTCTGTGTTCATCGGGATAACTAACCTCTTTTCATTTCTGTTGTGGCATTTGCTTTCGTGTTGTGGCTTTTGCAAATCTTCTGACACCTACCGTACATTAAATCACACAAGCTTCTGTGAGATCTGGGAATCATTACTTCAAACGTTAAGTGTCCACGAGTCTTAGGGAATCTTTGGGTTTCAGAGTTTGGTCATGTAAAAATTCAGTCTGACCTGTCTCAATGTGTGTGGTCAGCTCATATCATACAGTTTTTGTTTAATTAACGCTGAATAGGAACATAATTTACGTAATAAACATCAAGCAGTTTTAAAAACACACTCAAAACTGAAGTTTGAGCTGATAAACTCAACAGGAAAATCTTCGCTGAGGCGTCTGGCTGAGTTGCCACCTGCTGGTTGTTTGTAAAATTACACGTTCGTAAATTTAGAAATCATCATAAAGAAGTCAAGTGAAGCATTAATGGTCTGAGAAGTTGGTTATTTTTTGCAAACATCTCATTCAGTCTTCTCTCTTATTACGATCTGTTAGGCTGCCCCCTGCTGGCAAGTGTGAAGACAGCTGACTGAAAAGGTTGTGTTCGTACTTCATGGTTTTCACATGTATGTCTTTTTTTGTCTTTTTTATGTGGGATTCCCCCTCTCCTGCCTTTCCAGAGACTTCTGTGTATTGTGATCTGCTAAAGACTTTATTTCTCTGATTTTCTTCGACAGATGTTGGTGTATGTTGAACAGATCGTACGACACCTTGAGGCATGTTTGTCATAGCGATATTTGGTCGTCTGTGCAGATAAAACTGAATGGAAGATGTACAGTTCTTGCCTCCGTCTGCAGCCCTGACACAGAAAAGATGAGGATCTGTGGTTTTCTGCGTCTGATGGAGGCGCTGGGAGCAGAAATGAGAATCCTTCACTCTCCCTGGTGTTGCAGTCAGCGTGTATTGAAAGTGAAGCTGTGTACTGTGCTGTTAAATGGCAGCTTTAACCACCTCTCTGCCTCCCTGTCATTAGCATAGCGTAGGAGGCTGTGCTGATTGAGTGGCCAGTTGGCAGTCAGGGAGAAATTTTCTTCTCAGATTCTTGGTTCATGTTCTGTGTTTGGATCAGAAATATTCATGACAAACATGAGCAGGGGCTCGTCAGAGTATTTCTGCATGTCCTAAAAGATGTCTCTGAATGCATGTCGGACAGATGTGGAACGCAGCTCGAGGCTTTAATCTGAGCAGGTCTATACATTTTTACCCAAACAGCTGCTGGAAAGACGTCTCTGGGTAAATGTTAAACATAATCACAGACCTTATTTCAAAAGATGAGTTTGGGCTCCTCTGAGAATGACTCGGTTTAACACCATTAGCATGAGCGCTAATGTATTTAAGTGGTAGCTAGCAGTAACTATGGGACAACTTAAAGCAGGGGTTCTCAAACTCTTTGTAAGGCTGGGGAGAGTTTTCAGGAAATAATACAGGAAAATAACATGAAAAAAACATATGCTTGAGGTTTTGCAGTGTCATAATAAACCAGAAATGAAAGATGACACAAATTTTTCACTTTTTTAGTGCAATATTTTTCAGACATAATCAAAGATTGAGGCATCTAGCACCTTTGATGTATCATAGATACAAAATTAAATTTCATTTTCTTTTTTTTGGTGCATTTCCTTTTTTATAGACATAAACAAAGGGATGCATACATGCTAGGTTGGATTTTTTTGCCGATATCTGTTATGCCAGTATTTAACAACTCATTTAGCCGATATCAATATAGAAACCGATATTTTTCTGTTTGCATAATTGCAGAGATGATCAGCTCTCTTGTGTATTGGAAGGAGTGTATTGTATTATGGTGCATACTCTTATCACATCTGTTATGAATAGAAATTTCTTGTGCAAAATAAGAAAAAATATACTTAAAAATGTATTTTTATTTATGAAAATTGCTTTAAACAATAATAGATGAATAAATAAATAATAAAAAAAACCCCAAATCCAATAGATAAATCCTACTTGATAGCTGGATGATGCTCTTCCTGAGAAAATTTGACCAATTTTATAAAACAGGAGCCAAATATGGGACTGCTGTTTAAACAAACAAAAACAAACAAACTATATATATATATATGAAATGTGCCAGACTGATCTGATATGATGTTAACATTATTCAGAGTTTTGACCAATCAGAATCAATTATGACATATTTCAAGACTCATTATTATTATTTTAAAATTTTCTATTTTTTTAACTTTTATTGTTTGTTGCTTTTTTTTTTTAGTATTTTGTGAAGCACTTTGTTAATTATGTTTGAAAAGTCATTCCAATTAGATGGACAAGCTAGCAGTGCTAACCCAGCACCAGGGGGAATACTGGCAGAGTAGCATCATGCTATTCACAGAGACATGGCTAATGAAGCTAGCACTGAACACATTGGGAGGATTTCACCTACTGTGAGTGGACAGGATACAAGAGTGAGACTGAACAAGCTGGTGAAGAAGTCCAGCTTAGTCCTGGACCCTGATGGACTTTTTATTTATCTATGTAACGTATTATATTATTCTATCTATAAATTCTTATTGGAATTTTTTGCATCATACCTACACTTTCTTGTTCACTGCTGTAACGCTGTAAATTCCAGTTTTTGGATGAATAAAAGAACACTGTCTTATCTTATGAGTAAAAACAGCTTGAGATTGATAAAACTGACTCTGCTTTGACACCTTTACCAGATATGGAAGCTTCATGATGGCATTAAAGTTCGCCAGAAGATCATCTGTTCGAAGGAATCATCCTCTGAGCATCATTAATGTCTATGGTTGTCTATTGTGTAAACCCATTCAGAAGATGCAGTGGACACTCTGGCCTGCTGTGGGCGCTAGAGTCATCTGAATATTTAAGGCATTGGCGTCTCCTCTGCAGGATGATGAATAGTTTTTTATCAGTTGATTATTTTTCTGCCATAAACAGGCCACTGTAAAGGCTTATATGTTTTTTTTGAAATTTTAAGTCTCAATCATTTACCAGTTGTAAAAGCTTAATTTGGCCGACATATATTACAAATAAAGTCTTCTTTCTTAAAAAAAAGTATCTTTGTTTTTGAAATATAAGGAATTCCCCCAATAAAATGTAAGAAAAACTACCATTTAAACCACAGTTTTCCCTCCCTTGACAGTTTTTTTTGTCATTCTTGAAATTTTACAACATAGGTAAAAAAAAAAAAAAAAAAAAAATTAAAATGTGTAAGATTTTGTGCTCCCAAGAAACCAGATAGTATCATAGCATGTTACAAAGTGTTGACCTTTTAAACATATTTAAAGCTTTTAATTTTAAAAAAAAACTTTTTTCACCATTTTTTGAAATATATATACATTTAGATAATATAATAAATTAAAATATAAAGAAATATAATTGAAAATAGTATAAATAAATGTAATGAATAATAATATTAATATTATTCAAGGTCTTTCTTGAAATAATTCAACTTGATTTTATATCCTCTGTGTGTAATTAATTTAACTGAAAATACCAAACTATGAAAAAATTACAAAACTGACGTAAACTATGATGTGTTTAGTAACAGTTTTTTAAAAATATCTTCCAGTACAAATTTTTTCCTGTCAGTTGCAGTGCTTTAGGTCACTCATATTCATCTTTTTTTGTTTTATTTTATTTAATTTTGTTTTGTTTTATTAATAAATGTATTAATCAATTAATTAATTTAGTTATTTTTTGCTTACTGTGCTTTTTTCTTTTTTTATACATATTTATTTATTTTATTTTATTTTTTTTTGGCTTTTTTGAGTTTCTGTAAATGTGTTACTTTATGTCTTGATATTAGTGTATCACCTGCAAAATATTGAACTGTTAATCTTTTGCAAAACTGACCAAAATTTTTTAAGAATTAAACAGCTTTTTTTTTTTTTTTTTTACATTTCATGTTACTTTTTACTTTGTTTCTTTGAATATGTATGTAAAGTCTTAAAATGTTTTATTTTCCACCTTGTGTTGAAATATTTCAGCAGTATGTTTGTTTGTTTTTTTTTTTAAGAAAATATCGGGCTTTTCCATCGCGGGGCATCCTTCAAATGATAGATAAAAATATAGTGCAGATAAATATTTGATATCTGATCATTTGATTTTGCTGTAATGAGCCTCCATACCCTGCTCCAGCACAGAGCCAGATGTTGATTTCCTCTCTCCCCCCACATGATGCTGCCTCTCAAGTTTCCAGGAGGACTGCAGCAGCCCGGACCTTCACCCTGAGGCGGATGTTCTCGATAGCAGGGTTCTGTTTCTGCCTGATTACCTCATTAATTCATCGATCCACCTTAAATACAGGGTAATCCCGGGCTGGTCCCTCCCTCCCTCTCGGTCTCCACCAGCACCACTTCACCTCCCTCCCTCTCTCTCAGTTCCTCCAGCTCGCCAGGAAAAAGACGCTGATCCGGACGCTGGGTCTTTTCTGTGGTCCTGTTTGAATGTGTCGGACCCCCACCTCCCCCTCTACCCCCTCCCCAGTCCCACCCACCGCTCTCCAACACAAACACACCACCAGTCCTCATTTACTGGATCTGCGCTTTGTTATCAGAGCCTTCCCCTCCTCTGCCTCTTGTACTCCAGGAGAGAGAAGGGGAGTTTATTCCTTCCTTTTTTGACGGATTGGTATCTGACTGCATCTGGATCTGGTTCCTTCTTCCGCTGCAGGACCACAGCTCAATGCATCCACCAATGTAGGCTAATTACTGGCACAGAAACTGGTGTGAACGCCGGAACAAAAGGACGTAGAAGAGCTTTCTTCTCCACCCGGTGTGTCAATCATTTTTCCACCACTGCAGTTGTCAAGTTGGAGCCCTGTTGGGAAATGGACAAACCCCTCTGAAGTGAAGACGCTGCTCTTCCTCACCAACACAGCCACAGGACGTGATTTGGACGAGGATCCCCGAGTGGAGGTAATGTCTATTCTCTTGGCTTTTTTCAAACTTTACGCGCTACAAGTCCGATTCCTTTCGCTTCACTTGTAGCTGAGAGGTGAGAAAAACGCTGTTTTCACGCTGCGTGTTCCCGTGAAAGCTAATTTTGACGTGTTTTAGGAGTCTTCGTGTCCCCAGTTGTCCGCACTGCTTTGCATCCGGGTAACGCTCACAACTGCTGTTTCTTTACCTTGACACCCACTTATTGGCAACAACAGGCGATTTTTGGATTTTCCACAGGTGTGAAAGGCAAAACAACACCATTCACAGACACATTAACCTCCAAAATATCACATTTCCCGCCTCATTATTCCTAACAGTGTGTCACAACTTCATAAGATATGTTTTCTACCCTTTTTTCTCGCCCCGATAACGTTACGTGCCTTTCCCTCGTCTGCAGTCAACGCTGTCAAGTCTCCATTCAAAATTATGGACGTTCACCGTTCACTAATATCGGCTCGCGCCGCATGAAAACGACCGTTGGTCACTCGCAGTGAAGAAAACCGTTAAATTACGTATTCATTTGCGTGTTAATTCGACCAAAAACAACTTTTATGACTTGACCGCAGCGCTGTGTAGTTTGAGTCACCCACTGCTGTGTGTTTTCCAGCTATGGATCGTGGATTCGTGTCATTTGGTTTGAGTTAACATTTTGCTGAAGTGTTGTTCGTGTGTGAAATGTAAGCCGAATGAAAGAGGAGATAAAACTGAGTCAGTATCTGGTTTTTCATACACAGAAAGCGTTTAGTTTTTGTGCTAGAGAGAGATGAGTGTAACTGACAGGTTTTCTAATGGAGCTTTCTATGGGCTCTCAGAACGGCACGTATCGACTGTTGCAGAGGCTGAGAGGCAGAACTCAGCCCGCCTGCGGATGTCTCCGAGTGTCTGGAAACAGTTTGCTCATAGTCTCTGCCTGCTATGTTTTGTTTTCCGAGTGATATTTCCCCTGGTAACCGAAGGAACCCCCCTTTGTCGTCAGTAAAATTGCACAGTGTCATGAAACTTGATTACAAAACAGGCGTTTTTTTTCTACCCCTTCTCAGAGCACACTGGTTGCTGCGGTGTGATATTAAAACGCGTGTATATCTGCTCCCCGGTGGTTTCCTCACACTGTTGTCATGAATGCGGCGCCTTCAGGGTGAGCTTGTTCAGCTTGTTGGAGTGGTTTGCCCACATTTAGGAGTCACATTGTAAACAGTGGCTGTGCATTTCTGGGTGTCATAATGACGGGCGTATAGGAAAAACAGGAGTGGGAATAAAATCTTCTCCTAATTAACGGGCGTCCAGCTCCAGATCAACCGTCCTTACGTCATCTGCAGAGATGGGCGGATGAGCACCAGTAGCTGCTCTTGCTTTCTTTTTCCTCCTCTCCTCTCATTTCATCCTCCTCCTTCCTCCACCTCCTCCTCCTCCTCCCCTCTCTATCTGGGTGTGTCTTGCCTTATTGCGTTAGAAAGGAGGGGGGATCCCGCATCTTGGCTCATGGTGACTCCTCCTCAGCTTGTGACCTCCAAACGAGGGCATTGCTCCTTCTGCTCTCCTCTGCTGCTAAATTTCACCAAGCAGAGGAGCTTGTTGCAGGGAAAAAGCAGTTGCAAGAAAAACATTTGATGTCCTTAATAGGAAAATGTTTAATTTTAGGTGAGTCGAGTGGCTGTGTTATTCCCTGCATCCTCTGGGAGTAGTGGCATGTTTTGATCATGTTTCCCTCTTGTATCGCACAAGTTGCAGGTCCACATGTTATCTCTTCAACCAAATCCTCATCATAATTATTCAAATTTACAGGAAGAAGCAGAAAATGTGACAGATCTGGACTTTTTTTCTGACATATAAACATCTACTTTATCATTTCTCAGTCTTCACGGCTTCGTAAATGGACGTCAGTGCACTTTATGAACAGTGTGTCGCATTATGCGGCTGTTTTGCAGGTCTGTGTGTAAAAAAAAACTTCACCACGGGGTGAGAACTGTCCACAGTTGGCCCCTGTAAAATAAATTAAAAGGTTCAGCTGAGGTGGTCTCCACCCCACCCTGCAGATTTAAAAGCTACACAACCTATTTACACATTGTATAATGATGTTTCTGCAGAAGCTCATGCAGAGCAAGCTGATTGACAGAAACATACCAAACCTTCAAAATACTCAATGCACACTTGCTGGAAGTGAGTTTTTTTACTGGATGTGCATGTGAGCAAAGTTTTGGCGCCAATTTCGTCCAACACTACCTTTTTTCCACACTCACACCTTTAATCTTTAATTCATCCGCGTATAAAAGAAACTGGCAAGTGCACAGGTCTGTGTGACGCCGCTGCGTGTTTGCTTACCTGCAGCTCGGCTTAGCTTAATTCCACTTAAACACACTGTGGGAGAGCCTGATGTTAGCGTGATATTAACGTTTCCAGTTACACTGACTGAGTAATGAGTGGGTGCATTGTGGAGCAGGTGGGTGTGGCTTCCACTTCCAGTCTTTGAGCATCAGACGGGTGGCTTTTATTTTGAAATCTCTCTGCAGGAGCTTTAAAGGTCCCATATCCTGCTCCTTTTCTGCAGTTTAATCTGGATCATTAATGTCTTCATGAAATGGTTGTAACATGTTTTGGTCCAAAAAGCCAATAGATCAAGCACAGCAGCATTGTTTCCAGGCTCTCATAGCCCCTCTGTTCAGAACGCTCTGATTTAGTGGGCGTGGCCTTCATATGTAAATGAGTCACTGCTGATACCGCCCCGCTCTTCAGCGTCACTGAGAGCGGTGCCACGAGCTCCGAGTGCACAATGTTTAAAAAAACAGCGAAGCTCATTTACTGTAAAATTACAGGCTAAAACAACAGGCTAACTGCAGCTAAAGTTAGCATCCTGAAGCTAACACAGAGACAGGGGGGACACTGAGGAAAAGCTCTTCCATCTGCTCCACAGCACACAGCATTTAAAATACTCACATTTCCAGGGTCCCAGGTTTGTTGGAGGATGGTTGGTAATGCGCCTGGATTCAGGACCAGTCTATTGGCTAGCCCTCTGTTGGACTGTCCAAAGTTGGAAAAGCAGTCGGCTGTGAAGTGACTAGCACACACATGCACAGTTTTACTGAGGGTAGCTGGAACATTTCCTTGATAAATGAACTCTAGCCACTTCGTCTGTCTTCTTCCGAGATGGGAAGCTTGTGCATGGAACTATGTGGCTGTTTACAGCCAAAAACAGAGCAGTGATGGCTCTTCAACTTTGGCATTCTCCTCCCTGCTGCTGGAGAGATTTCTATCCAGTGGACCAATCAGGTCAGACTTGCTCCTGATTGGTCAGAAAAGGGACTCGCTGAAGCTGAAGCACTACTAAGAACAGGTTTTGTCATTAAATATCACATTTTGTGGACTGGGAGGAAAGCCAAAGACCCACAAATTTCACTAAAAGACTTAATAAAGTCCAAAGTTTGTATTTTAGCTAAAACACCAAAGAAACGAACAATCCAAATGCATGAATACTTTTGCGTTGCATCCTAAAACTGTTTTTGTGTAAACAGCCCCAGAGGCTGAAACAAGTGTTTTCTAAAACACCCAACACTGAGAAAGATAAGTCAGGTAAAGCAAAGTAAAACACCTGTAAAAGAAGCACAATATCCCCTCTTTAGCCGAAAAATGTTCTGAATTTTCTGCAGTGCATGTGTGAGTCTGGTGTTACAGGATGACTCCAGACACACTGTGGGGCTGACCTGCAGACAGCCGGGTGTTCTGCTCGCGTCTGAAGCTGCTGCTGAAGCCTGATGACCACAGGAAGTGACGGGTGCTGACTTAGCTTGTCGCTTCTCTGAACGTCTTGCAGGAAGTCTGGACTCCTCCAGCAGTAACGAGGTGAACAGATGTCATGTTCGACTGCTATCGATGTAACCATCAGGGAGATAATTGACTGAAGGTGGCTCCGTGTTTCTTCCTCTTAGTGTTACCTGTTGTTGCGGCTCCAGGTGGTCTGAATGAAGGGACTGTCGGTGTGTTGTATGTCTCTCAATCTCATCTGCTTCCCAGAAGGCCTTTAGACAAACAACTTGTAGTGTTAAATCCTGAGCGTGAGTGGTTGTTGAGATGTTGAGCAGCAGATCTTGGATGTTATTGAGCTGTGGGTGATGTGAGGCCGTGGGAGGCGGAGGATCTTGTCTTTGCAGAATCTGGTCTGAAGGATTTCTCCTTGTGTTGAAAAATGACAGAGCTGTAAAAATCTGTAAAACAACTTCTTTCTGAAACATCAGTTTGTAGAGTTTATCCTATCAGCTGTGTTTTCTGTTCCTGTGGAAGCTCAGGGATTTTTAAAAACAAAAATATCACATCTGTTTTAGATTATGGGTGTAATTGGAAGTTTGTGTCAGTAATTTCTCAAAAGTGAGTCGACAGGAAGTGGGTTTGATATTAATTGCGTCCAATATGAACTTTCTCATGCTGCTCACTGTTTAAAAAGTAATGAGCCTTTGTCTTTCTGCTGCCTCACTTTTGGATAATTGAGTAAAGCTTCCTCATCCACACACAGATCACCTGTTAAAAAATCAGAGAAAACAAAGGGAAAGATTAACAAAGGACATGGTTATTCAGGTGTTAAGCGTGCTGCTGGTTGCTGTTGTTCAAAGAAAAACTGAGGGAGGTGGGGCGGGATGAACCACTGTGTGTAAATGCAGCAGGAAGTTGTCTGTGTTGGGGGTTAAAGCAGTGTCTCCTGAACTTTTTGTGCCCTGGGCAAATAATGGATAGATGCTGACAGCTTGTCCATCGTTCATTCATTCTTCAGCTACTCTGCCTTCTGGTATTCCCTCTGTTGCTGGGTTAGCGCAGCTAGCTCGTCCATGTTATTGGAGATAGATCTTATGTTCCTAATAACGATGGATGGAAAGACAGGTTCATGTCGTCACTTCTTAGCTCACACCTGAGAACCAGCACGTCGTCCTCACCTCCTTCTCCTCACTTTATGGGAAACATCTGGCCTTGCACCAGTTAGCATTGAAATGCTACAGGCTGCTAACAGCTGATTTCACATGTAAACAATGCGGCTGTGGTTACATGTAGGATCTCCAGACAAACACAGGAGAAAAAGTAGTAAAAAATATCACTGTAGACACAAAAAGTTTGGTGTCCACAACCAACAAATGAGCCATACAAAGTAATGACCCACTAAAAATGCAAGATGACGAAAAAGAGATGAAAAATTACAAGAAACAGACAAAGAAGACAGAGCTGCTGCAACAGAGAGCCAGAACCAACGGGGCGCACCTAGCAACTAATAAATAAATAGCTAATATAAATAAATAAATTGAGAAATAGCCTTTATAGAATAGAAAATAGAATAGAAAATACTTTATTTATCCCCGAGGGGAAATTCAGGAGTCACCGCAGCATTTAAGAAAACAAAAGTAAGAAAGAGTATAGAAAGTACAAAAAAAGTCCATAAGAAATTAGATGACGACATCCCGTCCACCACTCGTCCACCACTCTCCAGCCCAGCCAGCCTCCACCTCCACAGGGTCCAGGACTGAGCCTCCCCAGCAGTCTGTTCAGTCTCTGTCTCCTGGATCCTGTCTGCTCACAGCAGGCGAAGCTCCTCCAATGTGGCGCCGGCGTCCGATGTCAGCTCCGTCAGCCACGTCCGTGAACAGCACGATGCCGCTGGGTTAGCACAGCTAGCTCGTCCATCCCCTGGGGCTAGATCCCACGTTCCCAACAAGGATGGATGGAAGGACAGGTCCACGTCGTCACCTCCCAGCTCACATCCGAGAACCAGCACGTCGTCCTCACCTCCTCCTCCTCAGCTCGAGGGAAATCATCAAGCCCTACTCTAGTTAGCATTGACATGCTACAGGCTGCTAACAGCTAATTTTGCATGTAAACAATGCAGCCATGGTTACATGTAGGATCTCCAGACAAACACAGGAGAAAAGTAGTAAAAAATACCACCGAAGCCACAAAAAGTTTGGTGTCAGCGACCGACAATGAACCATACAAAGTGATGATCCACTCCAAATACAAAGATTACGAAAAAGTGACAAAAAAAATTACAAGAAACGGACAAAGACGAGAGAGCTGCCGCAACAGGCAGCTACTTGGGTAGCGCCTAGCAACGGAAGAGTTGATAACACGTGTTATCACTCATATCATGTAAAGTATCTGTAAATGTGCATAATTATTTACCAATGCCAAATAAAATGTGACAAAGACATAAATAGTACTGATGAAATATTATAATAAAGAAAATAAATTTCAAAAATTAATTTAATCATCTTGAACGATCTTCCAAGACCCTATAGTTTTAAGAGTTGATTTTTGCATCTTTTCCTTCCAGCTTTGCTGTGATTTTTCGTTTTTAGATTTTCTGTTTTCCATTTGTTTGCCAGACAAGCTGTGATTTTGTGGTTTCTAGTATTTTTATGTTGCCAGCCAAGCTGTGTATTTTTCTTTATTGCTTTGCTTATTAAAATACAAGGAGTTTTTTTTTCTGGAGGTTGTTTATCTGGGTCTTCCCTGCTCATATCCTTGTCATCTGGTCCTGATACAGAGGTTAGGGTTGAAACGGTTCATTAAAAAAAAATTTGAACCATTTGGTTTTCCTCACTTGGTTCAGGGCAGATCGTGTTTTTTTTCTTCTTTTTACTCAGTTTGAAGCAAGTACGTAGCTCCAATCATACGCATCGCAACTTGTGTGTGTTGTTTACGCGACGAGCAGAGAAGTCAGAGTTAGAGGGTGAGTTTGTAGTGCTGTGTCGTTCTGCTGTCTGCTAGCTCTTCAGATTCAGTGTGAGCTCTGATGAGCGTGGAGGATAAAACCACGACTGAGTGTTTCCAACTTAGAGACTTTGCCGCTACATTCAATGACTTTTCAGACCCCTGTAGAGAGTCCTTTTAAGACGACAATTCTTGGGACTTTTCTGGAGTTTGGAGAATCTGAGGTTAAAGTGTGTTTTGATCTACTCACTGGTCAGTGTGTGTGAGTCCCTCCCCTATTTAAAACACGGACAGACTGTCCTCCTCACACACAGTAGATGAATTATGGTCACTTCTGCTGGTCTCCAGCTCAGATAAAGGAGGAGGGTAGATATTTTGACATTAAAAAACAAGAATGAACAGAAAAAAGTTAATTTGTAGTTTTAAACATATTTATGATGTTGTGTTTTACCTGCTTTAGTGACTTCTGGGACAGAGAATAGTGACTTTCCTTTCTGAGGAGTTGAAACTAGCGATGTTTCACTCAGCTTTAATGATGTTTGAAATGAGAAACAGCCTCATTCTTTCAGGTTTTTCATGACTATACATGACAGAATTGATTAAAAATAATCTGGTAATAGTGGATTATTAAGGGAATATGGTAATCTGGAGTGATAAAAACAACAATTTACACTGAACCGAACCAAAATCCATGACTGATACCAAACGTAAAAAGAATATATTCAACTGTAAAATTTTATACTCTGCAGACTGGTAATGCAGCAAAAAACAAAGAAAGTGCAAACTGATCCAGCATCTGTAGGAATGTGACAACATCACACGCTGGGGCATCAATTTCATACTGTTTTGAGGTGAAACTTTGTTCTGGCTCAAGTTGCAAAAATAAGAAGCTGTTATCTGTTTTTTTTTTCCCACCATGGATGTTAACAAGGCTCAGAAACTGCACCTTTTACTGAACCAATTACATACAACATACTTCCATATGCTAATTTCTACCTCAGCATCAATTTACATCAATATCTCATTCTTCTAAAAGATAGTTATCATCAATACCGGTGAGTTACGACAGCTCCAATCTGCGTGATTGATTAGATACTGCGCTGTCGGACATAATTCACTGATCACCATGAGTGGGTTTATTCAGTCTAGAAGCTTCTGTCTCTGATCATGATGGAGAGGAGGAGTATAAATGATACCGTGCAGCGTTACACCTGCCTGGAAATGAACCCTTGAAGCACCCAGATCACGATCCCAGCCCCTCCCCTCGCTCCGATTCAGGACGGATGTTTTTCAGACTCAGAGGAAAGTGGGAACCCCTCTGCAGACGGAATCCCTGCCTGTGAACCAGATCCTGCAGCGCACACTTTGCCTCTTATGTAAGCCCCATCAATTATTAATGTCTCCGTCCTATATTTAAGATATGGAGGCTTTCCGCACAGCAGGCCCTCAGTGTTTATGGTTATAATAGAGCTTTTGGCCTTTATCATTATTTTATGACCCCGCTGATAGGGTGGAGCAGACCCCACGGTAACAGAGACCTGCCGCTGAGTGGATGGATATGATTGTTAATCAATGTGTTTGGGAATTTAACCTTTAACAGGTGTGCTGCAGCTGATTTCAGCTCTGCGTGGGAACAGGACTGAGGCGATGTCTGCAGAGCTTTGTGGCAAGCAGTGCTGCCACAGTTACCTTGATAATGTAATCCGATTACTGGAAAATTGCCTACTCTTCCAGTCACGAGGATGTGTTCAGGTATCCAAACATGGCACCTTTACAAGTAGGGGT
The DNA here is from genome assembly GCF_033239565.1 of Halichoeres trimaculatus. Lineage (NCBI taxonomy): Eukaryota > Metazoa > Chordata > Actinopteri > Labriformes > Labridae > Halichoeres > Halichoeres trimaculatus. The sequence continues at coordinate 39,575,292 of NW_027437179.1, read as the reverse complement.
GGGAAAATAAATCAAAAATCGATATAAGGGGATTTTTTGTTCGACAATATCAAAATCAGGATTCTTAAAAAAAACATTTATTTTTTTAATTCAAATTCTTCTTTTCAGTCTTTGTTTATAAACTAGATTGGAAAACAGTTACCACTTTCCTCCAGCAGGGGGCAAAATGTTTCTCCCAAGATGTGGATTTTATGGGAAAATATGGCTCCTGATACAGTCTGTAGACATTATCATCATCATTTAACTTTTACACATGGTCAGGTGTAGGGATGCGCGATGTATCAGTATCGCTGATATTAACTCATTAACTGCCGGCCATTTTCAAAGCATCTTGAACAATCTTTCAAGACCCAAATAATATCATTTTCTCTGACTATGTAAACACCAAAACTACCTGAGAAGAGTGGACTCTTTTCTTTTATGTCTCTCCTCCTGTTTCTGATCCCAAAAACAGACAAAACATACTTTTTTGATTGTGTTTTTTTCCGGCGCTCCATCTTTTGATCCTCTTCATGGTCGTCTTTTCTCACAATCACACCGCTCTTTCTCTCTGAACTCGACACATCATCTGTGTTGAGTTTTTTTTTTTTTTTTTTTTTTTTTACTAATATTGATAACGGTATCGGCCAAAATTATCATATCATTGCATCCCTAGTCTAGTGATTGCAAAATCATAAATATTGAAGAATCAGAATTTAAATAAAATTGGCACCCCAAAAATTGTAAAAAAAATCGAATCGTGAGAAAGCATATTGTCCCAGCCCTATATAAAAGTACCTAATTCAGTACCCATCTCTTAGATTGCAAGTTACATTATTAGTTACATTTAGCAGCTGCCGACAACAGCATGAAAACACTGGTAGTTCTGAAATGTGTACTTTACAATTTCAACAAAAATTGTTCTATACATTTTGAATTTTAAAACACAACTAAAGAAAGCTTTACAATTCAATTTTTTGGTGCAGCACTGTTCAGTTCAATTTTAGATTTAAATTATTAATTTTAAAACACTTTGATTCTAGTCTAGAATCTAGTTGGTTTGTTATCAGTTTCATTTTTTGTTAAAGCTGTCGCCTGTTGATCCTGTATTTGTAATACAACAAGCAAAAATTACTGTTACTGGAGTGTGGGCTCACATCATCCTCAGTACCCTGCTTGGGGCACCCCAGTCTAAAAAGTCTGAGCACGCCCCTGCTTGCCACTGGGTGCCCCGTTGTAGCCTACGTTATGTTGCTCTGCTCCTCAACAGATGGATTAATGATAAACAGAGGGTTCAGCTCTTGGAATAGAGGGAGTTACAGTGAAAGACAGGACTCACCTTTCCCCCAGGTAAAAGTCAAACAACTTCTCAAGCGTTTCTGACTGCAGTGCACTGATCTCTCTCGAATAGATTCCTTAATGTTTGAGAATAACGAGCCTTAATACTGTTTGCTTCAGCTGACAAACTCAAATCAGAGACTGTGTATTTCCAGCTAGAAAATGCACATCTCTATCCTGTCACTCCCTGAGACGCAAGAAAAAAGCATATATATATATATAAATTTTTTTTTACAAGAAAGATTTAAAGAATAGTAAAGCACAGCGACTTAGACGAGTAACTTTAATCGGATTACTGGTTTGAGTCTTCCAACATTTTAGCCTCACTCTAAAGAAGCTGTCATGTCGTCCATCTCTTTAGGCACTCTGGAAATAACTCCAGTGTCATACTGCAGCTCAGGCCTGGTTCTTTCCTGAAATCAATACCGTATTGATTTGATTCATTTGGATATGGAGCTGTTAATAGGCAGCGCCCAGGATACAGGGCTGCAGCACTCTGCCGTTTGGTGCACCGATCCATCCTCTCAACCCTCGGCGACTCTGCTCAGCTCTTATCCACAAAACGCAACAAGAGTCAAACCACACTGACGCCGGCGATGACACGCCTCCATCACGCTGCTCTGCTGCCTCCTCGTCTCTCTCGGTTTACTCCGCTCCTGCGATTTGGAAATATCCAAACAGATGACATGGAGGCGTTGGCCGGGTTGTAACTGGACCATCCGAGTGTTCTCCCGACACACTTACATAATGCCTCTGTTTGTGTGTGTGTGTGTGATGGCTGCCAGGTGTTTTGTGGGTGGGTTTGTGGGTGTTTGTGTGTGACAGACAGAGGAGGTTTGAGAAGAAGAAGAGTCTTATTTTCTTATTTGTTTTTGTGTGGCAGAAACCTGCGTGTGTGAAATGCGGTTGATAAAACTCTTAAAGCTCATATTTTCACACTCTTCTGTCAGAGGTTTGTGGTTTCTTTCTGAATCTGCTTATCAGATCTCTACGCCTCATCTCTCCTCATTTACAACTTCTTACAGTTATAAATATCCATGACTCTGATCTGAAGCTCTGTCGCTACAAAAATCAGACGCATTAATTTCTTCTTGGGGCTCATTAACGGTGTTAGCGTATTTACCAACCTGAGAACGCGATGGGGCGCTAATGAACGACCTGAAGGTGTTAAAGCTGAGATCCTGTTTGAGTCACGGATGATTTATTGAGTCTTTGGAGAGCAGATGCAGGTTGGACTGAGTGATGACTGGACCTCAGCCAAAAATGTCATTTAAACTGTTATGGGATTAACATAATGTAATAATCTGTAACTGATATAATCTGCTGTTGGTGAGGAGGCCAGCGTCAGTCCGCCGCTTCCTGTCCTGCACCTTGCTCTCAGGCTGATGGTGTGTTTGGAGTTATTCTGGTGTGTGCTGCTCAGTTTACATATTGATTGTAATTAGCGTCCGGGTCTATTTCAGTTTTATCGATTGCGATCCATTAATCCTCACAGATTTATGTTGCTGTTAGGAGCAGAAGTGGAACAGAGAGTCAGGTTGTGAGATCTTCAAATCCATCAAGTTTAGAGACAATTTTTAAAATGATGTCCAAACCAAGTCATGATTTTTTTTCTTTTATTAATATTTTATTTGAGTTTGTGTTATTTTATAAACAGCTTTATGCTTATCCCCCTTCTGGGACAAGAAAGTCCAGTGTCTGACGTTCAGGTTGGAGGTGTGAAAAAATATCAATACGACAATATATTGTGATACTTTGACCTGTGTTAAGATATCGATATTTTAACTCTTAACATCGGACGATATTAATACTGTGGTAGATGGCGCCAAAGAGCTACTCTGCTGTATGTTGCCAAGAAACAGTATGATAAATATAGTCTCAAAGTATATGTGTTGGTTTTGGTGCTGTGGATGATAAAATAATAACGATAGTCATGTTTTGTGCAATATTAGATTTTTAATGAGTAACATTGGTTACACCAAGGGACATTTATCAGTTTCACCAGCTGACCATGTCTGTCACTAAAATTTTTTGCGGCATTAGTTTAATGTCACAGTATATCAAGAGACAAACTTGACACACTTTATGTTTTCAAGTTAAGTGTTTGTATCAAACTCTGCATCTGACTTTCTTTATTAAAACATAATTAGGGATGCACGATATATCGATATCAATATCGGTATCAGCCGACGTGTAAAAGTGGGCTGATATTTACTCATTCGCTGACGGCCATTTTTAGAGCATCTTGATCGATCTTTTAAGACCCAAATGATATTTTTTTCTATTGCTGTGTAAACAAGGAAAACAAGTTTGGAAATAAAGGGAGATAACAGAAATATTAATATCAGATATTGGTATCGACCAATTTGTATATCGGTGCATCCCTAAACAAAATAAAATAGAAAAGTTGTTTTCACTCAAATAGTTAACTGTGTGGAATATTGCATTATATCTAGGGATGCGTATACGTACCGGTACTCGGCTAATAGTGCCAATTTTTGGTACTTTATTGGCTGTGTGTGGTAAAAAATATTTATTTGTTTAATAATGAAATGTATATTTTTTTCAATTTAACATATTTCTTCTTCAGTCTGTGTTCATGTCCAGTATAGAAAATTTCCTACTGTCCCACTCCCTCACAGTCACAAGGATGCATTTAGGTACCTCAACATGGCACCTTTTGATGTTACGTGAATCGGTACTCGGTACTTTTGAAAGAATTTGTTTGGTACACCGATCACCATTTTCCAGCCAGTCACCGATCACCGACCTTTAAAAAGCCTGATCTGCCTAGGCCAATACCGATTTTTATTTTTTATTGTTTATAACTGATAGCATATACCAATCTTATTTTATTGAAAATCATTGAACAATACCTGTGAAACAAGAAAATCGTTATGTTTTAACTAGGGCTGGGCAACGATTAAAACTTTTAATTGTAATTAATCGCATGATTTCCCTGATTAATCATAATTAATCGCATTGTGGAAAATGCCACAACATCTGTCATGCAAACACTAAATCAGTACTTGTTATACAGAAATAGTTAAATCACATATTTAGTGCTAATCAAATTTACAAAATGTAAGTACAAAATTAAAGCTTATTGCTACTGTCAGGGCATTAAAGTGATACTCCGGGATGGAACAAGTTGGGTCCTATCACAAGGTTTAGGGCAGAAATTACCCCTACAGCAGTGTTTTTGTGCAGCAGAAGCCCAGAGCGCTCACACCAAACACCCCCTCCCTGCTCCTCTGCAGGTTTCCTCTGCACTCAGACGGGGCCATATTTTACTTGACCAAAAACACAAATAAACGGACTCCCACCGTAAAAATCTGATATGGGTCTGCATTCACGCTTTATTTAGAGAATTTTCAGCGCGTTACTTTCACACAAAAACACCGCTAAATAAGGCTGTAGTTCTCATCATGTCTCTTCGTCCTGGCAGACTACCTGCGTTTGTTTATATCTGGCACGCCGTGCGCGCAGACTGATACACTAAGCGGCGAGTGCCTTTAAGTTCCGTGGCGGTCTCAGAGCAAAAAGCAACAATGGCTGGCTTTCAGACCTTCCTGGAGGTAAATAAGATCAGTTTCATATGTAAGGGTGGGCTGATTAAGGATCCCCCAAAATTAAGGAAATCTGCACTGATCGATGGGTGCGTGTCTAGTTGGCACCCATAAAAGTACCTAATTTGGTACCCATCCCTAATTATAGTATTGTATCTTATTGTTGTATTGTATCAAACCATATCTCATCATATATTGTCATGAAAAACTGTTTTAAATTGTATCAAATGAGTCATATTATATCATATTCATCAAACTGTGTCATATTAAACTGTACCATTAAATACCGTATCAAAATGTACTGTAACTTTCATGTCACCTTTAAAGTATATTCTGTGATATTGAACTGTACCGTACGACTTTATATTAAACTTTATGTAATGTGTCAAACTTCATCTCATCATATCCTGTAGAATTCAAAGTCACCTGTGAATCGTTGACTGGGTTGTTAAATTTAGACACGTGAACTCAAACCAATGCCTTCTTGATTTTGCACATTTTATTCAAACAATAAACCATAAAACAAAACAAAGACATTCAACACATATCATGTTTTTTAAAGTCTTTTTAGTAGTGTAATGTAAGGTAGTAGAAATTAGACAGCGCTCATTTAAACTGTGTTTTTCACAGACAGAAGATAAAAGTCTTTCTTTGGGTTGAACAAACAGGAATAAGACAATAAATAAGTAACACGACCTCCAGTCTGAGGACGACTGAACGTAAACACTCAGGACCTTCAGACACACTAACCTTTCAAAACACAGAGCTAAAAAAACTTCAGAATGTGGGCTGATTAAGAAAAATGCCCCTCTGACTGTTTTTATCTGGTATTCACAGACACCAACAGTCTTCACCGACTGCCAGGATGTGGGCAGGGCCTGAAAGCTCTAACCTCAGGTCTTTAGGTGTGTGTGCATTAAGTGTTGCATCATATCCCATAATGCTCTACTTGTTGGGGTAATTTAACTCTCAATGTTTTCACACCAGAGAAATTTACACAAAAGCTCATCAAAAATCTGTACCGCAAGACCTCGTGTTTACCACACAAACCAAACATTGTGAAATAATCAGATGTGTATGATGTGTTTTCTGCTGAGGCCGGCTGGTCCGACTCAGGAAGAAGAACTTAGATTTTCTCTAACTGCACCAACTTCACTGCATGAACAGCTGTTTCCTGTCAGACACTTTCACCATCCGAGGGACTCCACCTCGACTCAAACCTTTTTTTTAAAGCTCCATCACAGGCTATGACATCACTGCTTTCAACGCCTCGATTCGTGGGTTGTTCTCCATCCTTGGAAACAGCCGCCAAAGCGTGCCAGCAGACAGTTTGAATCATGGCAGAAATCAAAGACGTGGTCAGTGACTCCAAACACTGAGCTGCTCTCTGCTGCCTTTTTAAGCCAAACTGTAAATATTTGACATCCGAGAAGGTCAACAGGAGAAGCACGTGCTGTTTTGTTTAACACATGCAAATGAAGGGGAAACCAAACTCATCTGACACAAACCGGTCAGGCTGCAAAGTTTGGAGGAACAGAATTTCAAGAGGATGTTTTCTGTTCCCTAAACTAAAAACATGGATGTGATGTAACAATGCTGGGTGTTCAGACTTAGACCTGTCTGTAATCTGATCAAAACACTCCGTCCCAAAATCAGCATGAGATCTTGACATGACTTGCTTATTTGATGATGTCATCACTAAAGGATCTCCTTACTGGTTAATGACCTGTTGGAAGGATGGACCCCAAACACCAAGGTCTGCCCATAGCTCCGCCTCTAAAAGGCTTCCAGAGGGCTGGCCAATCAGAGGAAAGGAGGATGGTGGGGAAAGGAACCTTAAAGAGACAGTATCTAAAACAAAGTCTTGAAATTAGGATTTTGTAAAACACTCTTAGGAATCTTTTTTTTCATATTAATATTTTTTATTACAGTAAACGTATTGGCTCACAGTCTGTTTTTTAGTCTGAAATCGACGCACTTTGGAAGAGAAATTTAATCCTATGTTATGCCAATCAATTTTCCAGGGTAGTTTGACCATTCAGAGACACCGTATGCTACTTGCAGCATCACATTTTCACACTTTTAGGCAGATTTTCTCTTATTTAGAGTAGAGGTGGGGGATATATTGAATATACTCTCTATATATTGCAGGTTATTGCATGTGAGATAAATAGAGATGTTTGATAGTACAAGTACTTCCGAGTACTCACCGATTGAGCAAGTAGTTTTGATACATAAAATTTCAATTAACAGTGATGAATAATTTCTAACAAAGAAGTCGTTCTGCTATTAAGTTTAAAAAACAACACAAAAAAATATTTGAGTTTATTTGTTTTTAATAAATTAATAAAAGTGAAAAAAACTTACAACTGTAACAGCAACTGTTTTTGTATTTTTTTTTTTTTAATAAACTGAAGTGCAAAGGTTTGTTCATATTGTCTGAACAGGACCTCATGCAGATTTTCTGTGGTGCTTAACCAGAGCAGTATGGTGCCATCCACTGGCAAGAGGACTTGGATGTAAAAAATTTTTTGCTATGAGTATTAGCTGCTGGTATCAGCAGCCTTTACATTAAGGCCGACAGCAGGCTGGTATCAGCCTTATACCGATACCTGGTATCGGCGACCATCGGGTACAATTTGTAACATAAATGTTTTAAGACATCAGTATGTTATTCTCTTAAGAGTTTAATGTTCTCTGCTTTCTGCTGGTGCTCCTGTCATAGCACGCAGAACAGGAGACGAGGGTAAAAAGTTGAATGTGTATTTCGTCAATTGAGGGTTTGTTATTTGCAAATGCAACTTTTAAAAACCCATCTGAAGGGTCTGATTGAATCATTACTCTGGTGTCATTTTAAGTATCAAATGGTTGAATTTGAAATTTTTGTAGTGATTTAAGGGAGAAATCAGAATATCATCAAACTTCTTCTGGTGACAAAGACTGAATATCTCCTTGTCCTTGTTCTTGTTTTGGCTGTAAATCCTCCAGCCTGTTCACTTCTGATCTGGCTCCGTTCATTGTATCAGTTTGCTGATGTGGTCAAGTTAAATATGATCTGGTTTGGACACAGTTTGTTTTATTGTCACATGAACTATTAGATTTTTTTTTTGTGTTAATGGATATTCTACTATTCGAAAATCATTGCTCATCCCTACCTCAAAAATATGGAGATTCTGGTTTCAGGCCATATCTTTCAGCCATAATTTAGAGCAATGTTTCGATGATGAATGATTTTTCTAGGTTAGTGTGTGGGTGTCTGTGTCTATATGTATTCCAAACAACAACAACAACAACAACAACAACAATAAAAAACCCTCTTCTGGCACTTAATGGCAGCTCCTGCAGCCAAATAACTTGTCGCACTTTGTTGCACTATAAAAAGTTTTCCCTTCTGTCTAAATTCTTGCTTGTGTCGTGCTTCGCTTTGGACAAAAGCGCCTGCTAAATGAAAATTGTAAAATTGTTTTACGCATTCTGCAAATTTCCACAATTTATAAGAAAGGTAACGGATCGGATTCAGAAGGGATTCCTCTTTAAGGAATTGTAAATCAGGACATTAATAATGAAGGAAACTAGCATCACTGATTTGATAAAACTATCGAGACACATCCTGGGAAAAGAAAAGCTTTGACTTGATTCGCTGAAAGTAAATATTTTGTGATCGCTCTGTGATCTCTGTTGATTTCAAACCTGAACAGAGAAAAAGAAAATTCCTGAAGTGTCTGTTTTCTCCCTTCCTGCTCTAACTTTATCTCTTCTCACCTCCTGAAGGTGAAGGTGACGCTGCGACACATTCCTTTGTGTGGTTTGTGTGTCTCTCCTCATCCCGATGAAGCTGTTGGTGCAGGGAGGTGTTGAAGCTTGGCGTGAATGTGACGAGCTCTGTGTGTGTGGGATTGGTACGTGTGCGTCTCTTTGCTGCTCTGTGGGCTGTGACAGGGTTGATGTGCGTCAACTGTTGCTTTAAAGATCGATAAATATCAGATAGCAGAGTTTAACATCGACCTGCTGTCGGCCTTAATGTCTCTTCCGGCTCCTGTGTGACATAACGCTGCTGTGTTAACGGGTTATATTGATGAATATTATCATCTTTGTTGAGAATTTGAGTGTCACATTTGGGTTAATCCAAACTCTGACTCACCAGAGACTCGACAGAAAGCTGGATTTGTTCTCCTGCAGAGCTTATGCACCGCAGCTCTGGAGTTATGTCAGGTTATAGCAGCAACAGGAAGCCGCATAAGGACGTCGAGAGCTTTGATTTTTGAAGCTGCTAAACGGGTTGAAAAAAGGAAAATTCACCGATGTGTTCACCGTGTTAAGTCATCGAGCAAACCTCCCTCACAATGGTTACCAGCAATCCTCCAAATCACTCTCTGCTTTGTAAATAAATCACATTTCCTTTGTCCTCCTGCTGTAAAGTCCTCACAATGAGAAAGACCATTAAATTTGCATACGGCACGCATTCCCAGTCAGCATGTGAACGTTTTTAATCTCTCAGACGTGGCGTCAGACATCCGTCCGAGCCATTTGGTGGGAATAGACAATGAGCAGTTATCGGAAGCCCAGGCCATTAGTGAAGGTTTCATTAATTATCATGTCTATTAAAATGTAGATGATGAGGACCCAGAGGTTGGAGGTACATCCTCTGGTTATTCTTCATTACGCTGTTGTCAGCAGACACGATGTGGTACAAATTTATGTATCGTGTTACACATGCAAATTGGCGAGTTGTGGCTTTGTTTGAGGAGTTAATGTTGCATTTTTGAGCGTCCAGTCACACGTAGCGGATTAATTTCTCATCTAGTCGCCTAACTACAGACTGCTGTGCTGCAAAAACTGAAATCTAATCAAGTGTTTTTGACTCATTTTAAGAAAGAATTGTCTTATTTGACTTGATATGAGCCACATTCAACTGGTCAGTCCAGGAAATGTCTTGTTTTATGTTATTCAAAGACAAAAATGAGGTCTGAATTAACTGTAACAATTGAAAAAAAAAATTGCCAATGGATGAAGAAAAAATTCCTAGGAAAACTGCTTGATCTATTGGCAGATATTTTTTTTACTTAAAATAAGACATTTCTATAAGATTTCATTTTTTGCAGTGTGATTACAAACAAATAAAAGTGTTATAATGAATGTGTTCTTACTAAAAATGACACTTATTCACTGTTTTTGTTTTTACAACTGTTGTAGTGTGGTACAGTCGACCAATCCCCAGATATACGCCAGTGACAGTTTAAAATGCCCATCCTCAATTCTCAGGTAAAGATGCTCTAACTTTTAAATTTAGATAAGAATTTTTGACCACATCTTAGTTTGTTTTTAAAGTTACTTTTGGGATAATTTAGCCTTTTTTAAACAGGCCAACCAAAGAGAGAAAGGAAATGTGCCAAATGGCTTTGGACGTGAGTTGAGCTAGCAAACACTGCAGCCACAACATTAGCTTCTTCTGGGGTACAAGCTCCAATGGCAACGTTAGCGGCACCCTGTTAGATTATTTCAGAATCAGAATCAGAATCAGCTTTATTCGCCAAGTATTTTCAAGAATACAAGGAATTTGACCCTGGTTTAAACTGTACTCTCTCAGTACAATTGTTGTGAATAGAAAGACCCTAAGAGAAACACTTAATATTACAAAAAGCATAAAGAATAGAGCTTAAGGCTTAGAGAAAAATAATAATAATTACAATATTAAATAAAGAACTTTGTACAGAGTAGAATAAAAATATATACACAATTTAAGTAAAAACAACAGATATTTAAATTCTGATGAGCCGAAAAGTCTAAGGTTGGAAAAGCAGGATTTATTCAACATAACTAAAAAACAAGATCCCAAGATTTGCAGGTGAATGTGTCAAACTGACTGGACAACAGTCGCTACCACTAGCAGATCTAGCACAGTCATACTTAGGCCTTGTGCACATGTAGTTAGGGATGGGTACCTTTCACATTTACCTATCTCATTTGAAACAATATGGTACCTGGCAATGGGTATCAGAACCCAACGGTACCAGTTTTCGGTACATTATTTGTGTTTATGTGGTAAAAACTTTACATTTGTTTAATTATAAAATCTCAATTTTTTTCAATTTAACATATTCATTCTTCAATATATAACCTTGCAATGCTGTGTTCATGTCCACTATGGGAAATCACCTACTTTTCCACTCCCTCACAGTCACAAGGATGTGTTTAGGTACCTAAACATGGTACCTTTTGATTTTACTCGAATTGGTACCCGGTACTTTTGGCTGAATTCGATCAGTACCTTTAAAAGTACCTAATTCGGTACCCATCCCTTCATGTAGCTGGGTATTTTAAAAAATGAATTCCCCCCTTTATTTTTTTTCAAAATGCTTTCCTCCACACGTAACTGGGGAAATCAGCCGATAAGTGCGCCTCGAAGCAAGCCAAGCCTGTACATGGCAGCCAATCAGATTTCACCCGTCATTCAGCTGTAACTCCACTTCCTGGTGTAAACATGAAATAATGAAACCAAAGTTTTCTAAAATCTTCATTTTTTTCAGAAAAAATAGTTTTTAGTGACATCAAACTGCAGTGGATGTGGATAAAAGACGTTAATGAATGAAAGTATAAGCTGTTTCCCAGACACCAAGCTACGTGTTGACATGGCCTAAGGTTGTCCTCGTCGACATGATTGTGCTGGTTGTGCCACTTAACCAAATACATTTTCAATTAATCTTTATTTCCATTTTCTAGAGCAAAAAACTGACAAACAGCAACAAAACGCTGGTCATCATGTGCTTGTTTACATCCGGGTAGTAGATCAATAGTGGCATGTGACTGTGTTACAGCTTAAACGCAGCATACGACCAAAATTTATTTAAAATTTGTTCAACTGACCAGAAGTTAAAGGACTGAGTCTTGAAAATGACGACGTTGAATAATTTCATTGACCAAACATGCAGCTGACTTTTCCGACTTTGTGCGGGATATTTCCGCGTCCAGGGGAAATTTCCGCGAGAAAAGTAGCCAGGGTGAGCTGATGTGCAAAATTTGCAAACTCCTTCTCCTTCGCTTCTCAGACGCCCCCTACAGTCTGATAGTGAAACTTCAAATTCAGCCTGTTGATTGGCTGATGGGATTCTATATATAAAAAAACCAACCTATTTTTCGCTTCAATGCAGCTGATGTGGACGTTAAATAAAGGATCAGACAGAGTCGCTGGTCGCTCGTTTACAGGTCGGCTGTGATGTTTGCATCAGGCGAACCACAGGTGTCCGATTTTCCCTCTTTACGTTGCACTTTATGTATAAAATATTAAAGAGACTGAAGCAAACGGACTCAGGTCCAGCTCTGAGCAGCTGTGTAATTTAACCGGGTGTTGTTGGAGATTCTGTCCAGTGTGTGTGTGTGTGTGTGAGTGTGTGTTAGTGTGTGTTTAATGCTGGCAGCTTACTTGGCATCCCTCTGCAGCATGTTAACAACTGATAAAGATGAGAGAATAGAGACAGGAATGCTGCGGCAGAGAGAGTGTGTATCACAGAGCGCAGAGCTTTATACAAATACCCTGCCAGAAGAGAAACACACACACACACACACACACTCTCTCACACACACTACACGGAGCTGCAAGTGAACTGACTCAGTTAGAGGCTCATTACTTCATCACTGTCTGAACTCAGGAGCCCAGCAGCGACCTGGATCTGTTTGTGTCTGATCTGAATCTAATTCAGCGTGATTGAGTGTTTGTTTTTAATGTCCTGCTTTGATATGGAGTCAGATTAGTTTTTGTGATCACTCCTGAGAGTTTTACCCTCAGTGTGACTTTATCAGGGGTTTTATTAGACAGTGTGACAAACAGTAAATGTTCAGAAACACAAAGAGTGTGTGTTTCATGTCTGATTGAAAATGAAGGGATGCTAAATGAGCGCTAATGGTTAGGAAACCAGCGGCTGTAAAGACCCTCTCTTTGTAGATTTTAATGTTTATTCAACACAATAATGATTTTATATAGGATTAATTTAAAATCAAAATAATTTATTTCTCTATCAGCTACCAATTCATCTTGAAGTCAGCGCGTCTATTGACAGGGAAATGAGAGGTTTGTTTTATCTCGTAAAAAACCCTGATGTGTCGATGAAATTTGAACTTCATTTTTCTTTAATTTTCACATTTTCTCTTGTCCTCTAGTTTTTTCTGGCCCCAACTTAATTCAGTTTTGCCCATAGACTGTATAAAACATAGACGTAGCCTCTGCGACGTCACCCGACTGTTCCTGAAACCGTGAAATGAAGCCAATCCGCGGTCGTAGCAACATTAGCTATGTCGCTGGCTGTGAGTTTCCTTTTGAACAGCTACAGGGCGCCCGTCCATCACGTGACCTAAGCTGTGTCTCTGATTGGACAATCAAGTAATCCTACTATCTTCTAAACCCCTGACTTAGAAAGTCCTGAGTGTTTCAGACCCAAGCCGTTTTTTGAACCAGGCTGTAAATATGTTTTTAATGACATAAAAGTCTGTTTTTTTGGCTGGGTGTGTACGTGACTTCCAGTCTTTCTGCAGCCACCCTCAAGAGACGTGAGGTCTCCACAAAAACTGCTCCCCCTGGTGGCTGGCTGCAGTAAAGGTCAAAAAATCCATCTCCCCAGTCATTCCAGATGAGCTGTGGTCAAACTTTAAAAAAATCAATACACCTGGTAGAAATGTTTCTTACATCCGATTGTTGTGGTGATTTGAAGATATTATTTGGCTGTCTTGTATTCAGGTCCTCTTTTTTCTGAAAAGTTTTGTTTTCATTAGTTATAAGAGGTTACAAACAAGGTTTTATGTCACGTTTAATGATTATTGACAGCTGCCGTTCTTGTGTAATTTTTTCAGGGATTGTAAAATATGTCAGAAGGTAGAGTCGAGAAGAGATTAGACTCAGAAGAAAAAAAATTATTTTGTCACCCTGCTTCACTGGGATTCCCTCATAGCCTGTACTGCACAAAGACGCTTTACATAAATAATAGAATATACAACATATATATATGTTTATATATAAGATAAGTTTACAGCACAGATAAAAAGAAAAAAAGAGAGACTGTCTTGAAAGGTGGTTTTGAAAGAAAGGTGTGAGTCTGAATCATAGACTGTACATAGAGTGGACAGTGTGGCTCCGCCATGTACCATTGAACGGTTTTGAAGCCAAAATACCTCCGTCACAGGCGCCACCATTGAAGCAGTTGTTCAGCCAGAGTCTGTACAGTAGAGACTGTGAGGGATTCTGGGAGAATCTGAGTGGAGCTGGGTGACAAAAATAATCATTTTATTATTTCTTTCGAGAGTCTTATCACTTCTTGACTCTACCTCCTGACATATTTTTTAATCCCTGAAAAAAATACATGAGAACGGCAGCTGTCAATGATCGTTAAACATGACACAAAACCTTGTTTTTAATCTTGTATAATTAATGAAAACGAAACTTTTTAGAAAAAAAGAGGACCTGAATACAAGACAGCCAAATAATATGTTCAAATCACCACAACAATCAGATGTGAGAAACATTTCTACCAGGTGTATTAATTTTTTAAAGTTTGACCACAGCCCATCTGGAATGACTGGGGTGATGGATTTTTTGACCTATACTGCAGCCAGCCACCAGGGGGAGCAGTTTTTGTAATTTTTTTTTACAGTCTACCTTTCTACAGTCATTTGATGGTCTGAACTGCTGATGTGTGGAGGACGGAGTCCCAGAGGGGTTGGGGCAGCGGTTGAGGAGGCTCTGTCGCCACTGGTGCGTTGTGTGGTCCTGGTGATGGGGTTCAGGAGGTCGGCGTCAGAAGATGTGAGGTTATTGAGAGTTTTGAAGGTGATGGACGAGGAGCAGGTGGAGCTGCTGAAGGATGGGTGTGATGTGTTCAGCGGGGCGTGAGTGGCTAAGAAATTGAGCCTGAGTTTTTAGAAATATATACGGTAGTTTATGAAGGTTTGTGGAGGAGAAGCCGTAAAGAAAACCATTAGTACAGTCCAGTCCTGAGGTTATGAAAGCATGGACGAGTGTTTCCGCAGCATAGAGGAAGAGGGAGGGTAGGAGGAAGGCGTGCAGTGTTGCAAAGGTGGAAGAAGGATGTTTTCATCATGATATACAAATCAGTTTCCTACCAGTAACGTGGAGAGTGAATCAGTGGGGTAGAAACGCTGCAGGTGTCATGCAGAGGGGAATATTGCCTCGTCATCAAATCCTTTTGCATCCTGGTACGTTCATTTCTTGTTTTATATGGACTCAAAAAATCAGAGCCCTTCTGTCGGGCTGAGGACGAGCCGTAATCTGTAGTTTGGTTCAACAGCAGGACGAGCTCCCACTCAGACAGC
This sequence comes from Halichoeres trimaculatus, assembly GCF_033239565.1. Classification (NCBI taxonomy): domain Eukaryota; kingdom Metazoa; phylum Chordata; class Actinopteri; order Labriformes; family Labridae; genus Halichoeres; species Halichoeres trimaculatus. Next base: position 39,560,089 of record NW_027437179.1, on the reverse strand, counting down.
GGCGTCTCTTCAGTCTGAAGTGTGCTCATAGACTATAGGGCGGAGGTGTAAGTGGGTGTGGGTATCCGTGTGTGTTTTTAAGTGTGTGTTCCCTCAGAGATACTGAGAGAAAGGCGTGGGTCAGAGGAGGAAGCGAGCAGATGGAGGGTGGATGGAGAGCCAACAGGAAGTGAAGGCTCGATGGTTTCCTCATGTTGTGTTGGCAACACTCGGGTTTTCACTTCCCTCTATAGCTAACAGGTGCTGTGTGTGTGTGTGTGTGTGTGTGCGTACATGTGTGTGGATGTGTGTGATGTTTCCATCCACGCTTTAAATCAAACCATAACTCCAGCAATAACAGAAGAATTACAACAGTTGACGTTAAAGTCGTCCTGTAAAACTTCACGAGGAGCTTTAACGAGGAATCATTTAGCAGCTTCACTGATGGAGCGATTTATCTCCGCGTCACGGTGAAATCAGAGCTGCATGTGTAAATGTCATGAATCAAGTATGTGTGTAAAGATTTACTGATACAGTTTTGGAAACTTATCAGAGTCAGATTTAATTCAGGCTGTAGTTAAGTCAGGGCAGTACGGTTATCTCTGAGATTTTTTGGTGTATTATCAGGGTGTCTGCGGGGTCTTAAAAAGTATTAAAAGTTGATAAATCAATTTTGGGAAAATTAAAAAGTGTTAAAAAGTCTTAATTGTGGTTTTATGACGTATTAAGTTTCATAGGTATTCAAGCTTTGACCCAAAAAATATAATATTTATTTTCCTCCTTGCAACTTTCCCCTGATTGGGACGTTAAACATTCAGTCGATAAAGTTCTAAAATAGAAAAGAATAGAAAAGAATAGATTTACTTTATTGATCCCAAACTGGAAAATTGTTGCATTAACAGCAGAAATCGATGGAGTCAGTAGAAAAATACAAAAATAAAAAAGAATAGAATAAAAAAAATACATAAAGACTCTAGTTACAGTAAAATACAACAATAAGGATTGTGAGCGGTACAAACACCAGCTATAAATTAACATCATTTCTAGTTTTATAAAAAGAAATTAAATACAACATTAAAGCAAATCACACAGTCTCCGGCACATGTCCTAAATTTTAAAAATGATTAAATAATTTCTCATTTTCTTCAGCAAGTTGGCTTCGAATAACTGCTTTTTATTGTTGTGGGAGTGTTAAAAAACCTGCCTTAAGTTTCATTTGTTCTTTCAAGCTTTATTCCTCCTTAGCTTACATCATTTCTGTAAAAATGTAAACTACAACTGTTAAAAAGTGGATGCCAACAACAACTGAAAGTTGCAATAAAGTCTTAAAACTTTTTAAAGGTTTTTGAAAAAGTCTTAAAAAGATATTGAAATCAACCTCAGGATTTTAGCATATACCCTGATTATACATCCCTTAACTGTTGTCTTAAATATTTGTTATGTCAAAAAAACTCCTAAATTGAAGAAGCTGAAATATTCACATTTTGTGAGCTAGGTGTAAAGAAATACTGACTTTTCTAGAAAACAATTTTTTAAAATGCTGGAAAACGCTTCATTGACGTTAATCTTATTAATAAATCTTTGCGACTCTGGTGGTCAGGGCAGGTAATAACTTCTGTAAATGGTCGGCAGGAAATGGACTTCACCTTTATGACCCCATTCTGGTCCCTGACAGCTCAAAGCTGGGGATGTAATGGTGCTAGGGATGGATGTGTTAAGTCGACTTAACAACCTCACAGTTCAGCTTCAGAAATGTGTCGGCCTCTAGCTTGGGCTGTACTGTTATGGTATAGAGCTCTACCACCTGTATTTAAACAAGCACAGATAACAGATAACATAGGGTGGAGATTTGTTAGTATTTTGTGTCAGAAAATGGAGATAAAGTTGTCTGAAGACTCTGTCTGTGTTTACCAAAAATAGTGGTTAATTACAGGAGGTCCTCTAGTTACGAACAAGTTCCATCCTACAACGATTTGTAACCCAAAATTTTTACCCCAAGTCCCCCCTAAATCTCTAAATAACTAAATAATAAACAGCCAGAAGATCCTGCTTTCCTTTTTGTGTCCATGAATTGAAAAAGGTGAGGATACCGAGAAAACTATGGAGCACAAACACAGACAATCTACATTATGACTCGACAAAGTGGACGATGCTGATGGCTGCGTAGCGCTGCATAGCTGTGTACTCATATGCACTCTGCGTCAAAAACTAGTGCGCATTGTAGAAGCTTACGATCAGAGCAGCATAACTTTGAAACCTTCTCTATTTTCTTAGGACCTCCAGGAAAAGTAATTCTTGCATTACTTTTTAGAAAAACCTTTAATTTTGCAAAAGAAGTCAGTTTTTGAGCAGGTTTTGCTCTGGGACATAATGTCAACATGTCTGTTCTTGCCTTTTACATCTATGAGGTTGAAGTAGTGTCTATATTTCCATCCTAAAAACACCAGTTTTAACCCAACAGACCGCTCACCCTTGCATATAAAATCTGCAGCTCTTGTCCTGTGTCTGGTTGAGTGAGCCATGTCAGGTAAACCTGCAAACTCTCCTGATTTAGGTGAGATTCTCCTGCTTTTTAACCCTGGCTCTGGCTCCACTCCCAATTTGGAATTTCTTTCAATTAATCCCTTATTTTTTATTTTTTTATTTTTTATAGTCAAAACAAGTTGGCTACTTGTGTCTTACATTTAAACCATAAAAAGCGTCCACCCCTCTCCCTGGAGTTGGTTTGATCCAAAGACGCTGCATGAGATCCTCTCTGACTGAGGTTACACAGACACTCACAGGTAGCTGTGTGATATTTGTTGCTGAAAAGTTTACTTTAGCATCAGCTCTTTGCTAAAGACATGGCAACATGATTATTCTCATCATTACTCGTGTATCTAACACTTTCTTCACATTTTATCTGCAGCTTCTCACTTTTTCCTGTCTGAGCGAGCCAGGTCAATTTCATAGTAACGTAGCACATTTAGCTGTCGGTAACGGTAGCAGCATTATAACCTTTGAAACCGTAATTAATTAGATTCCCTGTTACTGGAAAAACTAGTTTTAACACCGTTATTCCCAACACTGGTGGTGATTAACCTGATGGATGGTGGTGCTAGCTCTGCTAGCAGTAGCTGCACTCTGCAAACCATTTTCGGTTGTTTACCTTCAGACTCTGTGATCTCATGTTTAGCAAAGTTAAATAAATTGTGCTTGAATTTGACTGTTTTCAGGTGTTTCTTACTTTTTGGCCTGGTTGGTTAGCTCATTACCTCCCAAGATGCTATTAGATATTTGACGATTATAGAAGCTTTTTTTGTTATTGCTATTTTTATACCTACAAGATTGAGGAATAAACTCATGAACAGCCTCCCTGTTCTCTTCATGTTGCGAGTCTCCACACCTGGTAGCTTCAGATGCAACAAATTAAAGTCATGACACTGTTAATGCATCAAATATTTGGATTGATGTTAGTGTCTTTGCTGCTTTTCGTTCCTTTTAACTTTAAATTCTGGTTGGAGTTTCTTTTTCCAAGGCTTTGCCAACGGGGAATACAATCATAGAGGTGTAAAGTGGAAAAAAGGCGAAATAGGCCTGACGAATAAAAGTTTTATGAGGTAATCTCTGAGTGTCACTCCAGCAGCGCTGCCAAGCCGCACTCTCTGACAGAAACGTGACGAGCTGAGGTGAGTCAGGCTCTCGTGGCTGGTTGCTCGGTCGAGTGGGGAAACCCTGCTGACGTTCAGCCCTGGTTCCTGCTCAGACTGCAGACGCTGCACAGAGTCCCCCGCTGTGGTTTATTTTCTCCCCTCCTGTCAGCGTGACGAGGAGCTGCCAGCACACACACACACACACACACATACAGCTCCAACCTCTGTCTATAGGTTTGAAGCTGCGGGTCCTCCTGTCCTGGTTTGGTGGCGTGTGTGTGAGTGTGTGTGAGTGTGTGAGGAGTGGACCTGATGGAATGCAGTGTTTGTGTTGCAGCGCTGGGCGTGGCCGTGTTTGGTGACTGAACACAATTAGCACGCAGCCTTTCATCACAGTTCACACACTCTGCTTTCACAGTGGAGACACTGCGAAGTGGGACGAGATGATAAAACACAAAAACATCAGACGGATCAGAGACTCCGCCGCTCTTTGGGAACTTTTCTACAAACACACAACCTCCTCCCCTCCTCCGGTCTTTTTCACTCGCTGACATCTGACTCGGGGGAGCAGAGTGGGATCTGGATGTTTTGTCCTCCTGACCTGTGATTGTGTTTGTCACAGTTAGACTCTCAGTACAGTCCGCTCGCCTCTGGCCTCTGAGATCATGTGCTCGATGAAACTCGAAGTGGCTTTCCATTTCAAAGTTCAGTGGAAAAAAAACAAGAAGGAGTGGGAGGAGGAGGCACATGAGAGCATACAGTATCACATACAGTTAGCATGTTAGCTTGAGGGTGTCACAGGGAAACATTTAGTGATACTGACCTGTAAAAAAACTGTTATTATAACTCAAATTCTGGGAAATATGTTTTTTTTTTCCACCTCATATCTTTACAGCCTTTGTTAACCATTAACTCCTGACATTTTCCATATATTTCAGGACAGTTTCCATGATCATGTTTCCGTAACCGTGACTCTTTCTGGGTTAATATTACTCCATAATGTAAGAGGACATCTCCAGGATACAAACACAGCAGTAGAAACCTTCAGACAGCTCAGGGAGGGAAGAGAAGAAGAGTATGAAGCTGTGAATTTTTCTGACAGTCACCTGCTGCGTTCACACATCAGCTCATCCAGACTAACTTGGAGGGAACTGGCAGGGATCAGTCTGTGAACAGATTTGGACGTCTGCTTTCACACCTGCAGCTTTCCTGGAGAAATTTTCAGGCGTGTGTGTGTGTTACAGTGTCCTCAGCCCAGACACAGAGCCTGTCTTCATCAAGCAGACTCTTTTTACATGTCTTTAAAAACCTAGCGTCTCCAGATGAACATGATGAGGGATTCTCTGAGGCGTCTTCCCCCAACAAGCTCGGTGAAACCTGTCGATAAAACCTGTTTACCATATAAGCTTCAGATATAAGCTGTGTCTTTAAATCAGGTTCTCAAAAATTCCTTTGTAGCCCAACATATCCCATAATTCTTTGCACTCAAGTTGTACCAAAACGTAATACACTGTTGTTTCCACTTGGTAACAAGCTGTACTAATGTTTCAAAAACAAACTCCGTAATCCTTTAGGTTGCTTTGGAAATATCGCAATGTTTGTATTATTCACATGATGCTAGCGCAAAGGTTTTCTTTGACTCCTTTGCAGTGGCTCCGTGTAGCTTTAAAAAGATATGATTAAAATGATTTTCTAAAATTATTTTTCTTGTTTGAAATTCAATTTTTTTTTGAATTTCTACAAGTTTTTGCAAAATATTTCAATTCCAATTTTTTTAAAGTTTTGCAAATTTTGACATTTTTACAACTTTTTAAAAACCAAGCAAATTTTTTTGATTAAAATGTTTAATTTATTTGCAAATTTATGTCATTTTCTGCAAATTTTTGCACATTTTAATGACTGTTTTTGTTTTTAATTGCAAATTTTGACATTTTCACAACTTTTTGAAAATCTAGCAAATGTTTCGGATTAAAATGTTTTGATTTATTTGCAAATTTATGGAATTTTACAAATTCTTGAAATTTAAATTTTGTATGAATTCTGCTAATTTTTTGCAATTTTTAAACTTTTTTTTTTTTTAATTTTGCAAATTTTTGAAATTTCAAAATTTTTGGAAAAACTCAAATGATTGTAACAACGCTACTGTTGTCCTGTTGTATGCATGAAGCATACAACAGGATGTGTGACATCAGTGTTTCCACTGAAAACGTCGGCTTACTGTTTACACGGAAACAGTGTCAGCAGCGTTTCAGAAAAATCCTACTCTGGAGGCCGTTTTCAAAAGTTTGCGTTTTAGGTCGACTGAAATGCTGTGTCCTTGTTAACACAAGGCTAAAACGCATCAAAACTTTGGCGTTTTAGCCCTAAAACCGTTGTCGTGCAAACGACCCCTACAAGTACCTAATGCCACTGAGAGCCTGACTCAACTCAGCTTTGCTAAAAGTTACACAAGCTCATAACTCATATCCTTATCTTATCTTATCAAGTGTGTTTTATTTATAAAATCACACAATGTGCAGCATCAACAAATAAAAAGTAAGCTTCATACTCGAAACTATTAATTGAAACGGGCTGTAAATATGTTTTCAATTTGCTTTAAAATAGAGATGCACTGATCCAACTTTTCTGGTCTCGATACTGATACCGATACCTTGGCTTTGGATCGACCGATACCGATACTGATCAGATACCAGTGTTACATAATAAGCTCTACTGTGGGATAAGACTGGTAATGTTTTATGAAAAGACATAGAATGGGTACATTTGGAATAACTGAGGTTTATATTTGTTTAAACTTAAAGTGTTTAAATATTTAACAGCATTTTGGTTAGAAAATAGCTTCAGAACTTACAGAAATGACTATTCACTTGTAAATTTATAGCCAAAGTTTAGCCTAGAGTCAAGTTTGGACCTCATACTGATACCTGATCCAGCTTTAAGGGGCTGTATCAGGGCCGATACCCAATACCAGGATCGGACTGGTGCAGTCCTACTTTAAAAAAAACGATATTTTAACATGAGACCAAAGGGGTTTCTGTGTTTTTTGAAGCCAGCCTCTAGTGGACAGTTGTGGAACTGCAGTTTTAACACTTCTAAGTTCATTTCACCCTTAAACTCTGGAGGTTTTGACTTGGATGGATGCAGTTTTTTATGGATTAGGCTGCATTGTGGAGGCTTCAGATTAGTCTTCTTTGGCATCAGACGTAATGTCTATAATGATTTCTATATTTCCAACGTCCTTGTCGGCACTCCTGTTTGCCTTAAACCTTCAAACAATTAGACAACTTCTCAGATTTAAGATTCATAGATTTCAGCAAGATGACCTGAGCTTCTTCTTCTTCAGGAAATGATGAAATCTATTGTTAGAAAAAGTCTCTGAAGCCGTTTCCATTCATGTCTGAACTCTCCTCCACTTCTTGTCCTCCTCCGTTGTCCTGTCTGCATTTCTTCATCCTGAACATTCAGAACAAGCGTGTTTCCTGTGTCACCTCCTCACACCATCACATTCCTGATCTGAACACACTGTGTCACACTCACAGCCGCTCTCTGATTGGACGCTCAGATACGGCCCGCCCACTTGTTAGCATGAATGGCAGCTTGTGTTTCAGACGGCGCTCTCTGCAGCCTGAACAGTTATTTTTTTCATAAAAACCCAGGAATGTGTGGTGTCACATTGTCCAACTGGTTTTCAGGCCAATAAACAGCAGACTGTGAAGCTTTTTTTCCACTCGGTCACAAGATGCTCCACCAGCAGTCATCTGAGGCTGAGTAATGTGTGTGTGAGCGTGTGTGTGTGTGTTGCTGCTGAGGACTGCAAGAGGCTGACGGCTGCTCTGAGGGGTTATTTCGCTGCACAATGGGAGAGAAATGTTGCACAAATGAGCCGGTTGGAGTGGCAGAGAGTGGTCGTATAGTTTTTGGATGTAATTTGGTGGGAATCCAACATTTACTGTCGACTTTCTCAGCTGCAGCCTCTGACCTGGAGCCTGTTTTTATGTCTGTGTGCAGGAAATATCCGTCCCTGCAGATGTTCGCTCTTGCAGTTGCTGTCCATGCTTGTGTGTGTTACTCCACCTTGTTCTTATGAAGACAGTATCTCAGGAATTCCTGGAGGAAATCACTTCATATTTGGCACAAACATCCACTTAGACCCTCAGATGAACTGGTCAGAGTTTGGAGGTCAAAGGTCAAGGCGTTTGGCACTCTGAATTTTGTACAAATCATGAAATAAAGAGAAGTTTTTGGGCTTGATTTCTCCACTGTTTCTCATTAAACATCCAGTCTACTCGCTGTGATATACCTGATGTTCCAGCCGCTCTCCAGCTGTCTGCAGATTATAGATTCACGCCATAAACACAAACAGCAGGAGCAGACGAACAGGTGAGCTGACTTCTCTGCTCTACCTGCGCTAAAGCTGATTATTAAACAGGATGTTCATGCTCTACTTCACTGTAACATCTGCTGCTGACAGCACAAAGCTGTACGTCTCATTATGGAAATCAAGAGCAGACGCTTAAAGAGAGGGGAACTTTCTCCAAAAACAGTGTTGGAAATAATGTTGGAGTTTAAGAAGTAACGGTTGCCCAACCAAACGTGACTGCATCAGTTTGTGGACAACTTTTTTAACACAAAAGTGATCAATTAAAACTATTTAAAGTTCTGTTGTTTTCCCACCCTGTTTTTCCTTGTTACATGTTCCTGGTTAGGCTCAAACTCCAAACTTTACTTCTTGATCTGGTCAGACCACTGACAGAGAAGTAGGTAAGAGTTTAAGGCCTGAACCACACGTATATGGATACTTTTTGGACAGGATATCTTTGTCCTTGTTAAAAAAAATCTGTCCACACCACAGAAATAGCTCTGTCCATACAGAGGGGCAAAACTGAAAGCGATCGCCTCTGAAGCCTGGCCAATAAGTGGCAGGTTAGCAAAATGTGAAAACCATAGAAGAAGAATGTTATGAGCATGCGCAGTCAAAACCAGGAAGTAGAAGAAGCAGTCAAGGGAGTAAGGAGATGGCAAAAAAATAAATAAATAATTTTGAGTCGATGAGATGAGGTTGACTTGTTGCTCTGCGCCTGACGTCATTGCTTCAACACCAGCAACACCGCTACATGGATCCACTAAACAGGATATTTTTTTCATTTCTTCACTTTTTTATCCGTTTTAAGAAATCTTAGTTTATGTGGGTGAAATCACCGTGTTCGTGTGGTTGAGAGGCCCAACTGGACAGAAAAATGTGCTTTTAGGAATCTAGCTCTTTAATACTCCTCCAAAACTCTTGGGGGCAGTGTGGTCTTAATTGAGGGTCAGATCCCCTGTTTCAGGTCTAGTTAAATTCTTTCCTTTTCTACAGCAGCTCTGAGTGTATTACTTTATATTGAAGCAAACAAACGTTCCTGGTTTTCATTGGCAGTTAAAACACAGGAAGTAGAGGTTTGGCTGATGTGTGACGATTCTGGAATTGTCATGAGTGCAGAAAAAACAATGCAGACAAGTGGACTAATCACAGGGCTTGTTGTTTTTTTTTTGAGTTAAAAATTTCTTACTCGACTTAAAAGTAGGGTCTGCAGGAGTTTTTATTACTTGTTAGTAATCAGAACATTCACACTGGGCTCCTCCTCCTTGGCTCAGTGCCAACAGCAGCCCACACCCACTGCCACTACTGACTGTGACTACATGAACACACTCACTAGCCCAGCAGCCACCTGTAGCATTGCGTTTCTATATGGGAGAGACTCGAGAGCCATGCACCTGACTTAGCATGCTAGCACAAGCTAATCACAGGTATTTGATACATACCTGGTTAGCAGAAAGCTAACTTGGAACGCTCTTTGTCTCGTGCTGCTTCAAGTTCCTGAAAGCGAGTGAAACTGAAGCCGAGCTTCACCCTCATTTTGGAAAAAGCTTAAATTTTTTGGCGTTTCGTTTCACTTTGTTTGTGTTTTTCTTGCTTGGTGCTACGTCTGCTATCATAGTTGCTCGGCACTTGGTGCACGATTGACTGATATAACCATGCTTACTCTCCGTCCAGAAACTTCCCGACACATCTGTTATATATTTTTTGGAATAATTGACGTAATTCAGCAATTTAATCAAGTCACATGCTATGTTCAGGGTTTATTTATATTTATCTAGTGGATAGAAGGATAGCTTCTTTCTCCTCCTTGGCTCAGTGCCAGCAGCAGCGCACACCCACTGCCTCCAACTTTGACTACGTGAATGCACTCACTAGCCGAGCAACCACCTGTAGCATCGCATGTCTTTGTGGGAGAGACTTGAGAGCCATGCACCTGATTTGGCATGTTAGCACAAGCTAATCACATGTATTTGCTAGCAGAAAGCTAACTAGCATCACTCTTTGTCTCATGTTGCTCCAATTTCCAGAGAGTGAGTCGTTTAGGAAAAAGCTTTACCTGTTTGGCGTTTCGTTTCACTTTGTTTGTGTTTTTCTAGCTCTGTGCTATACCCGCTATTGTAGCTGTTTGGCACTGGGTGCTCTGTGATTGGCTGATGGAACCACGCTTACTCTCCAGTCTCCACCCAGAACCTTCCTGACACAACCAAAACCTCAACATACAGGAAAAGGCGGGGGGTTGAGGCAGACACAGACACTGACACACATGTTTAGAAGCCAAGAGGTGACAATGGAGCAGGTTCATTCCTGTAAAAGTTGACATTTTATTTATTAGGAAAATCCTGCAGCCTCTTCCTTTTAATAAGAGCAACATTTACCTGGCAAGTCCAAAAAAATATGGTATGTCAAGACATTAAATGACGAGAATGATGCTTCAAAATTTGCTAATGGGGCCAGAAAAAGTTGTCTAGTTACTTGTATTTGGACTTAATTCTAGTTTCAAAAACTTGACAACTAAACTCCAGGTTTCATTTTGTCTTAATGTATTATAATAAGACATTTTTCTTGACTTGTAGGAGAAATTTGGTTTATTTTGAGTCTAAAAAGACATAAAAACTAGGGATGCACGATATTGGATTTTTGCCGATATCCGATATGCCGATATATCGAAACCCCTTTTGGCTGATACCGATAATCACAAGTTTGTTTGTTTTTTTCACTGTAAAGAAAGCTAAGTCTATCCTGTACTGGCATTTATATGTTACTCTTATTGTGATGGTCTTATTTGTTTAAGAAACACACATAAAACAAGACAAAAAACATTTGATTTTACCATAAATAAGAAATGTTTTATTTTTTCAAACTTTAGACATTCAGTATTGAAATACAGAAAAATAATTTCTTTAGATCACATGAACTTAAAATGTACAATGCATTTTTAAACATAACCAAGTTGCATTTGATTATTTTAGAGCTACTGTAACAACCTGGTGACAGACACAGAGCTCTGCAGTGCAAATAAATGAAGTGCTACATTTTATTTAAGGAGCTTATTTTTCAGATGGAAAATAATAATAATCCTAACTGAAAAGCACCTTATCGGCTGTGCCTATAAACGTGTTTTTAAGCTTTTATCAGCCGATACCAATGTTGTGCGGATAATATTGTGCGTCCCTAATAAAAACTTGCTTTCATTTCAGTTTCGTCAGCAGAAGTTAACACAGAAGTATGAGCCAGGCCTAAGAAGGCTATTAATTGTCAGTTTGGGCGACTGATCACAGGAATACTTTAGTTTTGGATGTATTACTTTAAACTTACTGGAGTCAACAGTTGCTTTAGTTTGAGGATAGATTTAAAAGCTCATGTAAGAAAAACTTTGCCTTATAAGATCTCCTGAAAACAACCAAACTTCTTGCTTTGCTTTAACATAAGTGATACTATGATGATGTTCTATACATTATTTCAGACCTAAGGAGATAAATAGACTTTAGGAAGTTGTGATGTATCCTGAGACTTCATCATGTTAGAAAGCCATTAGAGAAACTGACTGTTTACCCAAATCAGGAACAAAATTAAGGGGTTTCCTGTAAATGTAAAGAGATTCTGGGAATCACAACACAAAAACAACCCTTTGGTGATATTACCGTATATAAACAGCTGCTGCAGCATTTTCCTGTTGAGTCAAAGTTATCTGCAGACCAAACCCCCCGTACAGTAATGAGAGCAGTGGAAACAGGAACTGATTACAGCTAATCCTGCATGTTTTCAACGTTGCCTATTTGACAAAGTGTAAACACATTCTTCAGGGAGGGGTGTTACATCATGGGTCGGTCCTTCAGTAGAGCAGGCCTGATGGAGACGGCGTTAGCGTGTTTAGCTGTGCGACTTCCTGTCTGTGAGGCCATTAACCTGAAGGATGTTTGATTCCAGGGTGTGAAGCTGCAGATGAATCAATCAATCAGACAGGTAGACCGCCCCCCCCACACACACACACCTCCTCCTGCAGGACTCTCCTGAGACGGATCAGCATGGACCTCACAGCTCCACATGAATAATGGTCGTCATAATGACTCCTGCTCCGTGATGCTCACCTGACCTCTCCGGCTGATGGTTACATTGATTTTTTTTTTTCACTCACTCTCTCGTTTGTTCCTGCATTGGACGTGAAAAATGGAGCTCAGATTATTTTTCCTGCAGTGTGAAGTCTATACATCCAACATTTCCTCTTAGCCTGAGTGTGTGTTCATGCTTCTGTGTTGCCTTCAGGTGAATGTACGAGTGTTTTCACGCAGTTGTCGCATAAAATAAATGGTCAGGGCTCCACCTGCATTACAAAGATGGCTTCCAGGGTTGAACACAAGAACGTCCTTTATGATTAAAAGAACCAGAAACATATGGGTGCCTGTATGGTCTAGCAGGTTTGGATCCAACCTGTGAAATAAAGACATAAAACCCTGAAAAAAATTCTTTAAACCAGTTCCAGGAATCTTTCATTCCAGGAACTAATCTTGATCGAGGAACTAAAAGGTTCCTGTAGCTCATTGTTATCAGCATTTCCACCGCTGAAGTCACCCCTGACAATTAAGTGGCTGTTTACACAATGACTTTAGGATGAAAGGCAAAAGTAACAAAATAGTTATAGCACCATCTTCAGGCACTGTTTAAGTTCTGTATAAACACAGATTTTTTTTCTCTGCATTTTTGCGTTTTGGGGTGAAACTTTGTGTGAACGTGCCTAAATAAATCAACAAAATGACATTTTGAGAAGTAGTGAAAGAAATTGCAATTCACCTCCAGACCAGTAGAGGGCAGTATGAAAGAGCCCAATGTTCCAGGAAAAGCATAACTCAGGAACTACATGGTTTCTTCCTTAATTCCTTACTCAGAAGTCAGAATTTACAAGTTTTAAGCGGGAAATTTTAACTGGAACGCCCCCTTGAGGTCAGAATCTCCAACTGGGAAGTCGGGACATCTACACCAGCGGTCTCTAACATTTTTTGCGCCACGGACAGGTTTAATGTCAGATAATATTTTCACTGACCGGCTCCTCTTCTGTTTCCTCACTGGTTCTTTTACCCTGGCCCAAGAAACTTTCCAGAGATGTTTTTTTTTTTTTGCCCATTTTGCTAGCTTGGGCGTTTGGCGTCAAAATTGAGTCATAGACAGGTATGAAGGAGAAAATCTGGTCATTTTCAAAATAAGATATCGTTCAGTTGAGATTATTTTATTTGCGGCCCAGTACCAATTGACCCAGGGACTGTTCAAGGCCCAGGGGTTGGGGACCACTGATCTACACCATCTCCGAGTTTACAATCAAAGATGGCTGCCCTGGGTGTGAACATTAATTAAGCTCCTGTTATATTCTGTTTATTTGATCATTTCTGACTAGTGATTGTCAATCAGCTGCATACATGGTATCGTTCAAGTTTATAGGTTTTGCCAACTTGGCAACTAGAACGCTTTTACGACATTCCTACTACCCACTTCCCAGGTCTAATGTAAGTGGAACGCATCATTTGTCTGTTTCCACCAAGAGCCAAAAATCTGCGTAGATTAGGGATGGGAATCGAAAACCGGTTCCTGTTGAGGATCAGTAAGAAATGTAACCTCTGTGTTTAACGATTCTCTTATCAATTCTTTACAGTATGCCAGAGCTGCAGGACCTGACTAGTCTGCCTTCGCTGTCTTAGCTTAGCAGTTAGATACATTTCCCAAGAAAACCCTGTTTTAGGATTTCTAGCTTGAAATTTTGCTGACGAACTGAACACTCACAGAAATCTACATCACTCTCTCACAGGAGATTCCTATTCAATACATCCAAAATATACAAAATAGCGCTACCTTGATGCTAATGTATATGGGAAATTGCATTGATACGCTAGCAGTATTGGTATAACTTTGGCTTCAGAGTAGAATTTCAACTTTCAGGCATATCACAGTCACTCTTTTTTAACGATACTGAGAACTCCAAATGTCAAAATATTTTCAAGTAAATAAAAGAAAAGTTCGGCCCATGGTTGGCTTCATCGCTAAAGCAAGGTTCCAAACAACTTAAAATATTGATATAACCACCAATTGAAAATTACAAAACTGTATATCAACATTACGTGGCATGCAATTTTTACTTTTGTCTTTATATTTTCGCCGGGAGATATACAGAGCCAGTGACCAATTACATATTTATTCACTTCAAAAAGAAGGAATTGATGAGGGAATCGATAAAGAATTGAATCGATAAGCAGGATCGATAAGGGCATTGATGCCATTAAATCCTATCAATGCCTTTCAATTGAACAGCTGCTGTAAACTGGATCTCCACTGACACGTTCAGCTGAAGGTCTCCAGTTTACAGGGTCACTCTTTAAACTGGAACACCAGGAGCTGACAGAGACACATTCACACATTTGCTTTGCTGACCCCGCCCCCAGATTTCTGGCCCTTTGTAAACTCTGGTCACACTTCAACTTGCTGTGCTTAGTTTTGATTCGAAAAGACTATTTTCAGCAGCTTTTCTTCAACCTGAAGAAACATGACTGTCACTTAACTGGGTCATCTGTTATGACGTTTCCCAACATATATCCTTTTGTTTTCCCAGAAGTGTAGTTTCATCTCTGTTATTTTATAGGAGCTCTTTATTCTGGGAGGGTCTCATGCTTTAGCGCTAACACCACAGGGGAAAACCCGTTACGGTTTTTATAGCATGCTTCCTGGTTGTCTTGCTCTATAGTCGAGCTCTCTGCAGGAGAAAGCAACATGATGACTTGTCTTGAGTTTCAAAAATCATTACGAGAATCATTTTGCCGACGCTGCTCTGTAGAAAGATCATTAGCTGTAAATCACAGAGCGTGGGCATGTGCTCCAGAGGCCTGGGATTTCCTCTTCGCTTCTCTTTCCAATCCAATTTCTCTCGCACAGATATGAGGCGTCAACTTGATAGATTATGATAAGAAAAATGTCCACATGCGTTATTTAGCATCTGTCTGGGTATTTGTCTGACAAATTAACAAGTTAGTGCTTTTTTTTTTTGCAGAATAACACCAACATGCGTCTCGTTTCTGAAGACTGATGTGTGTTTTCTGCATGAAACAGGACAGAAAATAGGACACAGACTCTCTAACTTAAAACCTGTGACTGACAGAGTAAACATCATGTGATTCGAGGCATGCTCAGTTATTTAAACGCTGCAGAATGTGCACAGTAAACAATGCTGTTTTTAAAATGAAGTGAATGCCTTTCTATCCATCTACCCTGCAGACGTGCACTCTCCAACGCCTCAGGTTCAGCTGCTGTGTGTCTCTGTGTGTCCGCACAGGAGCTGAGTTATTAACCGATTCAGGATGAGGGTCTGGATGTGAGAGCGATGGCAGTTTGTGGAACATAAAACAAAGCAAAGCAGGAAGGAAAGGGGCTGATTGCTGAGCCCATTTCCCTTTTGATAAGCAGCAGAAACGCAGAGACATTAAATCCAGGCTGCAGGGAGCTACTGAATGCTTCCAGTGCTCCCAGTACACTGGATCAGAGAGCCTCTGGTCTTTGAGTGGGATCAGAGGATGCATTAACCTAATCCTGCTGCTGTTTGAAGCAGAAATGAGGCGCTCTGTGTGTTGTTTCTGGCGGCCTCTGTGGACAGAAGTGGTAGTGCTTCCCCTGTTGACAATTGAGTGGATCTTAGGAAGAGTAGATAAACAAATTTGCATGAGCAACATCATCTCTTGTTTCAAAAAGATCTTCATCTGGGTAGCATTAGCTTTTTTCATGCTAATTTTAGCAACATATTAACATTTTGGATAAAAAGCCAGCACATGCTGTTTTTGTGGTGGTTTTGGCAGCTACAATAAATCAAAGTTGCAGTATCTTCCAGATTTAAGTAGAACCCAGGAAGAGTAGTTGCTTTCCTGGTAGGTTTTGAATAGCAGAAGTCTTCACGATTTGAATAACCGCAATTCTGGCTAGCATTTCAATAACAAGTAGCTCTATTTTTTGTTAGCTAGCACACAGTGGTTTTAACCCTTGGGATCCCAAACCCACGACTGGCATTTACAAACCGTTTGTCCTATTTAAAAGCTGTAATAAGTGGCGTTATTGTCAGAGTCCTAAATTTCCAACGGTCCTTGAATGTATCACATGTGATGTCAGCAACATGCTGAAAACTGAATGGAAAGAATAATGATTTTTGTGAGACTGCTGTCCACATCTCCCATTTATCACATGTCCTCTTTGAAAATCTGCAGGAAATCAACCGTTTGCTCTAGCTTAATTCTGTTAAAAAACAAAAATTCTACACTCTTTACTGCTCTAAACAAGCCCTAAATGGTTGACATATATCCTGAAATTAATTTCAAAGAACTTTTTGAAAGTGTGAAAGCGTTGTATAGAATTTAGAATTTTTTAAAAACAGAAAGTTTGAAAAATTCAATTTTCATTTCTCTTTTTTCTAATGAGTTACAGCTTTTAATATTTGTTACACTACATAAAGACATTGATAAGTAACATTAGCCTATAGCTATGGTTGTCTTGAATCTATAGAGGTGCTGCACTTCACTTCACAGAGAAAAATGAGGAAAAATTTTGACATCAAACAACATCCTGCCTCATATTTTGTGGTGATTTTGGCGACCCCCGGTGGAAAAAAGTGGTTCTGTTCCCCAAATGCCATTTGAGATGGCCCCAGGAAGAGTAGCTGCCACTGTGGTAGAAACAAGATACTTGTATAACAAAATGATTTTCTTTGCATGACCAGTTTTCAAAGTTTTCAGTATGGCTAGCATTAGCATTTGTCTTGCTAGTTCGTCAAAAAACAGAAATATTAGAAATACTTTCTATTTTACAGGAAAAGCCACAACATGATGTAGCTCTTGCTTTGGTTAGCTGACTTCTTGCTAGCTAATATGGCAATTTTATGTCACTGAAACAAAAAAACAACAAACAAAGCCCATTTTAGTTCATTCTGTGGTGGTTCTGTCGACCCCTGTGGACAAAAGTGGTAGTGCATTTTCTGAAATAGAGAAAAAGCAGTCTCACTTTTTATCTGAGCTGAATGAGAATGTTCGTTGGTGGTCCTTAAAAAATGTCATGGTTTAATAACAAATAGCTAAATTGTTTAAGATAAGCCGAATCATTTACTAGCTAAAGCTTTTGTAAGCTAGCACAAAACAGAAAATTGACAGGATTACAAGGACAAAGAGGATTAATTTTGAATTTATTATCTAATTCATATCATCTGTTACATAAGAAGCTGAAGTTGAGTCATGTTTTTACCTGCGCTCCATCACCACCCTTTGTCTTGCTCTTTAACACCCCTCTATTGTCTGCTTTTACCACAAAAATAAACCAAACTGACCAAATACTACTCCTCCAGTTCCTTCTTAACTGGACAACCACCTCCTCTCTGCAGACCTCCTCCTGGGAAACTATAAACACAGGCTTTTCTGGACTGAGAGCTGTAACGGGTTGAGTCTGGTTTCATGAGGAATCGCTCCAGGGGACAGGAGTTTAAAATAACTATGCAGAAAAACCAATCTTCAACATCTAGATAACATTAATTGGCCTTCCAAACACAGCTGACTGATGGAAAAATAATTCAGAGGGTACATCACGCCGCGCTGTCCTGGAGTGCTCCTCGAGTCAGGACCACTGGGAACTAGTCCACGGTTGTATAAATAAAGGAGATCACTGGCAGTGGCTCTCAGCTCTCTCCCAGGTTGCTGGGTGACCTGTTCGCTGGGAAAGACTTTGGAAAGACAACACTGATCCAAATGGCTACAACGGTGGCGAGACAGGCTTTATTTGGAGGATGGAAAAAGACAAAGGTTCCCTTCTGTTGAGAGAGGCTGGGAGAGATGGGAAAGGCTGCCTCACAAGACAAAATGTAAAGAAAGGGCGACAGATTTTTAAGGTTATGTCTTTAAAAGTGGAAAAGAAATAATTTTTATTTATTATTGTTGTACTCCATAGCTGTATGTACATCTTCTACATCCAAGGAGGTTTAAACTTATCTCAGCACTCTGTTGTGTTTGGTGAAATAGTTTTTTTTGTCATTAATGTGGACAAATATATATGGCCGAGCCGAAACAGAAGTGGTGTTGGTTACTCAAAAGAGTGTGATAGATATATTTTGACTGACCAATCTTTTCATGGTTTTGTAGTTTGTTATCTTAATTTTCTAGACCATAATATAAACTGGATTCATAAAATAGTTTTCTAGACAGGGCTTCGGAGGGCTTTCAAACAATCATATGAAACATAGAAGTCAATTAACAATGATAAAGAATCCTTTAAATGTCCCATATTCTGCTCCTTTTCTGCAGTTTAATCTGGATCATTGATGTCTTCATGAAATGGTAGTAACATGTTCATGTCCAAAAAGCCAATAAATCAAGCACAGCAGCATTGTTTCCAGGCTCTCATAGCCCCTCTGTTCAGAACGCTCTGATTTAGTGGGCGTGGCCTTCATATGTAAATGAGCCACCGCTGATACCGCCCCGCTCTTCAGCGTCACTGAGAGCGGCACCACGAGCTCCGAGTGCACAATGTTTAGAAAACAGCGAAGCTCGTTTACCGTAACATTACAGGCTAAAACAACAGGCTAACTGCAGCTAAAGTTAGCATCCTGAAGCTAACACAGAGACAGGGGCGACACTGAGGAAAAGCTCTTCCATCTGCTCCACAGCACACAGCATTTAAAATACTCACATTTCCAGGGTCCCAGGTTTGTTGGAGGATGGTTGGTAATGTGCCTGGATTCAGGACCAGTCTATTGGCTAGCCCTCTGTTGGACTGTCCAAAGTTGGAAAAGCAGTCGGCCGTGAAGTGACTAGCACACACATGCACAGTTTTACTGAGTGTAGCTGGAACATTTCCCTCATAAATGAACTCTAGACACTTAGTCTGTCTTCTTCTGAGATGGGAAGCTTGTGCATGGAACTATGTGGCTGTTTACAGCCAAAAACAGAGCAGTGATGGCTCTTCAACTTCAGCATTTTCCTCCCCACTGTTGGAGAGGTTTCTCTCCAGCAGCGGGGAGGAGAGTGGGCAAGGTGGAGGTTCGGGGGTATCTGCTCCGATGGACCAATCAGGTCAGACTTGCTCCTGATTGGTCAAAAGAGGGAATCGCTGACGTCGGCAAATCCCCAAAATCCAAACAGCTCGTTTTAGGTCAGGATTTTACATTCACAAGCACTTCTAAGTTCAGGTTTTGTCATTAAAAATCACATTTTGTGGGCTGGGGGGAAAGCCAAAGACCCACAAATTTCACTAAAAGACTTAATAAAGTGATTTTTGCATAATATGGGACCTTTAAAAAAGTCCGGGATCCAGACAGTGATCCAGATCAACTCCAAAATTGAATCACTTCTTTCTTATTTTATTTTGAACATTTCTTGAATGTTTTATCCAGATCTGTTCATTACTTTTTGAGTTATGTTGTTCATGTTTTAGCTGGCATGTAGGCTTCCTGTCAATCTCAGATACACACAAGACTGACCAATCACAGTCCTTTGTCCAGAAATGGGGGCGGGGTTTATAGGAATTGACAGGATATGGTTTCAGATCTTAAGAACGCTGCTTTTCTTGTTGTGCTACTTTAAGTGAAAGTGTTGATTTTTCTGGAGCATTTTGTTTTAATTGGTTTAATTGGTTAATTAGTGGATCTGCAGAGAAGAAGCTGTTCAGCTGTTTCTGTCGTCCATCGTTATATACAGTCACTGATTTAAACCTTTATAACAAGCTACATTCGTTATGTTTGACTTTAAAGAGCTGAACAAATGCTCCAAAGAGAAACTGTTAGCCTGTGATTTGACCTTTTTTTCTCAGTGGATGTAGCAGACTCAGTAACTGTTGTTGGATTTGGACCCTGTGACCCTTTAATGTTAAAAACTGCCCAGTAAGCCAGAGGCTCCCCCGGCATGCTCCTGATATCTGACGCTGGCAGACAAAGTAAGCTCTGTCCACACTTTGTCCTGCACTCCTCAAACCCTCACATGCCTGATCCTCTGATATCAGCGGTATGTCAGCACAATCAGCTCCAGGATGTCATCGGGAAGGGGGCGTGGCCTGGCGTCCTTTGTAGGATGTGTTGTTGTCTGTTTGTGTTATCTTGTCAGGATGTTCTCAGCGGGGTGCCGTCTTATTTTTAGCATCCACTCCTTCATTTACCTCATGAGGAAAAATGTTTGTGTGAGCCCCGTTATCGGCGAGCAGCAGACAGACTCTGTTATCTAACGTGTGGGAGACACTCTCTATGTCACACACACACATTGCACACACACTGCACACACACTCACACACTCCTGTGTATCTGCTGCGTGACGCTCCTAAAGGGGAAACTGTTAATTTCTCGCTCCGTGATTGTGTTAAGTCTTTTCAGGCAAATTTTCAGAGATGTGTTTTTCCCCGAATACCGCCGAGATTTAAAGGTCACATTTAGAGACGCAGAGTCTGAAATGCTAGAAAAACAAATCTGTATCCTATTTAAGCCTCCAGGCCTCTAGGGGGAGCCAGAGGTGGGACTTCCGGTTTTCTCTGTGATGTTCTCTTATCCCTGATTCACAGCTAAGAAAAGACAGCATTGTTATGTATTATGGAGAGGCAGACCTTGCCCCCAGCTCTGCCAGAAAAGTGGCCAAGATTTTATTGATACCAATGCCTTTATCAATCCTGCTTATTGATTTGATTTCCTTATTAATTCCTCCTGGGAATTTTCTCTGTACAAAAGTAGTAAAAAAGTATAATTGTAATTGGTCACTAGATCTTAAAATCTCTTGACCTGAATATATAGCCATATGCGAAAATAGCGTGTCATCTGACATTAATGTTCTGTTTTGTTGTATGCTACTAACTGGAGTAGGCCATCTAGTCTCTCAGAGTGGTTACAGCAGTTGTTTAAGTCATTTGGAACCTTGCCCTAGTTGCGGTGCCAGACATGAGCCTACGCATGACTTTTTTTTCATTTGCCTGTGAGTATTTTGACATTTGGAGTTTTATGCAATTTCCCATATACATTAGCATCAAGCTAGCGCTATTTTGTTTATATTGTTTTTGGTAAATAAGGACATTTAAACCACTTTAAATGTGTTGGAAATTAATCTCCTGTTGGAGAGTTATGTACATTTCTTTGTGAATTCAGTTCTTCTGTAAAACTTCTAACTGAAAACTCTGAATCAGAGTTTTCTTGGGAAACTTTTATCTAACTGCTACGCTAAGATAGCTGCGCTAGACTAGTCAACTTAAGGTCCAAATGCTCTGGCATAGTGTAATGAATTAGCACGGGGGCACAAAAGGGACAAAGGAAGATTTAAAAAGGCACTGTAGCCCTTCTTTTGTGTCAACAAAACAGATATACTTAAAAATGTAACCTCGGTGGAGCCCCAAGTGGTCACTTGAAGAACTGCAGTCTGATTTTTTTTTATTATTATTATTTTTTTTTTTTTTGGGGTTCCTGTTCAATTTACCCTTGAAATAAGGAGTTTATCATTTTGCTTGTGATCTTAATTATGCAGATCAACAAACTGGGTACCAAAGAAGTTGGTCAAATTAAATAACAAATAGCTAACTATCATCTGCTTATTGGTGAATTGAATTATTCACTTGACATTTTAAAGGTAAATTATCAGAGGAAACAATGAACCTAACTTCTGTATCCAAGAACTAAGCAGCTATTCATTAGCGGCTTCTCTGGAAATAGCAGAAACGTTGGGATAATTCTAAAAACATTTTGTGGTGGGTTGTGATTTAATTTCAAATTAATTATTTGCTAATCGTCACCTTCTTATCTTGCAATTTGGAATAAATTTCAAAGAAACTAGAAAAAAAACCAGTAGCCTACCAATTGTGACTGGCGACAATAAATCTGGACATTATGTTTAAGAAGTAATGTGCTAATTTCAAAGAAATAAGAAAAAAAATTGTCTAATTATTAGCTAATTGTGATGAAAATGCCCATCTCATGTGAGTCGGTCTTTGGGATTTATTCAGGGGATCTGACATCATGTTACCAGGTAGTCGAAGTAAAGCATATCGCCCTCTGCTGGAGAAAAGTGGCAATTTCTTCCAATCTAGCTCATAAACAAACACTAAAATTAAGGATTTGAATGACAAAAAAGGGATTTTTAACAAAAAAACGTGATTTAAAAATCCTAAAACTAAAAATCTTGACACTTGTGTGTATCCATTTTTTCTCCCACCCCTAACATCTACGCTGGCTTACTATTCAGCACCAAATGTTGCCGCTTACTCACTCCTCAGTCTCTTTTCTCCACCATGTTTCTGCTTTCGGTGGCATCATCTTGGCACATTTCTGAGCTGAACGTTCTCCAACTTTCCGAGCTGTTGTTCCAACTTGTTTGGATCTGAGTTTCCCGATCACTCTGACACTGATTAAAGCATAGTGTTGGACACATCTCCCTCCTCACTCGTCGTGCTGGGCTACAGTTACAGCTCAGCACTCACTGCTTTGTCCCAGTCTCTCTTTGGAGGCTTTAAGTGCTGAAAGCACAACGAGTTGATTGAAAGTGAAACACTTCTGGATTCCTGATGATCGCTTTAAGTCGTCTGTTGGAGTGTTTGATTGAAGCCTCTGTGGGTTTTACGTTAGAGCGCGGCTCAGGGGACGTCAGCCGGCTCCAGGTGCCTTCACCTGGGCCTCATCAAAGCCGGGAGGCCCCGCCCCTGCAGCCCTGCGGAGCTCATTAGCTGTCGGAGATAATCTGGGAGGATCTTCTCGGCTGCACATCTGCTGACGCACTTCAAATGAGTTTCCCCTTCAAAGAGCGCGGGGGTCAGAGCGGGAATAGGAGGAGGAACATGAATAAATGTATGAAATCATGTTAAAGAGTTTGACTCTGAGGGTTCCTTATAGAGCCAGGTGACGGCACATTAACCTCAGTCTTTACTGAAGACTTTCCAATCAATAATTCATATTAGGGGTGGGCGATATGGCCCTAAATTTATATCATAGTATTTTTCCTTCATATTGCGATAACGGTATTATATCGCGGTTTTCCAACATGTCAAAAAGTGAAGTCTTTTCAAAACATGATTCTGACTGTGTTCTGTGTTATAAGTGAACACACCCTACCTATCAGGTGGAAAATGTCTGATACTGTGATAGAAAAAGGCCTTTGCCCACAATGAGCTTTAGGAAGAGAAACTTATCCCATTTCAAGCTTTAAGTGATACTCTAGGATGGAACAAGTTGGGTCCTATCACAAGGTTTAGGGCAGAAATTACCCCTACAGCAGTGTTTTTGTGCAGCAGAAGCCCAGGGCGCACGCACCAAACACCCCCTCCCTGCTCCTCTGCAGGTTTCCTCTGCACTCAGACGGGGCCATATTTTACTTGACCAAAAACACAAATAAACAGACTCCCACCAAAAAAATCTGTTTATATCTGGCACGCCGCATGCGCGGACTGATACACTAAGCAGCGAGCGCCTCGTAGCCAGCTGTGGCTCTGCAGCGGAGGTAGCGCCGTTTTACGACACGATGAGAACTAGAGCCTTATGTAGCGGTGTCTTTGGGTGAAAGTAACGCGCTGAAAATTCTCCAAATAAAGCGTGAATGCAGACTGATATCAGATTTTTTCGGTGGGAGTCGGTTTATTTTTGTTTTTGGTCAAGTAAAATATGGCCCCGTCTGAGTGCAGAGGAAACCTGCAGAGGAGCAGGGAGGGGGTGTTTGGTGCGAGCGCTCTGGGCTTCTGCTGCACAAAAACACTGCTGTAGGGGTAATTTCTGCCCTAAACCTTGTGATAGGACCCAACTTGTTCCATCCCGGAGTATCACTTCAAAGTTTTGTTGACGTGTTTTTTCCGCCGCTTTCGTGTTTTTTCAGACAGACACAGAGATACTGACAAATTGATGGTTTTGACTTAAGAACAGAGGGCGATAGCTCAGACTCAGAGCCTGAACCACGACCAAAAAGACAAAAACTTTTGAGGCAGTTGCTCGGTCTACAGCTTTATCAATCCAAGGTAGGATTCCTGAATCATTTAATGCTGTTTTAAGATATTTATCATCATCACTCACAACGAGCAAAAGTAATAACCTGTCCTAGCAGGGCAACATGATGTGGCGCTGGACAGCAGAACAAGAGTCTATCAAAGGCATTTTGTAGCTACATGTTTGTTGGACAAAAAAGTGAAAACAAACTTATAGCAAACCAGCACAACTCTTGTTGTCCCTTTCCCATCAGCAGAAACACCTGCTGACATGACAGCGGACACTCCGTCCGGACGCACAGGAGCAGGCTGGCTGTTTATGCCTAAACTCCGCCAAAGCTCGGCAAGACTCATATTTTTTGGCATGTTTTATTGATAATGAAAATAATTAGGAAATTTCTTTATTTTAATGCTATGAGGGTATGAAGCTCGTAAGACCATAAAAATCCGTTATGTAGCTGCATTATTGTTTAAGCTGCAGCGTTCAAAGCGTATGAAAAATGTAGCGGCTCATCGTCCGCAAAAGTACGGTTTCAGTTTGCTTCAAAATGTTTATTTTGATGCCACTACTTTTGTTAAAAATGGTTGTATCACATTTTAGGTTTTGAGGTTTGACCATAGACACTTACTTATAACGATGTATGGCCTAGGTAAAAAACAGGGTAACTGTCGTTACACACACCAGCTGTTTCGCTTTCTGCACGCGGTAAATGTTTACTTCATCATGTCACTGACTTGGTGCTACTGGACTTAAAGGTGTATTTTTACAGAAAAGTGTTTTCTCACATCAGGAGAAATAAATCTCCCACATAGATTAAACACTACTTGGACTAAATTATGTGTATTGCCCACCCCTAGTTCATAGATTACACAGAAGATCCTCCACCTTTCAGATGGAGAAACCCGTTCTTTAAAGGCATATGTCTCCAAAATGTTAAAGTCAGAGTGAATCAGCGGTTAGATTATTTCTATCTTTCGCTATGAGGAGTTAATCTGAGTGAAACAGAAATGAGGGTGTGACGCATGTGATCAAACCGTCCAGTTTGATTGGATCGTTTATAAAATTGGCCTCAAAAATGTCGTCTAAAGAGATACCAATGGCCTCCACCCAAACCTCCATGGCCTCTCTTTGGCCTTTTTTCCCACCCTGAGCTAAAATCTGATACAAACCCTGATCAGCGCTGTGACTTAGTCCGGCCCTGGCTGAGTAATATGGAAACTTTTCATTCATTCGTCTCCTTAAGCCGTCACTCCTGCAGGGTTTACCTCTGAACACCAAAACAAACTCACAAACGGAGGAGCAACAGGCCGGTTTGATCAGCTTTCAGCCCTTATGTTTGAGCAGGATCAGATGGGATGTGTTGGGATCTCCTGTTCCCAGGTTTTCGTACGGACGTCGTGTTTGTTGCCGTAAAGCCGAGCGGCGTTTACAGTAAACAGTTTCTGTGGAGGTCAGAGCTGAAAACACCTGAGACCTGCCGACTCAGGTGTTCACCAGTCGTTAATCACAAACCGACATGGGGACTCTGTGTCTTCAGATTGTATTTTACATTTTTCACCTGCCCTCTGTCGACCCAAGAGGCTGTGAAATGTGTTTCTGAATGTCAGAGAAAGAAATTTGTCGGTGTTTGAATTCCTGCAGGTGGCTTATAAAGCGTTCAGCATCACAACCTGAAGACGTTTACGACCGTATGACAAACATAAATCTACAATCTCTCATCTTAACGTCGCCTTCTGTGGCATTTCCTTTTGAATTTATCTGTCTATAAACGCAACTGTATCCCTGAACGTCTGCTGTACCAGCCTCAGTTTTGTAGATTTTATTTTCCCCTGCATTAAACCAGCCAACGTCAAGTGAAGTCTTTCAAAGACTGATCTGATCACATTTGGTTCTTTAGATCAGTGGTTTTTAAAATCAGGGGGTCACAAAAACTATTTGTAATAGCATATTTCGTCCATAATTAAAATATTATGAATCATTTTTTTGGACCAATATTGCAAACTAGCATGCAATTTTTTGTAGGTGGACATTTTTCCTCTGCATTATTCACTTAACATAAGCAATAAATCATTCTATAGTATGATCAGCACGACAAAAGATACTGCCAACATATAAACAACTCTTTCCTGTAGGTGAGATCTGCACATTATGATGAAATGAGATGAATTGGTATGAATAACGTGTTTATTTAACCATTAAAATCAAGAAAAGAAATGAAATCCACAACATTGGAAACTTAAAACTTTTATAAATTATTTATTCAACACAAAAATTATTTTTCCTTATCTAATGACAAAGTTTGCAGCTATGCTGTGGTCTATCTTTTTATAAAAAACTACTTTAAATTTATTAGACTGGCTGATGCACATACTACATTTTTATACTAAAATCAATAATATGATATAGTTACTCAAGGTTGTTAAAGTAGTAAGTGAAGTTAAAGAAGTAATAGTGATTATTTGTATATATGCACACTCTGGCCACCCCTATGTCACTGCCCATGACACCCCGTTCTGATAGTCTGGACACGCCCCTGCACAGAGGCATGTAGTAACATTGGTAACAGTGGTATGAAAGCTGACAGGCTTTCAGGTTTTATCAACAAAAGCTGGAGGAAAACTCCTCTGTTTATATTTAAATAATGAAAGGATTAATAATCAGCTCGTGCATAATATTCGCCACTGGATTCACAGCGCCGATCATCATTACAGTCGTCACAGACTGATCAGGATGAAGTTTAAAGTAGATTTAAACCACACAGAGTGACAGGGGGAACTTCTGCTCATGCTGACTTAAGATACGGATAGAAACACTGCGATGCAGCGCAGAAAACAAAAGTGTACACTGTGACCCACAGGATTTTTATGTTGTGACTTACATCATTACAGCAGAAAAAGCAAGGAGCTAGATGATCACTCGTATCTGTAAACACTGATGAATGATCAAAGTAAGCACAGAATCCATTTTCTCTTCTAACTGAGTGCACATTAGGGTGGAATTCTGCTGAAAATTGTAAAAACTGTAAATGATATGATCCTACCATGGGTGTGTGAGTTTAAGTCTCATAGAGTTTAATTCATATTGAAATATATAAGAAAAAAAGATCACAGTTTTCAAGGAATGGCAGCTTTTATTATGGCGTTGCGGTGCGGCACATTCATTTACATGTAGCAGAAACCCTGATGTAATACACTTATCATTATTTACCATTATTTTATTTATGATTTTATTTATGATATTTATAAAAAAATGAATCCTCTTTTCTTTGAATCTCACACAAAAGCGCAGAAATGTAAATAAGACCACATTTCTGGCTCAACCACTGAAATATGTCAACATATTGGATGCACTTTTTTTATAATGTAAAAAATAAACCACTGTATGAACAAATATTAAATGTAAATAAAAATCTTTCTGATCTTCTGACAGTAAATTAAACACAAACTAAAGTGCAGAAATGTAAATAAAAGCAACGTTTTGGGCTCAACCGCTGAAATATATAAACATGTGTGGATTGCTCTATTTAATTGGAAAAAAAGGAAAAATGTGAAATTTTCAAATTTCACTTCCATTAGTTGTCAGCCCTAATTGGCAGCCTGATTTTTTTTTCCAATCAGCTAAATTATTATTTTTCATTCACTTTTGGATTGGGCTATGAGTGTATTCCCACAGCAGGAGGTCTCTGGCCTGAGAGTCCCTCATTATCCCCCCGAAGAGCTGGTGGAAGATGGACCGATGGATCAGACCGGTCAAAACCCAAAGAAATGCTTGCCATTGAAATATCTGTTGGCCTGAAATGCAGGACAAATTTTATTTCCGAGTTATACCACGAGCTGGCAACTCTGATTACTCTGACGCTCTACTACCCTGATGCAAACAAGCACAGATGACATTTCATAGCATGGCTTTGTTTGGTCGTATCTTGGTCTACAAAACTAGGGATGGAGTAATCCAAAGGCTGGTTGAAGTTGCATGTTTCCGCATCTTTAAATTGGTCATATAACCAGAATGTAAATACCAGTTTAATGAATAACGATACGAGTTGTTTCAGTGAAGAAACAGCCAATCAGAATCCAGCACTCAGACACAGGTGTAATGACAAATCTCTCTTCAAAGCTCCTCTGTTCTGTATGAAATCATCCTGTTGGAGTTGTTACATAAACGCCTTCAGTATCAGGTTTAATGAACTACATGTTGATGTGGTTTCTGCAGTTCCAGGTCAGTAGATTGAGCCTGACTCCCCCCCCTGCTGGGAGGAAACCCTGATGGACGACGCTGTTTCATGAAAAGCGTGAACATTAAAGGCACTCGGCTCTAAATCCTCCAGCCCGCTGCGCGTTTTGATTTTTCAGCCTGTTGTCCTTCATCTGCTGCAACAATAGACTCTTTTATCTGATACCTTCACACCTGGGGATCGACCAGTACCACCGGTGTCTGATGTGTCCTCACACACACACACAAACACACACAAACACACACAAACACACAGGTCTGTGTCATATACAGTCAGTGATGAAGAGGCTGGAGCTTCAGGCTGTAAACGGGCTTATTGGATCTCTGGACTCCCTCCAGATGTTGTTTCTTTGTTTGGTTCTGATCCGTCTCCTCTCTGGTGACGCCTGCTTTCATGACGGTCGAGTTTTCTGGGCCGCCGTCTCCTGTGACCCTCTGAGTTCATCAGCAGTGCGTCTTCCTTCCTCTTTTCGTCTGTCTACCTCCTGCTTGGTGCGTTTCTGTTTGCATGAGAAACTTCTGTAGCTTTCACCTTTAACCTGTTTTGAGCCTGTTTTGGTGAAACCACAAGAAGCTACATGTCTCTATTTTGTCCAATGAGCTTGCCGTAGTTGGATTTTGTGCAGCAAAAAGACTTTCGCACTGGAATAATCTCTAACACAGGAGCACAATAGACAGCGGGGGCCTCAGGTTGTCTAAACCGTCCACTCATCCGGCCCGTTGGTCAGGAATCCCTGGAATGAGATTTCTGCATGAACCTAAACACTCAGAGGACTGTGGAGTGTGTGTGTGTGTGTATATGTGTGTGTGTGTGTGTGTGTGTGGTGATACGAAATTCACAAAGGGCTGTTTCATTATTCCCAGATTGTTAAACATGTCAGCCTCTCGCATGTCTCACTGAATGTCTCCAAAAGTTCATCACCCACCCGTGATCTCAGTTACTCGTTGGAATTTAAGTTTCCAGGACTGTGTGTATTAACGCCAGACGACCACTAGGTCTGTGTCTCAGTCTGTCTCAGCCCGGTTGTTGTTAAGTTGCTTATTCCCTCACCAGACAGTTGGATATCTACAGAACTCAAGATTCCTCCTCGTAACTTTTTAGTCGACAGTTTTCTTGCCTCCATCACCTCTCCTCTCCTCGTCCATGTTTTCTTTGTTTTTCTTTTCTGCCAATGTTCAAATAAAGCATTAACATGCCCCCAAACTTTATTTCACTGATCATTCAGTCTCTTCAGAATTTTAATGACAACAGTGCCTTTATACCAATATGTGCTCCACAGCGCCTCCTAAGGTCATTTTTGTTATTGTGGTTTGGTTAAATACACTTAAGGGTCTATGTGCCGCTAGTGACTCATGCGCAACATGGCATGCCGCTGGTGTCTTGCATGCCCCACTGACATGCCACTGTTGACTGATGTGACTAATGTGCCACCAGTGACTAACATGCCACTGGTGAATGACAAACCAGTGACTCACATACCACCAGTGACTCAGGTACTGACAACTGACATGCTGCTAGTGACTGATGTGCCACCAATGGCTGACATGCTGCTGGTGACTTCAATGCCGCAAATGACTGACATGCCGCCAGTGACTGACATGTTGCTAATGAGTGACATGCCAGTGACTCACATACCAACAGTGACTCAGGAACTGCCATCTGACATGCTGCCAATAGCCACGTATACATGGACTCAAATATTCCACTTGCATTCGGTTTATTTGCCCAAACGGAAAGAATTTAACCTTTGTATACACCTCATTCCGAAAGAAAAGTGCCAATCCAAATGGACATTTAATCGGTTTCACAAAGGTGGAATATTCCTTTCCCCAAACAGATTGAGGTATCATGTATCCACTCAAACGGAAAGTTGTCAGGGTGCGTTCTTTTAGCCAATGCCCAGATATGACATAAAACGCAACTAGAGACGTTCCTCAACTTTAAAAATGGCGGCGAGTCGTCAGCACTGGACTGCTGCGGAAAGTTTGTTTTTGATCCAAACTTTGAAAGAAATGAACATAATATCAAGACTGGACGAACAACAAACTCACAATACGGATTATTGCAACACCGTGATAAACAAACTGTCGTCCTCCAGCTTTGATAAATCTCGTGATGTTTACGTTTTTCTGTGCATGCCCCATTGACTATTCTGTTTGATTACAGCAGCGCATGTAGACCAGAGATTGGAATATTCCTTTCCATGTATACTATTGTTTTCAGAAAAGTCATTCAGAAAGATTACATTCGGAAAGACGAAAAACTCCTCATGTAACCTTGGCAACTATCTCACACGCCGTCAGTCACTGATATGCCACAGGTGACTCACATGCCACCAACGACTCTTGCACTGCCAATTGACGTGCTGCCAGTGTCTCATGTGCTGCTGGTGGGTGATATGCCGCCAGTGACTGATGTGCTGGCAACTTACATGCTGCCAGTGGCTCACCTGACACAGGTGACCATCAACTGACATGTTGCCAGTGTCTCATATGCTGCCAATGCCCTTTGTGCTGCCAGTGACTGATGTACCAGTGACTCACATGCAACTGTTGATTGATGACTGTCTTACCTGCTGCTGACTGATGTGATGGGTCTTATTTGCAGCTGGTGTTTCAGGTGCTGGAAAGGATTTGGTTAAATTCAGCCGACAGTGTAGATGTTATTGAGCACCAGATATCAACGCCTTAACCTGACCTCTGCAAGAGATGAAATTTTCCACCAATCAGAGAACAGAACACAGAGTCTGACCTGGATCCATAGAGATCTGTAAAAAACAAAATTGAACATAACAGAAAGATCCAGGTCAGACATCTGTTCCCTGAACATGATGCTCCCCAACTCAGAGTCCACCCAGTTTTCCAATTACATAACAAATCCAATATGAGTCCTGTTAACTTTGAAACCTCTCTCATGATGTCATAACATGCAGGATCGATCTCTGCTGACAGCGCCAACGAGAGGTCGTCTCTTTTTCATCTATTGCAACATGTGAAGCTGAGCGTGTTTGACTTATCATGACTTTGACTGATTTAAAAACTGATGCATGAAGAAAAGGAAAGTGAACATCTTCAGGGTTCATTTCTTTGGTTTCTCCTCTCAGTGAGCATCACACGGATTCATGTTCAGCAGGAAGACGAGTTTTTAATGTGTTAGTGTGAGCAAAGGTTGGATGAATTGGAGTTTAAGGGGTTAACAGAGCAGGTTAAAGAGAAAACAGACAAACAGGAAACTGGCAGCTTGTCCACATCTGTAGCGTTTCCTG
This sequence comes from Halichoeres trimaculatus, assembly GCF_033239565.1. Lineage (NCBI taxonomy): Eukaryota > Metazoa > Chordata > Actinopteri > Labriformes > Labridae > Halichoeres > Halichoeres trimaculatus. Next base: position 39,528,688 of record NW_027437179.1, on the reverse strand, counting down.
CGATGACTCATTCAAACAGCGCGCGCGCATGTGTGTGTGTGTGTGTGTGTGTGTCAAAACCTAAGATGATCTTTGTTTGTCTGACACAGTTTGGACAGTTAACACAGACCAGCAGCTGTGTGTGTGTGTGTGTGTGTGTGTGTGCGCTGGTCTCTGCAGTGTGGGGATTTCCTTTTTCCACTCTGGTCACATGACTGCAGATATGGGTGTGGTCTCCTGCATTCCTGGCCTCCGTCTTTTTTTCTTTCTCTTTGCTCGCCTTCTTGTTGCTCCGACTGGCATGCTGCGACACTCTCTCTCTCTCCCTTTCACACACACACACACACACACACACTCACACACTCACACACATACGTCCCGGTCTAGACCAAACACACACTCATTGGCTCAGTGTCGGCTGTTTGACGTGCCCTGCATGTAAAATGTTGGTGTGAAGCCACTGTGACATGATTCAATGGGATTGTGAGTGTGTGTGAGTGTGTGAGTGTGTGTGTGTGTGAGTGTGTGAGTGTGTGATCTGTTGCTGGCAGCAACAAGAAAAAAGTTCCTCTGTGTGTGGAGGGTGTGGCCTGCAGGGAGTTTGCATGGCAGAGTAGTGTTAGCGTGTGCATGTGTAGGAGTGTGTGCATGTGTAAGAGTGTGTGTGTGTGTGTGTGTGTGTGTGCAGGAGGGCGGTGCAGACGGCTGTTTTAGTATGCAGAGCAGGTGTGTCTGCAGAGGCAGAGAGCACAGAGGAGGAAGAGGAAGGAGGAGAGCAGCAGCTGAACAGAGGGACGGGCTGGATGTAATCAAACACTCGTCCAGCATGTGTGTGTGAATGTGTGTGTGCGTGAATGTGTGTGTTACAGTGACAAACTTTGATTTTCATGTTGAAAACACAACAGACAAGACTTCAGAAAGCGTTTGCATTAAATATTCTGCAGTCAGCCAGCTCACTGGTCGACCTTCGAGGATTTTCTCCATCAAGTCAAAAACAAAAACACACGCGTCTCCATGTTCACAGATCAGAGGATTTGACTGACGTCTCATTCAGGTGATGCTCTTAGTTAGCGCTTTGGTCTGATAACATCACAGTAACCTGAGCTGCAGGGAAGAGAGGATGCTGATTGTTGCTGAGGAGGAAGTAAACACAATGACAAAGAAACTGCACGTGAGAGATCTGATAAGAAGAGTTTACAGCTCTGTCAAGTGACGTTGTTAGCCTCTTATGCTAGCTCATCAAATCAGAAGCAGGTTTACGCACCACAGGAGGTCGTCCAGGTTTTAAGATAAGCCAAAAAACACACAACAAAAACATATGAAATATCTACTGTACATAACTTACCTATATCTGGTCTCACCTGTCTCAGGTCTGTGAGCAGATCTCTTCAGACAGCTAGAAGATGTTAAAGATGACCACAGAGCATCCTCTTTCCCAATAAAAACAGTCAACAAACTAAACCCTTTTTGACTAAATTTAAAAATGGATAAAATCTTAAAGCTCTTCATCCCTCGCTCTTGAACTCACTCAATTTTCATGCGAAAGGAGAAAAAAATAGAAGGAGGTTGTCTCTCTTTCATTTTAACCTCCAGGTCTGAATAACATCCACCAGATCTGTTTTTGGTACGTCTTTGCTGCGGTTTGGCTCTGTTTTCTCTCGTTCATCACCAGCTTCCCGGGTTTTCAAGATAAAGCAGAAACTCAAGTCAGCTTAAACTGATCGAACCAATTGTCTGCCACCTGTTGACTTCACACCTCACTCCGCTTATGAGATTTTTCTTTTAATGCAGTTGGGTAAAATCATGTGATCCGACAACCATTAGGAAGTTTTTTGGTTGTTGGGGTGTTTGACTTCCTGTCTTGCTTGTTCCATTCTCTGCTGATAAATGCAAGTCTCACATATCTGCAGCAAAGGGGTCTGGATTGCCAAAGCTAAGTCACAGCAGAGTTGAGATGGACCGAACATAGAATAGAATAGAATAGAAAACACTTTATTTATCCCGGAGGGGAAATTCAGGAGGAATCACAGCAGCAATCAAGAAACAAAAGTAAGAAAGTGTATAGAAAGTGTAAAAAGCTCCATAAGAAAGCTCGTCCATCTTATTGGAGATAGATCTTACGTTCCCATTAACGATGGATGGAAGGACAGGTCCATGTCGTCACTTCTTAGCTCACAACACATAAGAAACAGCACCTCGTTCTCACCTTGTGGGGAAACATCTGGCCTTGCACCAGTTAGCATTGACGTGCTACAGGCTGCTAACAGCTGATTTCACATGTAAACAATGCAGCCATGGTTACATGTAGGATCTCCAGACAAACACAGGAGCAAAAGTAGTAAAAATATCACTGAAGACAAAACCAGTTTGGTGTCCATGACCAACAAATGAACCATACAAAGTAAAGATCCACTCCAAATACAAAGATGACGAAAAAGAGGCGAAAAACTTACATGTTATCATGCAAATATGAAAAGAGTCAAAAATTGTTTCCTGAAATGGCCACTTGAGGGTGAGTCACGTCATGTAAATGAGGGTCTTAAATGACCTACATGTCGCCTTGAAGGATTGTTTTGTGGTCAGGTTTCCCATGAGCTTGTTCAAAATTGCCTGATAAGGGGGCGTGGCTATTTTGGTGGAAAGCTTCTGGTGTCGGTGTCAGACGGTCACATCAAAGTCCTAACTTTGTCACATTACCAGGCAATTAATATTTTCATATTATTGCCACCTTCAACTGTTAAAGAAAGTTGAGCAGGTTTCTGGTCCGACTACGTGACCTGTGCATGTACAGGAGAAGATGAGCACAGACAGATGTGCTGCTTGTCCACAGGGGGCGCCAGATTCATCACAGAGAGTTCCTCACAGGAGCGGGTTTATGGTCAGATCCCAGACTTTTTGGGCTTTTAACAAAATAAAATGTCTTTTTGAGTTTCCGTTGTGAACGTAGATCTGTAACCTTAATGACAACAACATGGCGGATGCAATGACTCACTCCGCTCCTCGGATCTGTTTAGTTTAACCAAACGTAATCCTGACAAGTGCGCCGCGTGCTCTGCCAAAACACACATCATGTTCTCACTGAGGAGGTTTATTCCTCGAGAACTGTTTACATGTGAAAAGACGAGTGTACGGTTTCATGTTTTCAGGTTTCCACACTCAAATGGCGAACAATAGAAACAAATCACTTCCTCTCCTCCTCCTCCTCCTCGTCCGTGGCGGCCGGCTTATGAAACACGGCTTTATCAGCGTATGGAAAAACCAATGACACAAACATCAACATGGGAGTGTTTTCTCCTCTTTATGATCCGAACACAGCATGAGGCAGGATGCCTGTGGGTTCTGTTGCGTAACATATTACGAAATGTTCAAAAGACGCAAATAATTCCAGCATAAATTAGCAATCCTGTGAAGACACAAAAGGGCTGAAAGAAGGATTACAGACTGTCCCCCCTGCTGCTTCACCTACACACACATTAATCAGTTAGTTCTGCATGACGTTTTTAGGCATTTTATTCACACACACACACACATGCACACACATGCATAAGCTGTGTTGCTGGCAATGTGGCGGATGCAGGATAATTTCATCTGGAGTCCATAACGAACAGATAAGATGGACAGAGATCAGACACACTGTCTCTCTTTTACACTCACACACACACATGCACACACACACTCGTCTTTGACTCTTCATCTATATTTAGAGACAGTTGAAGTCCTCACATCTCTTCCTGTCAAGCGTCTGTTGCTTCATCTAATCTCGCTGAAGGTTTTTTCTTCTTCTGTGTTCTTTAAAAAGTGACATTGGTCACATGACTCAGGTCTAAATCAGTCTGATGTTCCTGTTCACCGACAAACCACACTGTTTCACAGAACGACTTCCTTATTGCTTCAGATAATAGTTTTAAACCAGTGTTTAACGAAATCGAAACTTCAGATCATCTCACAGAATTATCTGATGAAACCAAAAATCATGAAATGATAGATTTAATTAATCTGTACACACTTGTAGTTAAGATATTATCTGGATATTAATATAGTTTCAAGCTGTGTAGCTCTCTTTGGTAACATCCATCCCTATTGTACTCTAGCTAACAATCTTTTTAAGCTTAGCCTGAGTTAGCTTCCTAGCTTTGACTCAGACATTTGTCGTATAACTTTCCCGTTTTTATTCTAATGTTCATTTTTAAGCCTCAAAAAAGCGGAATTATCCTTTATTTTTCAATAAAACGTTTAAAGTTTTCACAAAGTTTCAATAATTCAGTGAGATCAACACAAGCTCTGCTCAAATTGTGTCTGCACCAGTTGGGGAATCAATTACTTTTAATGGTGTTACACATATTTGTTGCACGGCAACAGTGATCGAAGCTTCTGGAATGCTGAGCCCTAAAGTTCATTGACGTTACTTAAAGGGACAGAGGCGTAAATTATGTTTTTAGGAGGTTTCTGGAATGCTGGGTTTTGAGGTTTTTTGGGGGGGTTTCTTAAAGAGACAGGAGCTGAAATAACATGTTTGGGAGAGGGTATCCATGAGGCTTCATGAAGGTTTCTGGAATGCTGGGAAAAAAACAAAAAAATTCAGCGACTGAATTCACTTTGTAAGAGACTGTAGCTGAAAATGAAGGGGGAAAAAATACAGGGTGTTTAGAGGTTCTTAAAGAGACAGTAGCTAAAACGACAGGTTTAGGACAAAGACTGTTAAAAAAAAAAAAAAAAAAAAGGACGTCTGCTTGCTTGGCTTGAAGTGAGGTTGCCACAAAAACTGCTCCCCCTGGTGGCTGGCTGCAGTATAGGTTAAAAAATCCAGCTCCCCAGTCATTCCAGATGGGCTGTGGTCAAACTTTAAAAAATTAATACACCTGGTAGAAATGTTTCTCACGCCCGATTGTTGTGGTGATTTGAAGATATCATTTGTCTGACTTGTATTCAAGTCCTTTTTTTTCTGAAAGTTTCATTTTCATTAGTTAGAGGTTAAAAACGAGTTTTTATGTAACTTTTAACGATGATTGACAGCTGCAGTTATTGTGAATTTTTTTCGGGGATTGTAAAATATGTCGGGAGGTAGAGTCAAGAAGTGATTAGACTCTTAAAGAAAACAAAAATTATTATTTTTGTCACCCAGCTCCACTCAGATTCTCCCAGAATCCCTCATCGTCTCAACTGTACAGACTCTGGCGCCTGGGACATTAAATTTAATCGTCTGTCAGTTTCAAAGGTCAATTTATGGAACTCTTCTTCTGAAGAAAACTGTAAAAAATGCATAAAATCCACTTAATTCTGAAATACAACATAGAGAATATTAATAATAATAATAATAAGCTGTTTTTTGCACCTAGCTCCAATTACTGTTTGCAACAACAAGCATTAATATAGTTTTTTTTTTTTTTATTCACTTAGTTTGTGATTTTTTTTTTATTTGTTTTGTTTTGTGAGATAAGAGGGGTAGGTACTAATAAGCTTTAGCTCCAACCGACACCCTTTGGGTTTTCCTTGGAAAATTCTGGAATTCTGAAATTTCACTTCCAGCTTGTAAATTGTTGAAAGTGAACCAAAATAAATTTCTTTCATTGATTTATACAGACGCTATATTGACTGATGTAGGAGAGTTGAACGCTGAGTTCAGGGGTGATTTGAAGAGACATTTGCTTCAATGACTTGTTGGGAAGGGTTCTGGGATACTAGGTTTTGGAGATTTAAAAAAAAAATTCTTAAAGAGACAGTAACTAAAATGAAATGTATTAGACAGTAGCTGAAAAGCAAATTTCAGAGACTTTTACAGTGTGATCAGAGGGACAGTATAAAAACCTCTCTGAAAAAACTACTGATGTGATCTTTCATATTCTGTTTTAATATTCACCACTGCTCATAGAAGTGATGTTTAGCTCCAAAGAAGGATGACAAGAAGTCACAATTAAAGGGTGTAAACTTACCAGTGAATACACAGTTAAACAGATAAACTAACACCTGAACAGGTAAGAAGATCAGAAACATCACATGAGACTGAATCCAGATGAACTCTCAGAACTCAGGAGTACAAAAAGTTTGATTTTTCATCCGTATCTTTGGCCTTTTTTAAAGGAATGTTTGGGACACTCCTTCAATACATGCAGTGAGATATTTAAGCCCCACCCACAAATGCTCTGATTGGCTGGTTTGTGACCCCGGAAGCAAAACTCTGCACCTGTGAATCACTCCTCAGGATCTCAGGTGTTCAGGTGTGTGGACTCACACAGACAGGAAGAGGAGAGTGGAGGTTTAAAATGAAAAAAGGAAGCTGAGGATGAGCTGTGTCGCCGTCTGTCCGTGCGTATTCTCTCCTCCTCTGTAACGCGTTCAGAGCTCCAGAGCGAGAAGTGTGTGTCAGAGCCGGTGGAGGGTGTGTTACCTGTGTGTGTATCTGTGTGTGTGTGTCAGGGCTCGTTAAAGCTACAGTCACATGACAGAAAGGAAAAGGTGAGTGTGTGTGCTATGTGTGTGTGTGTGTGTGTTGGCAGGTGTGTCATTATGGTCTAAAGATAGGAATGCTCACCTTTGGACCTCAGTGGGTGTGGTGGAGGAGCCAGCAAGTGAAAAAAGGTGTGTGTGTGTATGTGTGTTATGTTTGTGAAACTACACCCCAAATCCATCAGGTGTGTGTTTGTTGTGTCTCTTCTTTCATCCACACCTCGTAGTAAAGATGTGTCACTAACCTTTGAATACGACACACAGATTTCAGTCAGAGAGTCTGAGGCAGGTCGGTCGTGTCACGTTCGAGTGTAGACGGGGAATGAATGAAAATATGGTGTGACATCTGATTCTGTTTGTTGGCTTTAGTTTCATCACTCAGGCGTTTTCGCTCCTCTAATTTATTTGCTCTGCATTAGATCAAGATGGGATTGTAAGCTCGGCGTGTTTTTCCTCGGATTTCCTTTTCACGAGGGATGCTCGGAGCTGGATTTCTGCCAACGTCTGATGTGCTGATAAACTCAAACTCTTTTTGGCCGACACCACTTTCTCCTGAAGAGGAATTTACCCTTTTCTCTGATTATGTCACTGTTTGTTCTACAGGTAGCTTAAAAAAACAAAACAATAATTAATATGGATTGAATCTGGTCAACCCACTGTGAGGCTAAACATCCTAACAGGACTTACACTCCAGGTCTGACCGTCTGTAGTGAAGTCAGTACTAGCAGCATTAGCTCGACGACTGAAACCTGCATCTTTCACGATACATCCTGTCACTTTTTAGGTTAAACTTCTTTGTATTTTTAAGCCCAATTTAATAGATTTAGTTTTTGTTTGCTCTGACACTTTTCAGAAACTCATTGTGCTCAGTTTAAGGGGTGTTTAGGAAGAGTTGTTCAGCTCCTCCTTGAATTTCTTTTACTTAAACAAGAAAATAACTTTATTTCTCTTCTGTTTTTGACACCTTACATGCTAGCTTATGGCTGAAATAATGAGGCTTGATGTTGGTTTGTGCAAGTTGTCATGCATTAACATAATAGGGCGACATTTTTTTGTAAATTTCTTTTCTTAAAGATGTTTTTTCACTACCTGCAAAGTCTGCCTGACCTTTATTTTATTTTATTTTATTTTATTACATTTTATTTTATTATATTTTATATTATTTTTAATATTATTTGTTTTATTTAAATTTAAATTATTTGATTATTATTTGTTTCACTTTATTCTATTTTAATTTTATTTATTTTATTTTACTTTATTTTAATTAAATTTAATTAAATTACTTTTATTTTATTTGTGTTATTTAAATTTAAATTTATTCAATTAAGTTCTTTTTATTCTATTTTATTTTGTTTCATTTTAATTTTTTAGCTTATTCTTTTTAATTTTAATTTTATTTATTTTTCTTTATCTTAATTAATTTAAATTAGATTCATTTTATTTTATTTTGTTTCATTTTATTCTGTTTTAGTTTGGTTTATTTTATTCCAATTTAATTTATTTTAATTCATTTTTCATCCTTATTTAATTTAATTTAATTTAACTTAATTTGATTTATTTCAACTACATTTAATTTAGTTTATCTTGTTTTGTTATATTTTATTTTATTTTATTTAGTATGGAAAACTGACTCACTTTGTAAAGAAGCCACCATAAGATTTGGAAACAGAGCAAATTAATAACTTTGTGAGCCAGGTAGCTCACCTGGTAGCTGGGTTCTGTTCAGAGCGGACAGTGGATAGAGAAGGAAACCGGCTGAGAGTCTGGAGTGACATGTAGGAAAGAGGTCTGAAAATGTGATCCAAGCCTGGGCTGACCGTTTGACAGTTAATCCAAGTACAGGAGTGACCTAACCATAAATGAATGAAGTCTCGGTGATGTCATCCATTTGTTTCTGATTCAGAGTTTTGAGGCCTATAATCACCAGCATTGACAGGTTGTATTGGAAATGCTGAAGTCAACCTATCTCTGTTCGAGTAAGGATGATGTAGCGCTCAGATCAGGGGGAAATCTGATGTTTTTACGGCACTGATGACCAAATAAGACAGTAAAAAATCATGTAGGCTGACATATACGTGGTTGTTTTGGTCTGATTTTCTGTTTTGGTCTGTGATCCGAGTGCAGAAAAGAACCAGAGTCTGCATTAAGTGGAAGTTATGGGATCAGTTTTATTGTTCAGGATCCAGTTGTTCGATCATGAGACCTGCTGTGACTCTGTGTTAAGTGTTTCTGCTGGTTATTAATGGTTAAAAGCCGCAGCATTAGAACATAATAGCAACAGACCACAGCGCGGCTCCACAGGGCTCTTACCAACCATCAGCACTACTCATGGGTCTGTGCAGCACTCTGAAAAAACCAAGGCCCTTATTAGAGCTGACCTGTGAGGAGGGATGTCATGTCGTTACAATCAGTCATGGAAAAAGCATGCCCCCTTTCTCTCTCTTAAGGTTATAACTAAATGCCCATTAATGACGTGCACTTTAGCAGGTTGACTGCCCGGTATTAACGGAGCGATTTATCTCAGAGCAGGTGGAGCTCCAGAGACCAGGAGCCTGGTTAGCTGCAGTGACAGAGAGATCCCAGTCTAACTGGACTCAGTGTGAGGCTTCTGCTGATAATGAAGGAAGGAGCAGTGGGTAGAGAAACAGGAGTAACAAAGCATTATCAAGTCTCCTTCCTGCCAAACAGACAGACAGAAATCTTTTAAAAAAATCTACCCCCTTATCTTTAACCTGGGCGTGTTGGTACCTCAGTGTCTGCCATAATAAAGACAGTAAAAGTCTTCTTATTCAACTCTCTTTGAGACTGAGTGAGCCGTTAGCAAACAGTGATACAAACAAAGAGACCAACAGTTCAGTTCAGATAAATCAAACTTTGAGGAGGAGTCAGGGAAAGTAGTGAGAGGAAGTTTTTAGGCAGCTCTGTCATCTTGTTCTGTTAGAGACTTCTACTTCTCTGTCACCTTCTCTTTCTCTGTTATCTTCACTTTCTCCTTCTTCACCTTATTCTTCTCTTTTCTGTTTTTCTTCACTTTTCTGTCACCTTCATCATTTTCTTCTTCTTCTTCATCTCTGTTGCCCTCTTCTTCATTTTTCTCACCTACTTCTTCATCATCATCCTGTATCTCTGTCACCTGTCGCCTCCTCCTTCTCTTTTTCTTCTTTTCCTTCTGTCTCCTCCTCCTCCTCCTCCTCCTTCTTCTTTTTCGCTCCCTTCTTTTTCTCCCCTTCCTCTTTTTTCTTCTCCTTCTCCTGCTTCTTCTTTGTCGCCTCCTTCTCCTCCTGCTTCTTCTTCTTCTACGCCTGCTTTTTCTTTACCTTTTCCTTCTTCTTCACCTTCTTCTTCTTCTCCTTCTCCTGCTTCTTCTCTTTAACCTCCTCCTCTTCTTTTTCCTCCCGCTTCTTCCTCTTCTTCTTCTCCTCCTACTTCTTCTTCTTCTCCTTCTCCTGCTTCTTCTCTGTCACCTCCTCCTCCTCCTTTTCCTCCTGCTTCTTCTTCTTTTCTTCCCTCTCCTGCTTCTTCTCTTTCACCTCCTCCTTTCCTCCTGCTTCTTCCTCTTCTTCCTCTTCTTTTTTTCCTCCTGCTTCTTCTTCTTCTGTCTTTTCTGTCGACTCCTTCTTCTCCCCCTTTTCTTCCTCCTGCTTCTTCTTCTACTTTGTCTCTGTTGTCTCTTCCTCCTCCTCCTCCTTCTCCTCCTCTTCCTCCTCTTGCTTCTTGCTTTTCTTCTCCGTCTTCTTCTGTTTCTTTGTCACCTCCTCCTTCTACTTCTTCTTCTTCTACTTCTTCTTCTTCCTCTCTGTTGCCTCTTTCTCCTCCTCCATCTTCTTGTCCATCTTCTTCTTCTTCCCTGTCTCCTCCTCCTTCTTTGTCTTCTTCTTTATTGCCTCCTCCTCCTCCTCCTCCTCCTTTTTCTTCTTCCTCTTCTCCTTTATCTTCTTCTCTGTTGTCTCCTTCTTCTCTGTCTCCTCCTCTTTCTTCTTTGTCTTCTTCTTTGCTCTGTTTTTCTTCTCTGTCTTCTCCTTCTCCTCCTGCTTCTTCTTCTTTCTCCTTCACCCTCTTCTTCACTGTCACCTTCTCTCTCTTCTCTGTTGCCTCCTTCTCCTGCTTCTTCCTCTTCTTCTTCTCTGTCCCCTCCTCCTCCTTCTTCCCCTTCCTCTCGTGCTTCTCCCTCTTTTTCTGCTTCTTACTTTTTCTGTCATATCTATCTTTTTCCTGGCCTTCTTCTTCTTCTCTCTTCTTTGTCATCTTCCTCTTCTCTCTGCTGCACTCTCCTTTTTCTTCATCACCATCTCCTCTTCTGCTGCCCCCTTCTTTTTTTGCCACCTTCTCCCTCTTCTTCAGTCATTTTCTTCTTCCGTAAAGTCTCCATTGTCTTCTTCTCTCTTAACGTAGTGTTCTTAAGATGAAGAGGAGTTTGGTTTTGTTGGTCTGTCCTGGACTTTGTGGTTGATTACTCTCTGCACTGCTGATCGATCATGGTGCCTCAACTCTTGAACCTCAGTTTAGACTGGAATAAGTTGTTTTGTTTGAGCGTTCTTCATTGTTCAGTCTTTATCTCGTTAGCTGAATGTTAGTTTGTATTCATGAGTTGATTCGTCCTTGTAATCCAAAAGTAAAGAGAGGAAACAGAATTAATCCAGATAACGTCTCTGAGGAGGAGCCACGAGAAGTAATTTAGCTCCAATAAGATAAAAGTGCTTCTCTTTATTTTTATTTAGGATAACTTTTTCTGTCATTAATTCCTCTAATGGTCAGAGGAGTTTCTGTGGCGACACTGTGAATCCTTCATGAAGATTCATGTACCTATTTGATCCGCTCTAATGAAATACTTGTGTGTTTCCTCTTGTTAGCGCCCGTGTAATTAAGTAATCTCATAATCTGTAATTAACACGTTCCATCAGCGTGACATCACCGAGCATTTGTGTAATAATGAACAACAAACACTCGTGTGCTGAAGTCTGCAGGCGCTTTATTTCATTTTATTTCTCTGCCGTCTCGTTGGTATAATGACTCGACTTCTGGTCAATGAGCAGACGGATAATTAGTGAGCACAGAGAGAGGACATTTGTCCCGTCTCTTCGATGAAACACAGAAACACAAACACTCACCGAGGGAGCGCTCATCGATAGAAGGACGATTATAAAGAATTAAACTGTTTAGAAAAAGGAAAAAACAACAGAGATGTGCATCACATCAGCTCAGGCAGAAGCTAGGCTGACAGAACATCAGCCAACAAAGAAATGGTTGTTGTATTTAATCTGGGTTAGACAAAATCCTGGATCTTCCTTTATTATCATTTAACCAACATTTATAGTCTTCACTGATACTCATTCTGTTCTGTAACCTTAAGGGTCTTTGCTGCTGCTCTTCCTGTCTTGACTATTCATAAATGCACATGGTAGCTAGGGAAGGTGTGCTCTTGCTTCCCTTGGCTTTTTTAATGTTTGCACTTAAAAGAGAGTGATGTGCTCTCCCTGCCTGGACTTTTTAGTTTTGCATACAACTGAAAGACAGTGTGCTCCACCTTCTTCAGGCCTTTCAGAAAAGTGTGGTGCACTCTTCCATACCGTGGTTTTACATGTGTGCAGGTTAAAGATAGGTAAAGTGTGCTCTTCCTGCCTTGGATTGTTATGCATTCACATTAAAGAGAGGCAAGGTGTGCCCCCCTGGCTGCAAATTTTTCATGTATTAATAGAAGACAGGATATGTGTTCAATCCATTCCTGGCTTTTTTGTGTCCACATCAAAAAAAGCCAGGAGGTGTGCTCTTCCTGCCTGGGCTTTTTAAATATGCACATTAAAGAAAAGGAAGGTGTCCTCTTCCTGCCCTGGTTTTACTTGTATGCACATGAAAGAAGGGGAAGATGTGCTCTTGCTTTTCTTGGCTTTTCATGTATGCACTTGAAAAAAGTCGAGGTGTGCTCTCCCTGCCTTGACTTAAGTTTTGCATGCAAAAAAGGCAATGTGCTCCCCATTCCTTACGCTTCTCAAGTATGCACATGAAAAAAGGTGGCGTTCTCTTCCATGTCTTGGTTTTACATGTGAGCACATAAAAGAGAGTGGAGGTGTGCTCTCTCTGCCTTGAAATGTTTTGCATTCACATTAAAGAAAGTTGAGGTGTGCTTCCCCTGCTGCAAATTCTTTATGTTTGCACATGGAAAACAGGATATGTGTTCACTCCATGCCTTGGCTTTTTTGTGTCCACATTAAAAAGAGAGAAAGTGTGCTCTCCCTGCCTGGCCTTTCAAAATATGCACATGAAAGAATTGGAAGGTGTCCTCTACCTGCCTCGGTTTTACTTGTATACACATGGAAGACAGAGAAGGTGTGCTCTCTCGACTTCAGTTTTACATATACACAGATGAAAAAGGAGGTGTGCTTTCCCCGCCTCAGCCTTTGGCATTTTATGTAGTTACTTGGAAAGGAGCTTCTTGAACAGAGCTACACCGCCAATTTCCACCAGTTGCACATAAATTATTCTTTTTTGATAAACGTTATGTTTCTTTGAAGCTGTGAAGAGCATTCTGCTAATTTTAGATTAAATGATCAAAATACGTAAAATCAAGTGGAAAAAAAGTAAACAGGAAGCTCCTCCCTCTGTGGAGCAAATATCCGTCAAACAGCAGAAATATCCCATCATGCCTTAATAAAGCTGTGAGGAGCGTCACCGTGACAGAGACCTGCCTCCAGTTTGAGAACCAGCAACCCCAGAGACCGTGAACCAGCACTGAGGAGATGGAGCTCAGGCTGTATGTGTGTGTGTGTGTGTGTGTGTGTGTGTGTGTGTGTGTGTGTGTGTGTATGTGTGACCATGACAGAACACTAAACACTGAAAAATGGAGGACGGCCTTTGATGTGCACTTACATAATCAGCGTTGATGGGATGGAATGCCACACTTTGGCTACACAATTTCACACTCAGGAGCACACACACACACACACACACACACACCACACACTCTCACACACACCACACACTCTCACTCTTACACACTGACCCAGTGGAGTTCTCTCACATTACTGTTGCATTGTCCTGGCTTGTTGTTGATTGGCTCTCGGAGCTGCAGAGTGTTCTTTCCTGGATCTCAGAGCATCCTTTGTGCTGAACTCCCCTCAGGGGCGACGTCGTAGATATGAGGGTGAGATAAAACACATTAACATGATAAAATATCGCCATGCTGACTCATGCTATACAATTAATGCATCCCTGGAGCCAAAGAAGGATATTTGTTCCCTCAACTTGACAGCAGCTCAGTCTGAAGGATCTGGGTGTGAAAACCAGAGGGGCGCTGTCTCAGTCCCTGCTCCGGACTAAATCGGGTTAATCAGTTAAACTGACCCTGAACCTTGCTCAGGGACTGGTGTCTGCGTGCAGCCCCCTCATATTAAGACCTGATCATGCGGTCTTGTGTGTGAAGGTGGTCTCAGCTCTTCTGTGTGTGTGTTACACAATAAATGATGGAATTTTCTTCATAAAGCAGGAATCATTTAGAGTCACTGTTTCATGACTCATGGTGGCTCTAATGACAGTAATACTACACTTTACCTGTAGGGGGCGTTTTGTATCCTTCAGATCAGAAATTATGAGATTCTGTTTCTAATTGTGTTGTGATTCCTCAGTTATAACACATTCACAGTTTTTAAATATTATCTTTATAGCTTATCTTTTAGTTGTATCACATCATATCATGTTGTGTCATACTGGGTTGTAACTTTATGGTATCTAATTGAATCAAAATTTGTCATACTCAGTCACATTGTAATATTTCTATTATTAGGGCTGGGATGAAACACTTTTCTCCTGATTCGATTATTTCATGATTTTTGGATTGCCTATTTGATTTAAATGACGATTCTTCGATACTTCCAATTTTTGCAATTTTTAGTTTCCTTAAGCCATGTGAAAAGTTGAATGATGATGATGATGATGACTATGTCTGAAGCCATATTTCCAAATAATGCACATCACATGTGAGTCAGTTTTTAGGATTTTTTTAGGAAATCTAACATCTCAACTTTTTCACAACCCAGCTTATAAACAAAATTCAAAATTCAAAAAAGAGGACTACAAAAAAAATCACAATTTAAAATCGTAAACAAAGAATCACGACACTTGATACATCAATTTTTTTCTCCTACCCTTATAGGTTATTATATCATGGGGCTGGGTTTTGCTTAGAATCTCACGATTCTTCTCACGATTCGATTCAATTCAGTTTGGTTCGATTCAGTTTGATTCGATTCAATTTCAATTCACTTTCAATTTTGATTCTTTAGGTTGCGATTCAATTCAATATTGATTTAAATGCTTCAATACGCTTTGTCCCTGATTTTTGGGTTGCCCATTTGATTTAAATTGCGATTCTTCGATACTTCTGATTTTTGCGATTTTTTTTTTCATTTTTTTGATTAGATTCAGTTCGATTCAATTTCGATTTTGATTCTTTAGGTTGTGATTCGATTCAGTATTGATTTAAACACTTCAATTATCGATTTTCATGCCCCATGTGAACATATGTGGTTTGTCACCTCATGTTTTTGAGTGATAAAACAACCTTAACGTCAGACTTTAAAGCCAAAGGATCTGACTTTATGCTTCTTCAGCTGCTTTGGCTGCCATTTTTTGTTGTTGTTTGGTGTTGTTTGAATAACATACACAGTCCCTCTCACTTGCCAGGAGATGAATCGATTCAGAGGATTTGATGAATCGAAATTGAATTTGGCGAGAAAATATTTCGATGCATCAATTCATCAATATTTTTACCCACCCCTATTATATCATGATTTATTGTATCATATCCCATATCACATCATATTGTGTCTTTTCCTATCCTTTTGTTTGAATTGAACTGTTTCCTTTTCTATCTTATCCTTTTGTATCATATCTCATCTTTTCCTGGCATACCCTATAGTATTACATCCAATTGTATCCTGATGTATCCTATTGCATTTCTCCTGTCCTATCGTATAATATGGTTTCTGTTTTCGTATGCTATCCTTTTCTATTGTAGCAAAGTGTATTGTGTGGTATCCTACAGTATTTTATCCTCATATTATCATATCATAGTGTACCCTTTCCTGTCATATCTAATCAGACATATCCAATGGTATCTCAATACATCGCAGTGCTATCGGTCATATTGAATTCTAGCTATCATGACATGTTATATCTTAATTTATTCTACTGTAACGTACCTTATCCTTTTCTACTGTATCATGCCCAATTATATCATATTTTACTTTATGGAATACAGTTTTAGACTTTCATATTGTATCACATCTCAATGATTTATTGTAGCATGTTAAATTGTAATATTTTATCTTGTGGGATCTATTTCACAAATCTTATCAAACCACATTGCGTTTCGTCATTTTTTTATCATATTAAACAGTGACTTCCAGCTAATTCTCAGCCTTATTTGACTAAAATACAAGAGATTAAATAAAAAAAATGGCCTTCAAAGCTTCTCTGAGGAACTTCCTGTTAGTGTTGACTCTGGCGCCCCCTGTGGACGAAGTCACTTCGCAGATTTCGTCATTGTTAGAGAAGGAATCGCATCAAAGCCTTTGGTGTAATCAGTTACTATATGAGGAAATATAATTTATTTTGTCCATTTTTTATGAACTTTTTTTGTTTTCCTTTTTTATAAATGCTAAAAGTTAAGAATTCAAAAGCTAACTGCTGTTGTTCAGTCTGTAATGGTTGTCTGTTTAATGTGCTGTGTATCTGTGCACACACACGCACAAACACACACATGTAGAGGGGGGTAGAGAAGGAATTTATAGATTTATCCGAGGGGTCACTGAACGGTCAGGCAGATCTAGTTGAACCAAGTCCTGAGGGTTTTAGCTTTAGGAATTTCACATTTTGATGTTAAAATCTGAGAAAATTCACGTTTTCCTTATATACCCTGCTGTTATTTTTTATTTTTTCGCTCTTTCACCTTCTGATGTGAGCGTTGAGAAGTGTTACATGTACATTTATTCGCCTGGATTCAGAGGCTGGGTGAGATGTAAGGATGTGAATCTCAGGTGGAGCTCACTCGTATGCTGCTGTTAAAGGTGTAAGAGCTCTTATCAATTATTTATAAAGAGGAAGAAATGATGGAAAAAATAACCTGAGGCTGTTTTTTTTCTGAATCTGAGTCCTGATCTCTGGGCGGAGGGTTGTGGGAGGTATTTGAAACCAATCATGAGTCTCTGAGGTGCAGCGTAAAGCCATGATCAGTTTATATTTTAATGACTGCTCCTCATGGTTGAGCTTTAATGATGTAAGATCAGAGGCTCTGCTTTAATTGGCCCAATTAGTCTGTGAGCTGTTTGTTTGAGAGAATCAGGACTGATCTGTCAGATGAGATTCGTTTGATCAATAAATTAATCTGTTTCTGTTTCAATAAGGTGATATTGATTATCTATGTGTTAGTCCAAAGCCGAACAAACATTTATGTGTTAAATTAGCAAACAGCAAAACGATTGTCGCTGGTTAACTCTTTCTGCGGATTTCGCTGATGCTCTGCCTGCCTTTGCTTCACATTTATGCACATGGAAGAGAAGGAAGGTGTGCTCTCTCCACCTTTAGCGTTCCTTGCTTTCTGCCTGTTTTCACCTATTTGATGACGACGAAGTTTGACTCTGTGGTGTCACTTTTTAAAAACCTGTTCCTCTTCTTTCTGTTTCCTCTGCAGGAACATGTTTACATCCCGGTTTTCATGGTAACCCCAGAGGAGCATGAACGTCCGGGTCAGGAGTTAACCTCAATGTCCATCTCCTCCACCTTCCTCCTGTGAGAACTACACTACCCACAATTCCTGCAAACTGACAACTCAACCTGACATCTAGTCGACTTAGGTAGTAGAAAAAACACTCAGAGAGGAAGAAAACTACAACAACCACAGAAAGAACTACAACACCGCTGTGAAGAGGACCAACATGGCCAACAACACGGCGGACCACCCTCCGGGGAACTCGGTTGCAGAGGGCAACCATGACGGGGACTTTGGGATGACCATGGAGGAACTGAGGGACCTGATGGAGCTGCGGAGCGCGGAGGCCGTCAACAAAATTCAGGACTCGTTCACGGACGTGCAGGGCATCTGCCGTCGCCTGAAAACATCCCCTATAGAAGGTAAGACAGGTTTCACACATGCAGGGAAGAAATGTTCGCCTTATACTGAAAGATTCAAATGCAATCTCTTATCAGTCAAATTTATCACTTTCTGTAAATATTTGTAGAAGGAAGAGTTTTTTTATCCTGCTGTAAAACTCCTTATCATCCAGGTGGTTTGTGGGTCATAAAGAGGCAACGCCGTTATCTTCAGTCTGTTTCATGAACACTAACTCCTCACAGGAGCTTTAAATTGTACAGGAATGTATGGATCCCGAGGATTAGATCATAAATCATGATTTTCATGGCAACAGTTAATGGCCTTGCAGTTAAAGCATGCGCCTCATGTACAGACATAAGTCGTCAATCGCAACCACCACTCTTTGCTGCATGTCTTATGCTCCCCACATTTCCTGCTTTAAACCAGCTGTTCTTTTTTAATAGTGGCAAAAATGAGCCTCAAAAACCTGAATACTACTTCAAAGATCGCCTCTGTCTGCAGCTCTATGTGATTTCTGGGGTATTATGGTATCGCATAAGATTCCACGTGATGTTACAGTCACAGGCAATAACTGATGCACACTATTCTCATTACCGTAACTCTTCAAATAAATGGGCAAGAGAAAAAATTTAAATTGTTCTTGAAACACAAAAAGAGGAGATGAGCTTCCTAGGCCTGATCTCTGACTCTTTGAGATCAGAATAACAAACAAAAAAGTTCAGATGGCCTGTGTGATATTGGGTGATAATGTCAATGTTAATGTCAACTTTTTTAATATAGAACATTTACAACTTTAAAAGCTCAAAGCACTTCACAGGTAAAAAGTTTAAAAAGTTTAAAAGTTCAATAAAGCAATAAAAGAGAAAATCAGCAATAAAAACACTGAACAACGATAAAGGGTTAACATGAGGATTAAACTGAGAATTATGTTTTAGCAACTTCCAACTTTTTAAACTTTTAATCATAACAAGAATCAAGTTTCATTGCCAAGTACATTTGCACATACAATGAATTTGTACTTACTTAGTGTATTGGTGCAACTATTAACAAGGACTAGGGATTGACCAATTATCTGCCAAGCATTATCGGGGCCATATTTGGCATTTTGAAGCATATCGGCATCGGTCTTTTATTTAACATAAGAAACAAATTTAAAAATGTGTTGTTGCAACTCTGATGCAGCCGCTTCGCTGTCTGCAGTCACTACTCAGTCCCCAGCACTGTACCACCCACTGTCCCACCCACAGTACCATCTGATTGGTTACAATCAGAGCCATGGGTTGGTTAACAGCCAATGAGCAGTGCAGTTATTACAGTTATTGCATTTACAATGAAATTTTGGAAAACTTTATTTACAGTAGAAAACTTTAGCTATTTATTTTTGAAGTTTTTATTTAACTTTATAAAATATACTGCTAAACCTGGGAGCTGTTAAATAAACTCATGCTTAAAGGTATTTGAATGAAGTTAAGTGCAGGAGTTTGTATTGTTTAAAATTTTGACACCAATATTTTCACTTAGACTGCAAATTAATATTGGCTTTGAAAATCTGTTATCCATTATCCTTGACTACAAATAATTGGTATAGGTATTGGCCCGGAAAAATCCATATTGGTCCGTCTCTAACAAGGAAATAATGTGAGCAACAGCTTAAATAATACAGAAAATGTAAAGAGACAAGACATAAAATATACAAATAAGCAAAAAAAAGAAAAGAAAAAAGAAAGAATTTTTATAGAAAAAAAATAAAAATAAATAATAACAATAATAATAATAATAATAATAATAATAATAATAATAATTATTATTATTATTATTATTATTATTATTATTATTATTATTTATTTTTTTTTTTTATTAAGAGAAAGAGAGGATACTTTGTAAACTGAAATGACAGAAAAAAATGTCTAAGCTGCTTCTATTATTACTTATTGTATTATACTGTATCATAGTTGCTGTTTTATAGTATTTAAGTTGTATTATACTGTATTATAGTAGTACCAATTGCAGGTGCGCTGATATTGCCTAGCAGTCTGGATTGTGTACCTCCCATGAGGCAACTTTCCACCTTAATTGCTTTTAAAAAAAAAAAAAAAATCAGTCACATGAAACTTTGTTTACATTTGGATATAAGGCCAAAATGTGGGAAAAATACTTTTATTTGTAAAACAAAACAAAAAAAACAAACAAACTGGAAGTTATCAAGGATTTATACAAAAAAAGCAATCTACCCGTGACGGACCCTGTTACCTTCAGATTTTGTTGTTATAAAATGCTAAGAGGGCCTCTGTTAGCCTAGCAGCTAAGTTGTTTTACTGTGCGCCCCATGTATGGAGGCTATAGTTCTTGTTGCAGCGGTCTCTGGTTCGACTTTTGGCTTGGACCTTCTCAGATTCTTTACCCCCACATTTCCTGTCAGCTGTCCCATCGAAGCACGAGATAGACTGATTATTAGCGCTGACACTTAGCATTTTGAAGCATATCGGCATCACCCTGTTATTCAATCCAGCGTCTTCTTCTTTCATAAGAAATTAAATTGAAGACTGTCCCACCCACAGTATCATCTGTTTGGTGACACGCAGAGACATATTTAGGAAAACTTGGCTTACAATAAGAGCTATTTATTTTTTTAAGTTTTCATTTAACTTTATAAGACAGCTGCTGAGCCTGAGAGCTGTTTAATGACAAAATGCTAAAAGGCGTTGAAACCAAAGTTAAGTGTTGAGTTTGTATTATCCCAAATTTTGACTCCAATATTTTCACTTTCACTGCAAATGAATATCGACCCAAAATATCGGTTATCCTTGACTACTGGTAATTGGTATCGGCCCTGAAAAAAATTAGTATCAGTCTATCTCCTATCAAAGTAAGTGAAAATGCCCAAAATTATAACTTTGATTTATTTTCTACAGCTGTAGGAAAAAGTTTCCTCATGGATTTGTTGATAAATGGATCAATAGTTCGACTGTTACAGCTCACCTGACCCTGTCAGCTGAGACAAACTGAAGCAAACAGGAAAAAGAAGAATCTGAAAACGAAGCGACCAGTCTGTTAGATAAATCCAACCGTGCTTCGCTTTGGAAAAGTCTGACTTAGGTTTAGTCTGCACACACACACACACCCACACACACACACACACACACCAGGAGGTGACAGAGTGTGATGCACTAAACAGCGACAGTTCCTCCAAACAAACAGAAAGATCTCTGGTGAAGCACAGACGCGGTCGATATTTGGTGTTGATAGATGAACAGAGAGTGTTTCAGTCAGAAAATGGCTGACAGCCTGTTTGTTACGTCTCCCTCGCTCATCTTTTGATCCTTCTCAGAGTGTGTTTTTATACGTGTGAGTGTGTGTGAGTGTGTGTTTACAAGCGGCGGTCCATTCCAGGATTGAAATTAGTTCCAGCCCGCTCCCCTAATGGCTCCATAGATCATTGCTCTGTTCCATTTAGTAATCAGAGGACAGCTGTAGTCGCGTCCTCCACGCAAGAAAATTACTCACTTTAATGAAGAAACTGTAATTATATTTTCACTTCACAGAGGGGGAGGGGGGAGGGAGCCCTGCTGTGAGAATGAGGGCACACACACACACACACACACACAATGATTGACTGTAACTGTGAATGAATGTGATGCAGGAGAAGTGTGTCAGAGCAGATCTGGTCCTCTGTCTGTTTTTTTTTTTGTAAGGTCACGTCTCAAACTGCACGTTGTCAAACAGGTAACAGAAAAGCCACCTTTCCACCGCCGCCAGAGCGTCAAAAACTGAGTCAACAGAAGAAAAAGTGACTCTGACACAAACAGTGTCTCCTTCTCTTCAGCTCTGTTCCTCAAGAATTATTTTCTTTTTCATATTTTTATTGTTGTGTTTATAAGAAACAAAGGCACTTTCACACTCCAAGGCACATTAATGTCATCAATAAACATGTTTGTATACATCATTTAGTTTGGATTTATAGAACTGTAAGAACAGAGAAGAAACAACAACCACAGCACATAAGGAAAAAAAAAATACACTTAGAAAGAAAAGAAAGAGGGAAAAACAAGGAATTAAAAAGTAAAATAAATGTATAAATAAATAATAAATAAAAATAATACATATACTTTAATATACATATATGAACAAAAATTTTAAAAAAAATACACTTAGAGCGAAATAAGAGAAAAAAGGAATTAAAAATAGAATAAATATATAAGTAAATAAAAAATAAATTATAAAAATTATACATATACTTATATATACATATATGAACAAAATTAGAAAAAACATACACTTTGAAGGAAAACAGAGAAAAAAATAAAATAAATATATAAATAATTAGAAAATGAATAATAAAATAATATATATATACTAATATACATGTTTGAACAAAATTTAAGAAAAAATAACTAAGTGCAGAAATAAAACAACAAAAAGAAGACAGGAAGGGTTGTTACATTGTTGTAAAAAGATCCAGAAGAATTTGCCACTTTTTTGTGGAATTTGTTCAAGTTTCCTGTTTTTGAATATCTACTTTTTATTATTTTATATTAAACCTTTATTTAACAAGGAAAAAGACTCATTGAAATCAAAAATCTCTTTTTCAAGCACAGAAAGAAATACACATTATACACAACACAACATTATGACAAAGGAATTAATCATCAGCTTTTAAAAAAAAATAAAAAATAAAAATAAAAAAAGAAAGAAAAGAAAAAGTTAAAATCAGGTTTAGAAAGACACAAATATGCCTCCCAAAAGGAAACGCATTGTTCATATTATTCAAACGAAGGTTTTTTGAGACTCTGGTTAACTGTAGGTGCATTGGCCACAGTCTACCTCCATCTATTTCAGTGTTTTTACCAGGAAAGGAAAGGAAGGCTTTGGCAAAATGCTTTTTTCCTGATTCCATTCTTTCATGATGTTCGAGGTACTGGTTTGATTCAAATTGCAATTCTTTGATTTTTGCAATTTTTAGCTTGCTTTTTTAAACAACCAGACCAAGCGAAAAAGTTGAATGATGATGATATGCACAGACTTAAGCCCTTTGCACACCAGACGCATATTTTTCACGCAAATATTTCACGCGCTAAAAAATTTCAGAGCTATAAAACCAGATCCTTCAGCTTTAAAGTCTGAAGTTTGGGTTGTTTTATTGCTCCAAAGTGTGAGGTGACATACCACATGTGTTCACATGGGGCATGAAAATCGATAATCGAAACATTTGAATCGAAATCGAATCGCAACCTAAAGAATCAAAACCAAAATTGAATTGAATTGAGTTGAATCGAGAGGTTCTTAGCAATACCAAGCCCTACCCATCACACGTCTAATGTTTCCACTAGATCTGGAAAAGATATGTAAATCTGCCCGGCAACATATGGAGGAGAAAAGAAAAGTAAATGCAACACACCACCAGACCAGTGGAGGGTGGTATGAAAACAACAACAAAACCATACAGAATTTCTAGATGTAGAATAACCAGTATGATTTAGTACATTTTACTGAAGTCTGTTTGTTGCGAATGTGTCACCCTGATCTGACATCAGTTTATCATCAGTTTGTTAAAATGTGTTCGGTTTGGAAGAGAAGAAACAGTCGATCTGACTACAACAGTCAGCGAGCGTCTAGGGGTGATAACGTATCGGGGATCAAGTTGTGTCTCGTTTCTAAGAGCTGTATGTGAGCTGTTGGGGTCCTCTGGTCCAGAAAGCTTTGACAGCAGGAGCTCTCTGGGCTAGCCAGTTAGCAAAGAAGTTTCTCTGCTTTTTCCTTCAGCTGGTTGAGTCACATTTCAGTTCTCTTGTCCTCTTCAACGTGTCGTCACACATGGGTCATGTCTGAAATAGGACAAAAAAATGGACGGTTCTGAAAAATGACATTGATTTTTAGGTAACAGTTTGTTTAATAACAGTACAGTTGACCCCTCTGCAGAGGTTTATAGCCTAGCTTCAGGTCTGGTTATTCAACAAAGAAGCCGAGCTGACCCAGTGAACACACCAACGCTCCACTTTCTGACCTGATGGCTCTTTTTGATCCGGTTTCTCGTGGATTTTGAGGTAGAAAAAGTTCGCCTCAGCCCAGAGAACAAAAGCCAGCCTCTGTGTAGTGTGTGATAGTGAGGCTAAGCTAACCTGATCAGACACAGTAGCGCCCTGTTGGCAGTCAGAGAGTTCACACAGTTATATTTAACTGTGTCTCTGCATCAGCTCCCTGCATCAGCTCCCTGCGCCGGCTGTGATAATGAGATGTTTATTCTGCAGCTGCTTTCAATTTCAGCCCAAAAACCCCTCGTCTGATTGGACACAGAGCCCACTGTCATCATCCTGAATTTAACCTGACCACACACACAAACACACACTATTTGAAAACACACACACTCAGACGTCAGTCAGCTGCAGCTGTGTGAACCCCGCTGGTTAATGTGTATCGATGAATCAGTCTGACGCCTCTTTGAAACTCATTGATCGCCACATTTTACAAAATCTGAGCGCATTTCATGTTGAGAGACACGCTGCCTCCTGGCATGAGACGATCAGACGGATGTAAACTTTATTTAAAAAGACCCCGGGTGACGAACGCTCCGCAGAGACACATACGGAGCTAAAAATAAAGGATTATTTTAGGAAAAACTGTCAGGTGACGTGATGTATTTGATCACTTTTTGCTCTTCAGGTGAGATTAAATATCTGCAGACACACACCCAGCTCTGAGGGCTGGAACAGGCTGATAAAAATGGATTAATCTGTCACACACTGACTCATCAGCTGATGTTCAGATGGTTCACTTTTATGCTAATTTAAAGCACAAACAGATCTGGACTCTGTGCTGGTTCCCCGGTGAGCTGAGTTTGTTTCACAGCCGATCAGGAACATGTGATCAGAGGAGGCTGAGACAGACACGTAGAGATGAGATGTTAGTGTTTCTGATTGGTCTTTGAAGCTGTAACTGATGTAGCTGCTGTTAGCTTGTGGTTATTTTTTCAAAATTAGTCTCAGCGGAGGGAGATCATTTAAAAATACAACTTTTTGCTTTCCAGGACTTTTCTTTTAGTGTTTCAGGGCACTACATGAAAAGTTTGAGAAGTTCAGACATTTTTTCCCTCTTTGAAGTTTTTTTTTTTTTTTTTTTGTGCTGATACTGAAAAACGGGACAGAGGTTAGAGAAGGAAACTGAAAGAAGGAAAAAGAGGTAATGAGCTGGTAACTAGTGCCCCAAAGTTTTTGTAAATTGAGGTAAAAAATTCAGTATTCTTTTTCATGTTTTTGGGTGATTTTTATCAGAAATTTTTACTTAAAGGGGCCTGAAGGAGTTTCTAAGTGATCTTGAAAAAGTCTCTCTTCTAGATATAAACCTGACCATAATCTATACTTAAAACTGGGATTAGGGATGCAGTGATATGAAAATTTGAATTTTATGGCCGATAACCGATATTTACCTATAACATTTTTTGGTAAATAAAAAATAAAAAACAAAAACAATCTGAGATGATGTGTTGAGGTAGTTCAGAGAGAAAAAGCGGCGCAATCGTAGGAAAACATGATCATGAAGAGGATGGAAGGATGGAGCGCCCCAGATGAACGTGATCAAAAAAGTACATTTTGTCTGTTTTTGGATCAAAAACTGGAAGTAGACATAAAAGAAGAGAGTCCACTCTTCTTAAGTAGTTTTGGTGTTTACATAGTCAGAGAAAACAAGATTATTTGGGTCTTAAAAGATCGTTCAAGATGCTCTAAAAATGGCCAGCATGATCCAATGAGTAAATATCGGCCCACTGTTACACATTCGCTGATACCGATATGTAAAAAAAAATGACCATCTTGGCTGATACTGATACTGATACTGATATAAATCATGCATCCCTTACTGAGATTATCAGCTCCAGGGACCAGTACTGGTATCAGTATCAGGTATCGGGCCAATACCAGCCTTATTTCAAGGGCAACAAAAATCTTACATTGAGTGAGTCCTCCTTGCCTGTAGTTGGCGCTACTTGCTGTGGTTAACAGTTGAACTGCTTTATTTGCACTTCAGTTTATTTTAAAAAATCACTAAAACTCTGAGAGCTGTTAGTTTTATTTTGCACTTAAGCTAATTTGTTAAAAATAATTGTTAACTCAGAGAGAATTGTTTGTGTTTTTATTTTGGACTTAATGGCAGAATGACTTTGCCGTCTCATGATCTGTCACTGTCAATTGAAATTTGATGTATCAATAGTACAAGAACTACTGGTACTCAGCATAGATGAGAACTCAAGAGGGAGTAGTCATACTAGTATTGTTCTGAAAAAAGTAGAATTGAACATCCCTAATCAGCACCATAGACTGTATATATAGTGGACAGCGTGGCTCCGCCATTTATCATTGTACAGTTTTGAAGCCATTGTAGCAGTTTGCAGCCAGAGTCTGCGCAGTAAAGACTGTGAGGGATTCTGGGAGAATCTGAGTGGAGCCAGGTGACAAAAATAATACTTTTTTTTTTTTCTGTTGAGTCTAATCTCTTCTTGACTCTACCTCCCGACATATTTTACAATCCCTGAAAAAAATACACAAGAACGGCAGCTGTCAATCATCGTTAAACATGACGTGAAATTCCGTTTTTATCCTCATATGACTAATGAAAATGAAACTTATCAGAAAAAGAGGACTTGAATACAAGGCAGCCAGATGATATCTTCAAATCACCAAAACAATCAGACGTGAGAAACATTTCTACCAGGAGTATTAATTTTTTTAAAGTTTGACCACAGCCCATTTGGAATGACTGGGGAGATGCATTTTTTGACTTATATACTTCAGCCAGCCACCAGGGGGAGCAGTTTTCCTGGTGACCTCACTCCGCGCTAAGCAAGATGACGTCCATTTTCTCTTACAGTCTATGATCAGCACCCATATAGGTTATTCCTAAATTGCTACTTCTTAGCTTCCTTATTGGGTCGGCCAGGACAAGATTGATTTACAGCACGTCTAAGTCTCTATGACAACACACCGGCTGATGAAGTTTAGTAGAGAGAAGAGACATCTGTGTTTTTCTCTGCTAAAACGATTTCTGTGATTAATTTTGTAGTGATGGTGGACACCAGAGCCTAACTGTCGGACAGAAAAAGGACAGAAGAGCAGAAGAAAGATAAACCGGAGAGAGATAGAGCACGAGCTAGAGGATAAAATAGGAGCTAAACTGTTTCTGCAAATGTTCATGCAGCAGTTACTCTTCAGTGGTCTGTTCCAACCTGAGTCTATCAACAAAATGAAGAGTGAGGTTACGTTAGCTCTGATTGGTAGATGACTGGCAGGAAATAACCAGGATTCACTAACGTTACATGTTACAGCGCTACATATAGACAGCTACTAAACTACAGTACAAACTGATAAAGTTTGCTTGTTGTCACGTTTCAAACTGTAGCTCTACCTAAGTAAAAAGTAGAGTTAAAAACAAACAAAAACAAAACAAACACACACCTTGTTAAGAGTGACATCTTCACGACAGTGTGACTCCAGACCAAAAGGTGGCGCTGCAGTCCAATCCAAACAGACCCTCCTCAGTCTTTTTTAAAGAAGGGGTATTGTGCTTTTTTTCAAGTCTTAATTCTGTCCCTCTGGTGCCCCGTAGTTCAAAAAACTCACTGCTCCGCCAACCCTCATCCCTCTGATTGGCCAGCCTCATCATTTTGGCAAGTCACATGAAGATCTTGTGCCAGTTTAAGAGCGTTTGATTAGTTTACAGACAGATTTAGGGATTTCCACAACAAATGAACGTGTGATAGGCTTGAAAATCTGCCCCCTCTTTTAACGTTAGCGTGTTAGCATCGACCTTCATGATTCAACTCTTACTGTAGCTCTTGAGTCGCGTAGTGATGTGTTTGTTTCCAGCAGGGAGAGTCCGATCATGAGAGGTGACCTCAGTGTTTGTCATTTGACTCATTCACTGATTACTGTGAGCCACTTCCCAAACACACACACACACACACACACACACATGCATGCACAGTGCTGGGAAGGGTGTGTTTGATTTGTTTCCCTCTCTGCCTCATCTGTTGAATGACTGTCACAGTCCGAGGTTTGAGTGCAGTGAGCTTCACGTCACATTTAGAGATTTGTGACCGAGTCAGAGGAAACCTCTCATCATGAGTGTGTGTTTATCTGAGCCATTAATCACTTCACACACACTCTCTCAGTTTCCATGTTGGGGGGTTCAGAGGTTCCTCAGCCTGCTGGCGTGTCAGATCCCTCAGAGCTCCGTGGTGTGAGAAGTCAGCCACCAATCTGAGCTCCTACTCAAGCTGCGTGACCCGGGTCTCATTCGCTGTAATAAACACACACACACTCGCATACACACTCACACACACAGCCTCGGGTCAGCCATGCCTCTGCCAGTTGAAGCAGAATGCTCCTTTGAGGCTGAAGACGCCAAGACATGCAACGCTTTTCATGTTTTTCTCTTTCTTTTTTCTGTCTTCAGGAAGTTTTCCAGTCTTTCACTCGAACAGAAAAAAAAACAGAAACCTGTTTTCTTTCCTGGACGTGGTGCGACGTGCATGCATCACTTTAAAGCTCAGTTATCAGCCTTAAATTAAAGTGACACTGAAATACTCTCAGGCTGCACCCGGACCAGCCACTGGTCTGGCGCCGGGCTTAAGAGAGCGCTGAGATCCCAGCGGTTCGGTCGCGCTGTGCGTGATTTATTGGCCCGAGGCTTTATGGAGCTCAGCGGCTGCATCGTTCTGCAGCGGAGGATCCCAGTGTGTGTATGAAAGGCAGGTTTATATCCAGCAGACGGCGGTCTGAGGAGACCGAAGATTGGAAAACCGTTTTCAATCTGCGCTCTCTGTGATAGCCTCTAAATGAAACTCTTCTGCTGAATCGAATCTTCTTTTGTCAGAGGAGATGCCCGGGCTCGTTCCTGCACCAACAACAAAAAGACAGATGTCTGGAAATGAGATGTGTTCGCAGCTTCTGTGTTTTAAAGTGGAAGAACAAAATGTTTGTGTGTTTTCCTCGCTGTTGATGGCTTTCTTCTCTTGATTGATTCTTTCCTCTGAGTGCTCACACACTTTTTTAATCTTTTATCTCCATTAGAAACTTTTCTTGGACAGTTTCTGGGCTCCCCATGTGTTCTCCTAGATCCTTTCAGGGAGGTTTAACTGAATTGTTGGACACTGGTTTAAAGTTTTACCAATAAAAGTCGTTTGAGTGAGCAAGAAGTCTGACAAGTTTCAACAAACTGTTTATATTACAAAGTTTCTTACAGAGGAAGCTAAAGCAGAAGAGCAAAATGACTGCAGTTCCTCGAGTGGCCACTTGAGGGTGGCTCCAAAAGCCAGCGTATCCCCATTAGGACTCATATTAATTTTCCAACTTTTAAAGACAAATCAAACATGTTCACATCTTGGTCCAAAAATGGTTCATTGATTTTCATGAGGGAAATACCTTCCATCAGAAGGTTTTTAAGCGCTGATAAAAACACATAGGGTTGCCTTCCAAGTCAGGAAAGAAAATAGGGACAAAAGAGGTGTCCAACTAAGAAGGGAATCCTGTTGTGTCAGACATTTGTGCAAAGTTGCTGAGGATAACTACCGTCTTCTTTGAGATGGGTTTTTACAAGGGATGTTCCGATCAGCATTTTTTTATTTAATAACGAGTATCAGACGATACCGTGTCCCAATCCAATTTTTGAGTTTGGAGATAATCTTTGCTGAAGAAATGAGAAAGTAAAGCAGCAAAGTTTTTCTTTTTTATTTTATGTGTTAACAAAACTGAATAGTAAAAAAATAATAGTTAAAGGGGACATATCATGCTGATCCCTGATTTAATACTTACATATAATATAATAAATTTGAAAACAAGACCTTACACCCCCTGAATTTTCAAAAAATGAGATATTGTATTTTTTCTGATATCCTAGAACGAGATTTGATGCCTCTGAAAATAGGTCATTGACATTTGGCCGCGAGATTTCGACCTTCATGACGACACAAGGATCCTTTCTTTTTATTGGAGTAATCTGATAAAGCAGCTCCTCCTCTGTGATGTCAGTTAGTTACACAACTGCCACCGAGGGATACACCCACCAAGAGCTGACTATAAACGTATAAACTATACATGTTACAGTACCGCTTTGACTCACCACGTTGAGGCGTCCTGAGATGATCTGTGTCCAGGTGGATTCTCTTCCTCCTGAGCTGCAGAACCGTCCGGGTCTGACTTTTGTAAATACTGCCATGCTGCAAAAACCTCCCCCTGGCTCTACCCCCTCCGCCCTTCTGATAGAACTGACCAATCAGAGCACAAAGGTCTGTGACGTTGCGAGGTTACTGGAGGTCATTCTCCAAACGGAGCGTTTCAACGAGATCTTCAGAATGGCCTAAAATGAGGATATTGAGAACGCTATTGTGGGGCAATGAAGGAACTAAATGACTTGTACTGAGGGCAGAAATGCTTTACAGGCATCCTAGTCTTGCATAGTGAAAAGGAGAAACAAGCAGGATATGTCCACTTTAAAGCTTATTAAGTCCATTTAACTTAGTCCAGCTAGTTTTTAAGTCAAAACCCTCTGGATCCAAAACCTGTTGGCGGGATCCAAATACCACTTATTTTTAAATGACTGGCATTTACAGCCATTTGTCCAATCCAAAAACTGAAAGCACTGGTGTAATCGCCAAATTTTCAAATTTCCGAGGTTACCTGAATGTATCTCATACGAAGCTGGAAACATGGCTTAACGTAATGCTGAAGAAGGGGGAATTTCATCAACATCGCTTTGAATTTCATGTCTTCTCTGAACATTTGCAGAAAATAACCGGTTTGCTCGCTAAATTAAGTTGAAAAAAATAATTCTACGCTTCCACGTGAAAGACTTGGAATGTACATAGTAGACACCAACGGAACTGTCTCATGTTTTTCCCCTTTCATGGAAATATTTATTTTGCTACAAACTGGATTATAACTTTAACTGACCTGAACCATCCATGGCAAGGGATCAAACTCCTGTCGTCAAACTGATCCCACCATCATCACATCCTCACATGTTGCTACAGACTGTGCTGTACAGCTTCAGTGAAGCAGGCTGTTAAACCAAGTGTCAGAACGGAAGGACATATTGTGGATAACTGAGATGGCATAAACCTGCATCCCACCTTCTCCTCAGAGCTTTATGGGCGCTACCATCCTTTCTTGGGCGTACTTATAGCGCTCGGTTTTACTGACGCGTTGTCGTTTGGCAGCAGGCCCAGCTTGAATTTTCGATCGCCAATACTTTGAAAATACCAAAATCGGCCCGATCTGATACTTGAGATGGGGATCAGGACATCCCTGGTTTTTACAGGTTTAAAGCTACAGGAATATAGACTTCCTGCCACAGTGCAGCAGGTAGAGTGTCACCTGACTCGTCTTCCAGTCAGCGCCATTATTCCACTGATGGCTCCCAAAGAGGAAGTCAGGTGACAGCTGCAGAGAAAGAAAAAGAAAAATGGGAAGAATAATAGACAATAAAAGACACTTTAATCGTCTCTGAAGAGTCAAACTACTCAGGAAATGAGCTGGGTAGATGCGAAAAAAGGCAAAAAATCGAACCTGTTCCAAAAAAAATGATGATGGACGAAAGTCAAGAGCATTTTCCTGACTGCTTTTTTCATTCATGTTGTCCTATGTGCTTTTTTTCTTGAATTTGTTTAAATCAGGCTAATTTAAGGCTTGTGTAAGGAACTTTGTGTTTGGCGCCCCCTTTGGTCAAAGTAATATCTTTCATTTATTTACTCATTTCATCTTGCACGCATGTACATCATGATGTCTTTATCTCTTTAAAACCTATCAGAGCGCCTGCGCTTCCGTTTTAAAAGTGCTCTCTAAATTACCGTAACTCCTCAACTATTTGGGCAAGCAAAATTCAAACGATTCCATAAAAAAGAAAAGAAGAGCTTCACAGCGATTTTTGGGTTATTGAGACTTTGCTTAGGAATCCATGTGCAGCCACATTTCAACCACAGACCATATTTGATGCAAGCTGTTTGTATAACCGTAACTCTTCTACTAATTGGGCAAGAGAAAAAAAAATTAAAACAGCTCCTAAAAGAAGAGAAGTTGAGATTTTTGACTCTTTAAGGACAAAAACAGACACGCAGCAAAGGAGTGAGGCCTGGAGTTGAACCAGAGGCGTCTATCTATCAAAATTTAATCTAGTCTTCCTTCTTTTAACAGTCAAATTAATCACTAACTCTAAATATTTGTTGAGGGAAACGTATGTAAAGAGTTTTTCTTTGTCCTGCTGTAAAACACTTTAGAGTCTAGGTTGTTTGTCGGTCATAAAGAGGCGTCACTGTTATCTCTACTCTGTTTCATAACCTGTGAGTAACTCCTCCCAGGAGCTGTGGGTATTATGGAAATATATGGATCCCAAGGAAAAGACGGTTTTGAGAACCATTGCATAAAAAATCAGGATTTTCATGGCACCAATGGCTCCTCAGATTTCCTGCTTTAACTCAGCTGTTCTCCATCAAAAGAGGCGTAAACAAAATTTAAAAACACACCTTTTATCCCAGCTTCAGTTCAGAGAAACCCAACCATTGTCTGCGTAAAAAGATTCAGGGATTCAAGGAAATTAATTTACATGTAAAAAATTTAGACTCCATTTCTACAGCGATGTCCCAGGATGCACCTCTTTCTCTTTGAGATGATTGGAAGCAGGACAAATCAGCCAGCTGTAAACAGGAACACTCATCAGCATATATCACTGCATGTGTGTGTGTGTGTGTGTGAGTGTGTGTGTGTGTGAGTACATTGATATGCGTGACCTGAAGGCCACCACATACGGTCGCATGCTATAGTTCCACATTTTCTCTTCATGCATTTTTAAACAGAGTGAAAGGACTCGTTCCTCTTCGAGGGACCAGGAGGGAAAATCTATCATGTGATCCAAACATCGACTCTCAGGGCGGTTTGTTCCTGAAGGAGCAGTTTCCAGGATGTAGCAGGAAAATAAAAACACTTAAAGTCAAGATAAATGAAGATTTAATGATGACGGGAAGTGTTTACAGTGTGTTCGTGCTTTTACAGAGCAGATATGGTTAGATATAGACTTTAAAACCCTGATAGATATATTTAATCTCTGAAACATCAAAATTACCTAGATTGGTGTTTCTTTTGGATTAAAATCACAGTTTTGATACTTTTGTGGAAACATGGCTGATACTTACAGATTTTTACCATCATTCTAGTTTCTCGTTCTCTGTTGTGCCCCAGAATAATCTGAAATATTTAAGCCCTGGCTAATCTCGCACCAGCTTTTCTTATTCCTGATATTTTTAATGAGCATTGACCGTATATAAAGATGGACAACGTGTCTTCAGTTCATCCTGATGTACAAAAGTGAAACCAAAACAACTCCCACACCAAAAGAGTCTGCTTGGCCAAAAACTGCCCTGGCATCTTTTTTGGGTTGACATACAAAAACGACACACCCAAATTAAAATATGTACATCTACAAGGTTTGTTTGGTATCAGTCATGACAAAAATATATACTCCTTTTACTATCTTTACCAAGATTGTGTCTCTGTAAGTTTAGAGCTATTCAGCAGAACGTTTGCCAACCTTTGTTATCTCAGCTATTACATATAAGCTAATCAAGCTAAGCTCCAGAAGCTAAAGTTAGCTTACCTAGAGCCCTATGGACAACCGCTAATAATGATGTACGATCACCAAAGAAAAAAAACTAGAACAAAATGAACTCCAAACAAACAAAGAGACATGATGAACAACCCAGCTAGGAGCTAACGGTAGGCTAACTTTAGCTAAAATTATCCAAAGAAGACACTTTTCTCTGTTGAGCTGTGGCTAAGGAAAGGGTTAAAAATACACCTCGTCGCCCAGCTTCTCAGGATACTTTGTGTTGAAGTAGCATGTACCCAATGAACATTGTTTGACCATTTTTAAACCTAAAAACCCAGAAAAAAATTTATAAACCCAAATGAAAGTTGATTTTCTGCAATGAGAATGTCAGAGTGTATGGAAATGGCTCTGCCCTCTGTGATTGGCCCATTGTGTTTGAGGGCGGGACTTAGCCGTAGTTCCACTGGGGGTTCAAAGAGTTAATATGAATCACTTTCATCTGAAAAGACTAGAAAAATGTCTTTTATCAAGACATTTTAGAGCAGGGGTTAGCCAACCAATCAGAGACCAAGAGCCACAAAAAATAACTGTGGTCTTACAAACACACTTCCTCTCACACAGAAACGAAATACATTTGAAATTTTCAAAGCAAGATTTTGCTTTTTGTGTTTGTAAGTGTGTTTACATTTGTACCTGGAGCCATCTCAAAGACAAAGTTCTGTTTCTACTGCAGAAGAGACAAAGTTCTATCTATCTATCTATCTATCTATCTATCTATCTATCTATCTATCTATCTATCTATCTATCTATCTATCTATCTATCTATCTATCTATGAGCACTTAAGCGGTTGAGAGGAGCACATGTAGAGAAAAGAAACTGAAACTTAAGTATCAATCTCATCATCCAAGTATTGATCAATACTGATCCCAAAGTTTGCAACAATACATCAATTTTATGAGTGGATCCAAGAGCCGCACACCAAAAGGCAAAGAGCCACAGGTTGGTCACCCCTGTTTTAGGGGGAAACAAAAAAAACAAATAAGTTTATTTTTCTTACAACACTTGAAGAGTTTTTTTTTTATCTTTACGGAAAATTCAGGCATCATTTTTGCATATTAATATCTTACAATAAGACAATTTTCTGAACTTGTGAGGTGAATTAGGCTTATATTAAGTCCATTTTTACTTAAAAACAAGCCGTAAGACTGTAAGAAACTAAAACTGTATCAAGTGTTTTTGTCTTATATTCAGTAGAAAATGTCTTTTTGGACTAAATATGAGCCACATTCACCTGATCAGTACAGAAAAATGTCTTATTTCAAGTTATTTAAAGACAAAATGAGGTCTGAATTGCTTGTTACAACAAAAAAAAACATTATTCTAGTTTTAAGCAATTTTTTCTTGTTCCATTGGAATTTTTTTACTTGTTACAAACAATTTAGACCTCATTTTTTCCATTTAATGACTAAAAAAAGACGTTTTTCTGGACTGACCTGTTTAATGTGGCTTATTTTAAATATAACAAGACAAAAAAATTGATGAGATTTCAGTTTTCATATGCTTAGGTTTCAGGTTTCACATGTAAAGCGCTCAGCTGAGGTAACGCAGTGAATGAAATAGCTCATACACCATGCTGTGCCTCTTTCACAACCTTCAGACTACGTTAAATACCGATCTCTGGATCTCTTCGGTTACTGATGAGTCTATTCTGTAAATATAAACCCTCTGCTGACTGGAGACCGAACACTATCTGAGGTTTCCTGACTCCAGATGTGTGGCTGTCATTTTCCCCCTGTGACTCATCCCTCACCGCTCATTCAATCTTCACATAAAGACAAAACAAAGATCTGGAGCCGGATGTGAACCGAGGGGGGCTCCTCCGTCTCACCCTCATGTTTGGTTTCTATCAACAGGGTGAGGACGGAGCAGCATTTCTAGTTTATTTATTTAACTCTGTCAATTAATGAAGCGTAATCAGCAGCTCGTGTTTATCTCCTCTTTCTAACACCGGAGGATTTTCTGAGCTCCGTTCGTCACCACAGGACCTCATTAACTGTAACTTCAGCAATCTGTGTTTATCCGCAGCAGCTCGTGTGTCTGAATGAGAGCTCGACGCGCTGATCCGCGCCTCTCAGTGTAAGACGTGTGACTTCCTCTGCACTGAAACATGGCTGCGGTGGGTTCTGGGTGGAATTGGGAGATGTGCAGTGGAACGTGATGTGAATTTCAACAGGCTGCACTGTCAGGATCCTTCGTGGAGCAGGACTCTGGAAGCCGGCATGAACATGGGGCTCGGGCATGTTTCTGTCCTCATGTTTTTATAATGACCTCCTCCTCCTCCTCTTCCTCCTGCGTTTCTCTCCTGACACACAGGATGAAGACACTCAAGTTATCTTTACCTCTTTCCTTTCCCTTTAAAGGAGCATTCAGCTGTTTCATGCTGTCAAACACGTCTCTCTGTGCGGCTTCAAAGCAGAATCGTCCTCATGAAGAGCAAAGAGATATTAAAACACACGTGCTGTCAGCGTCGTCATGTGCAGATTTCATCACTCAGAGTTTGGTTTTGATCAGTTCGACGCCGCTGATGGATGCTGAGAGCCGCCGTCGCTCTAACATAAAGAACAAACAAAGCGCTCCCACCGCCCGGCTGATCGATACCGGTCTGATTTTCTTGCTTCTGTTTGTTGTGATTGTGACGGCGGGTTTCCATCTCGAGCCCGGCGTCGGCCCGCTGCGTTGGCGAGCGTCCCCTCGGAGGCGCAGATTAAAGCTGTGAGTGAGATGATGTTCCAGTAACAGCAGAGCGGTCCGCTGCACGCTCGCCTGTCACACATGTTTAAGAGCGGCGGCTTCAGCTACAAATTGACTTTATTGGTCCAAAATGAGGTCTGTTCCAGTCCCCGGCGCTATCGGCCGACATGCAGATGCTCATTTTACCCCACACGGTTTTTACTTTAATCCACTCTCCTGCAGACAGAGCGAGCCACAGCGGCAGGTTTAACGTCTGCTACAAAGACAAGGAGCTGCTTCTTCTCCTAACCCTACAGACACCGACCGATTCTTGACCTCATTTCTGACCTCAACTTCAACTTAAGCCCAACGTAATGGGTTTATTTTTAACGCCAAAGACTCATCTTTGTTCGTGAAAACTTTCATACTCTCTGAAAAATTGCCTCTTTTCTGATTCCTTTATGGTTCAGATTCAGAGAAGTTATGTTCAGTTATCTCAAGTTATAATGAATGGGCGTAGGCTCTGTGACATCATCCATTTGTTTTTGATGCAGAGATTTAAAGCCTATCATCATCAGTCAATGTATCAGGAAAAAATAGACCTTTATTGTCATTGTAACAAGTACAACGAAATTGAAGTCACAGCAGCAATCAAGAAAACAAAAGTAAGAAAGTGTATAGAAAGTGTAAAAAGCTTCATAAGAAAATAGATGCTGACAGCTTGTCCATCATTGTCCAGTCAGTCAGCCTCCACCTCCACAGGGTCCAGGACTGAGCTTCTTCAGCAGTCTGTTCAGTCTCTGTCTCCTGGATCCTGTCTGCTCACAGCAGGTGAAGCTCTTCCAATGTGGTGTTGGTGTCTGGTGTTAGCTCTGTTAGCCATGTCTGTGAATAGTATGATGCTACTCTGCCTTCTGATATTTTCTCTGTTGCTGAGTTAGCACAGCTAGCTCGTCCATCTTATTGGAGATAGATCTTAAGTTCCTAACAACGATGGATGGAAGGACAGGTCCATGTCGTCGCTTCTTAGCTCACACCTGAGAACCAGCACGTCGTCCTCACCTCCTTCTCCTCACCTTGTGGGAAACATCTGGCCTAGCACCAGTTAGCACTGACATGCTACAGGCTGCTAACAGCTGATTTCACATGTAAACAATGCAACCATGGTTACATGTAGGATCTCCAGACAAACACAGGAGAAAAAGTAGTAAAAATATCACTGAAGCCATAAAAAGTTTGGTGTCCACGACCAACAAATGAGCCAAACAAAGTAATGATCCACTCCAAATACAAATTACAAGAAACAGACAAAGAAGAGAGAGCTGCTGCAAAAGGCAGCCATAGCCAACAGGGCGGTGCCTAGCAACGAATGTTTCACTGAATGAATAGAATGAATTGAATTGAATTTGACTTTTTGAAAGCAATTCAAGCATAATTTTTGTCTTTTAGTGTCTTGAATTGAAACATTTTTCTGGATTTGTTAGGTGAATGTGTCGTAGATTAAGTCTCAAATGACATTTTTTTTTAAATCAAGACATAAACACTTGTTAAGATTTTGTTTCTTTTGCAGTGTGCCCCATGTACTGAGGCTACAGCCCTCCGCCACTATTTGCTTAACGTCTTCCTTCTTCTATTTACGCCCCACTATTTCATTATTTCTTCAGCTGTCCCATCAAATAGAGGAGAAAATGGCTCAAATTATAACTGACAAAAAAATTATGATGTGTTTTTGTTGGTATGTCACAATATATTCCTGTATTAATTGAACCAAAGATTTCTTTAAATTGTGCAGACTACAGCTCAATCTATCCATGTTTGTGTAATTGAGTCTATTTTTAACACTTGGTCTCTAATAAAGCTTTCGGAGGTCTCCAGTATTTTTCCTGTGACGCAGCAGATCTGATCTGGCGCGCTGCGATCAGGTGGAGTTGTGTTGACATGCAGCATGTTGGCTCTGGTGGAGCAGCAGATTGTGAGTACAGCGGGGTTGTTGGGAGGGTTCAGGTCAGCTCGGGCTGCCGTCCACTCCACAGGAACAGAGACAACACAGAGCAGGGGTTCCCAAACGAGCGCCCCGCGCAGGAAAATGACAGAAAAACACCTGAATTTCCCACACAGCTCAGGAAAATATAGTTTTAAAGCCTGTGAAGAAAACTAGCATGAGAAACAAAACTGAGCACCACGTTAGGAAAACATCTGTCAGCTCTTTATTATTCCCTTTCATCACAGCACTTATTTTTCCAGCATATATGGCTGCACCTGAACGCAGCATCCCTCTGACCTCTTGTTTTTCCACTGAATCTGCAGACAGAGAGGAGGAAATAATGAAAACAGGACACATGACGTCTCTGTGAGGAACACGAGAGCTGCTGATTCTCACAAACAAACGAACACTGTCAAAGAAAACGCTGCAGTCTCTCCACGGCTGCAGAACTAGGTCATGTTGCAAAACTTCTGTTTATAGAAACGTGTAAAATCTGGATGTTTTATAACGACAGCGAATCTTCTGCCTCTCACTGTGTAGGAGCACGGCTACACCTCAAACTTCTCACACTTGGAATAAAAGTTTGAGCCGAGTTGAGCTGCAGGAAAATGTGACAAACAGTATTTTTAAACTTATAACAAATCATGAAATCCTGACAAGATATTCAGCCTCTTACTGAGGTTTTTTCCTCATTAATTAGTGGGCTCACTTTAAACACAAGAGTTTTAAATCTCATCTCATTATCAGTTCAGTGTTAATGTACTTCTTAGTCTAAAAAATCCAATTAAACTTTCATTACAGGCAACACAAGAATGCTTTATCTGCACAGCTTATTTCACACAGGAAGAAAATTAAAATTACTCTACAGTAATGAAGCAAAAGATGTAAATTTAAGAATTAAAAAAGAAATGAAAGAATCAGAATTAAAAAGCCCCTCAACAACAAGATTTTCCCATAATGAAATCCTGGATCTTAAAGTAACAGATCTGGTTGTTCAGACTTAATGTGCAGATTCTCAAACCTTTACATAAAAATCCCTGAATCTGTTGGAGGGCCAGGGCCTCAAACACCAAGGTCTAGCTGTAGCTCCACCTCCCACAGGCCTCTAGAAGGCTGGCCAATCAGAGAAAAGGGGGTTGAAAGCCTGAAAAAAAAGTGTTTGGAAACACCGGTGTGAGGAAAAGTGAGGATTTTTATGAGCTGTCATTTACGTAGAGATACTGTGGGGGCGCCAGAGGGACAGATTAAAGCCCCTAAAAAGCACCACAATACCAAAAGAAGTACTCTTTAACCCCTACCTGCCTGAATTATTTTACAATTATATAAAAAATTGTGTGTTTTGGTGTTCTTACAGATCGTTAAGTGGGGTTTGTATATGATCCTTTGTTTTTTGTAGAATATGAATCAACAGGCATTACTGGGATACAACAGTCATCTCAGCTGCATCAAGACCTTATGCTTTTTTTTAATAATTTGTTTTTATTGACATTTTTTAATTTAAGAAAGACACAGGAAATTAGGAAAAATATAAATGGTGAAAACTTATTTAGAAGCTACATGGTCCCGTGCCCGCTTGCCTTTTATCAATCCCCCTTTTCACACGTGTTCCTCGATTTGCACATAAATGTATCCACACAAACCTATACACATATAAATAAATAAAGACATGAAAGAAAAAAAACAAGTAAATAAATAAAAAATGATAAACAAGAAACGAGACCTAATCCTCATGTGTTGCACATTCGTGATAACAGGCATCAAGGGGTTAAATTACCATAACTCCTCAACTATTTGGGGAGAAAATTCAACTAGTTTCTTAAAGAAGAAAAGACTCTATGGCAGTATCCAGGTTAGGGATTGTTACCGAATTCGGTACTTTTATAGGTGCCAATCAAATTCTGTCAAAAGTAGCATGTTACCATGTTTAGGTACCTAATTGCTTCCTTGTGACTGTTAGGGAGTGGAAGAGTAGGTGATTTTCCATGCTGCACATGAACACAGCGTTGCAAGTTTATACATTGAAGAATAAATATGTTAAATTGAAAAGAATTTACATTTTATTACTGAAAAAATTGTTATTTTTTACCACATGAACACATAAAAGTACCAAAAATTGGTAACGTTGAGTACTGGTACCGATTTCCAGGTACTGGGCATTGGTACCGTATTGTTTCAAATGTGAAAGGTACCCATCCCTAATACAGGTATTAATGTACTGAACAGGAAACCATGTGCAACGACGTTCCAATCACAGGCAATAATTGATGCAAGATGTTCTCATTACCGTAACTCTTCTACTATTTGGGCAAGAGAAAAAATTCAAACAGTTCCTGAAAAAGAGGAGATGAGATTTCCCGGGCATGAACTCTGACTCATTTAAGGACAAAATGAAAAAAAGTATTAAGATTAGTTTATCAAATTTCAGTAGATATATACCGTACCACCTTGTACCTCTTGACCACAAGGGGCCCTGTACTGTTTTCTTTGTTGATCTTTCCTCTTCTTTGGTCATTGCAGCTTTGGGTTGAAATATGACCACAGACTGACTGTAGTCCACATGTCCGAGTGTCCTCTGTCAGCATGTGAATGTAACATGTAGTGTCAAAGTGCTGTGAGTGTCAGAGACAAAGGGAGCCTCCAGACTGACCTCAGAGTAAAGACATGAAACAGAGACTTTATTTTTAGAGGAAAGGAGACTGAAATGAAAGAAGTGAAGGAATGTGGTGAAACAAAGAAACACGGGTCATGACTTTGAGTTTGACACTTTACACCGAGCACTAACATCCATTAGATTTTGTAATACACAGGAACAAAGTTACATCATGTCGTTTTACCGTGGCTGCGGTTCTACGCTGATGATGTTATGATGTTATCATATCTGTGGGACTGGGGATAAAAGAGTTTTGTGTGTCTCAGGGGCAGAAATGATTCCTGGGTTCATAAGAGGAGCAGTGGCTGTAAAAAGTGGCTTCAAAGGATAAAAACTTTCAGAGGAGCAGTGATTTATGAATCCAGAGACGGTTCTTTTTATATTTCTTTAATAACATCTGGGCAAAGATTTTAGTTCATGAGGTTGTTTCTCATTTATCTGTCAGATTTTTTTTTGCATAGATTTAATTTTGCTTTATAGGTTTATTATCTACGCAATGAGAGCCACAGATTCTTCTTTCTGAAATCTAAAAAGGACCATTCAGTTCTAAAAGGCATTTTCTTTTTGTTTTTGAAGCAGAAACACTTTATCTGCCTTTTTCTTCATTTGGTAAAGTCGTTTGTTGTTTTTTTGAATCTTAAAGTCTTCGTCTTTGTGTCTGCAGGTTTGTCCGGTAACCCCGTTGATTTGGAGAAACGTCATGCGGCGTTCGGCAAGAACTTTATCCCCCCAAAGAAGGCCAAGACGTTCCTGCAGCTGGTGTGGGAGGCTCTGCAGGACGTCACGCTCATCATCCTGGAAATCGCTGCCATCATCTCCTTGGGTCTGTCCTTCTACCATCCACCAGGGGGCGACAGTGAAGGTCAGTACTGCTGAATTTCATCATAGGTTTTGTGCTTGGCAAAAATAAGTTGATTTCAAACGACGTGTCCTTGTCTTCTCGCAGCATGCGGGCAGGCCGCAGCGGGCGTGGAGGACGAAGGGGAGGCTCAGGCCGGCTGGATAGAGGGCGCTGCCATCTTGTTTTCTGTGATTATCGTGGTTCTGGTGACGGCGTTCAATGACTGGTCCAAGGAGAAGCAGTTTCGTGGGCTCCAGAGTCGCATCGAGCAGGAGCAAAAGTTCACCGTCATCCGTAAAGGACAGGTCATCCAGATCCCGGTGGCTGAGATCGTGGTGGGAGACATCGCACAGATCAAATACGGTACGACGAACGGGACTAAACCATTCTTGGTCAAGTAGATTCTTAATAACTTGTGGTGCTAAAGCTGGTTTTGGATGTTAAATATCTTCTCTGACTGTAGGAGACCTGCTGCCTGCTGACGGGATCCTGATCCAAGGCAACGATCTGAAGATCGACGAGAGTTCGCTGACAGGAGAATCCGATCAGGTCCGCAAGTCTATGGAGAAAGACCCCATGCTGCTGTCCGGTGAGTCAACGCTTACAGCCAAATGTTTGGACCATAACTGGAGTTTCTAACCCTCAACAACATCTATCACAGAGTCTGTTGGATTCCTAAAAGTAAGAAAAGTTTGTATAACTTCACATCCCGTTGTTCCATCTCCTCAGGGACTCACGTGATGGAGGGATCGGGCAGGATGGTGGTGTCCGCTGTCGGCCTCAACTCTCAAACTGGCATCATCTTCACTCTGCTGGGCGCCAGCGAGAACGACGAGGAGAAGAAGGTCAAGAAAAGTAAGACATGAAACCAACACGTCCGTCAAACACGTGTCAGAAAATCACAGATCATGTTGAAGTTTTGAGACTTACACATGGACAAAAAGTGTGTGCTGTTTTTGGAGGGAAGTTTTGCTACCAAGATGGCTACCCCCGGTGTCAGCTACTGAATATTTCTACTCGACTGTATTAACAGTGCAGAATGGAAATATTTGCACGTTTTTCTCAGCTGGTGTTGATTTGAAGTTTCCTCTGTTGTACTAGCCGACTCTGTCAGCAGGTAGAGTTCATCCAGTCTGAGCTGAATACAGCCGAGCTCTTTGAAGGGTCTAAATGTGATGTTTGAGCCTCCATTTGATCACAAAAGCATCAAGAGTGAATAAATGAGACCATGAATGAGCTGACAAATAGAAATGAACTCAACTGAGATTGAATCACTGGAACAGAAAGGATTTTTACAACAGCAGCAAGTTTGCATGCTTATCTCCAATGGCCTGTTCATTAAACTACATGGACTTTCAAATCATGGCTCTAAAACTGAACCAGGGAACGAGCGTAGCGTTGATCTTACAGTGTTTACATTTCTACAGATGCATTAGGTTTGAAGACTTATTCTGCCTCCAAAAGGTGCTATTGTTAGCATGCACGTTAGCCTCCTTTCTCATTAAATTTACACAAATCAGATTATTTATACTTTTGTTAAGCTGTACTATAAGATCAGAGATGAATAGCCTTTCCCTGCAATAAAAAATAGTAGGTATTTCTTTCTTTAAATCGTAATTAATTGGGAAAAATGTGCTTTTTTTCAAAAAGCATGCTATTTTCAATCTGATACTGTGTTGTATCATTAAATGATGCCAGTCTAGGATGTTTATACCTACCCTATACCTACATTTTTGCTATTAATGTAAAAAATAATAGAGAAATATTATATCTGCCCTCCTCTCTGGCCTCGTACCACAGCCACATCAACAGCTTGAGGTTGAGGTTACAAGAGTTAGCCGTAAGACCTAACTTTCAAGGGTAAGAAAAACTGTATAAAAGCATCCTGAAAGTAAAAAAACACAGCTGATGTTGGTACACATGGTTTGCAAGCTAGCATGTTAGCTTCCAAAGTTTTAAAACATTTCAACAAATTCATACAGGAAAAAATCAAACTTTCAACTTTTCAAACAATTTTCAGCTAGTTTGCCTCATTAAGCTGTCGCCTACACTAGTTTGTCCTTTAACTCGATCCAGTTTCTTTTTCAGATGTTACCTTTTAACCACCAAGTTCCTCCACTTGTTTTCTGCCCTTATTGTCTAAAATTTAGCCGTTAAATTAACCTCATTCAGTGGTAACCATAGACTGTATATAGAATGGACAGCGAGGCTCCACCATTTACCATTGTATGGTTTTGAAGCCAAAATACCCCCGTCACAGGCACAGCCATTGGCAGCAGTTGAGCAGTCAAAGTCTTGGCTCCCCCTCTTAACATATTTTACAATCCCCGAAAAAAATAAACAAGAAAGTCAGCTGTCAGTCATCGTTAAACGTGACGTACAGACTCGTTTTCAACCTCTCATAACCAATGAAAAAGAAACTTTTCACAAAAAATAGGGCTTAAATACAAGGCAGACAAATAATGTCTTAAAATCACCACAATAATCAGACATGAGAAACATTTCTACAAGGTGTATTAATTTAAAGTTTGACCATAGCTCATCTGGAATGACTGGGGAGCCGGATTTTTTGACCTATACTGCCGCCAGCCACCAGGGGGAGCAGTTTTTGTGGCAGCCCCACTTGAGCTGAGCAAGATGAGGTTCTTTTTTTCACAGTCTATGGTGGTAGCAACTGATTGATTCCGGAACACGAAAACAGGAAAAGAACACAAAGGAGATTCCGGAATGTTTACTAAGAGATTAGAGGCAGCCAGGCAGTTTGATTGGCAGCTGTACCGTCCAATCATT
This sequence comes from Halichoeres trimaculatus, assembly GCF_033239565.1. Taxonomy (NCBI): domain Eukaryota; kingdom Metazoa; phylum Chordata; class Actinopteri; order Labriformes; family Labridae; genus Halichoeres; species Halichoeres trimaculatus. Next base: position 39,484,583 of record NW_027437179.1, on the reverse strand, counting down.
TCTCTCTGTCTGCATTAAACAAAGCCTGAGGAAGATTTATGTTGAATATTGGTGGGACTGAGACGGGGTTAAAAACTCCTTATGTCTGTTGAACCTTAATATTTGCAGGAGAAGTCAACTTTTAGAGACATATCAGCATGTACCAAGGACTTAATTACTTTTTTCTCTATCTGAATTATCGTTACTAATTGGACATTCATTTAATTTTACCTTCCAACAGTTGATTAAATCTGTCAGGGTTGTTTTTCTTATCTTTTGCAAAGTTTCATAACTAGAGATGACTTTTTGTTCGCTTCAGTCTGAAATCAAAGAGCCTTTTGTTCAACAACACTTGTTATTTAAGCGTTCAATCTGCCACTGCCATCTTTGAAAACTGATAATTACTGGATAGAAAGCTTGTCAGGCGTAGTTACAGTAATAATTTTGTTTTTGTCTTACATGAATGCTTTAGTTTCAGTCAGCACTTTGAAATAACTCCCAGACAGAACAACAGATTTCATAACACTGCATCATGGTCTCATGTATTCATGGTGCTTTATGGCAGTTTTACTGAGGCACTGATTTGGCCCTGGTGTGATGTGGATTATAAATGCTAAACATGTTTTTAAGTGGAACCCTTCAAAAGCCCAAGTCCAGATGATCCTCGTACTATCACAGAGCAATTTGATGTAAACCAACAGGCTTCTGCAGTCGGTCTCTATTGCTTTTGATTTGCTTGTGATCATGCTAACCCCCTTTTACCCATGTATGTTTTCTTTACTTTGTTTTTGTCTCATCATTTGTTTTACTGGCTAAAGTTTGAGTTTGTCAGGCATTCATTGTGAACTGGCTGAATGAACCAGCTCAGCGGAGAGAGACGCTCAGGTTTACATTCGGCCTCCAGTCACTAAATTCAAGAAACTGGAACAGGATTTAATTCCTAATGAGAGAACCATGAGAATCCAAAGAACCAAAATCACACGTAGATTTGTCAAATCTGATTTCAGAGTGGATTCTCTCAACAACAAACAGTCCAACAAAACAAGATGTGCTCACCAATGGAGTCTTTATCCTTCATGAGTCCTCAAAAATTTAGAAAACAAGGTGTCCCCTAAATGTGGATGTCCCTTATCATACAGTAGTCTTTACCAAAACTATCCTCCAACAATAATCAAAAAGAAAAACATTCTGATAAAGCCGCAAGAATGTCCCCACATTTACAAACACTGCACTCATTTAAGTCTGCACTGAAAAGACACTTTTTCATGGAGGCTTTTGGCCATTAATGTGTTTCTTTCTGTTTGTTAAGCGCCTTGGGTTTTTTGAAAGGCGCTATTTAAATTTGAGTTATTATTATTATTATTATTATTATTATTATTATTATTATTATTATTATATTTTTTGCAGCGAGTCCTCATTAAAATAGAAAAACAAGATCAATGTCAAAAACTGTCACTATAAACTGAATTTGAATCCAAACCTTATCCTAGCCATATTAAAAAAAAAAAAAAGAAAAAACTTTCCACATAGAATGAAAACCCTCTCTTTGCACACTCCTCCACCTTCAAAGCCTGAGTCATCAGTGGGTCTTCACGAAGACAGACACACAAGATCACTGCTGACAAACTTAACTCCATCACTCAGTAAATTTAATTCTGATCTTGTTCTAAACTTAAAACCCACTTTTCAACAAATTAGATATTTTCACTCAGTAGGTGGGTTTTTCTTTTAACAAGGTGTCTTGTCAATGGAACTGTAAGACTTCAATGTTGCCCCCTACAGCATCTTAACCCTAAAGACCTTGTGAGGACCTTTTTAGTGATCCTGAAAAAGTTTAACTTAGTTTTTTTTTCTAGTTTTTAGCGCCAAAATAGGGGGTTCATAAATGCTATCCCTGCCTAGGTTGTCCAGGACTTGATTGAACAATACTTAATTTAATTTAATTTTAATTTAATTTATTTGATTTACAGGGACAATGCATATTAATAGACATTTACAGTAAATATGCCAAAGTTAGCCAAAAGGCTAATTTTCATCTGTAGTCCCCGGCCAGATGTTAAAATGGGCAACCTAAAAAGCACAAGATGAAATAAAACATAGCAGAATAAAAGAATGCAGAGTTAGTCATTAAAAAACAAATCACACCCTAAAGTTAAACAGTACTAGGATCTGAGAGACAAGAAGAGAGAGAGAGAGAGAGAGAGAGAGAGAGAGAAATAAAATAAAATAATTATAATACATAAGGGTAAATAACCGCATATATGAAAAAGAGAGGGAGCTTCATAAAGTAGATTTCCAAATCACGCAATGCATATAAAGAAACAACAGAAAAACACAAAATACAAGGCCATGCAAGTAAGATATAAGGTATTCTAAGGTACTGTTAAAACAGGACAGACTTAAGGACTTAAATTCAGTTTGATGATGCTACACTGGCCGGCAAAGTTTAACAGTAAGAAGTAAGATCTGTCCTTTTTCTTGAAGAAAACGATTTCTGGGATTTATTTTGTAGTAATGTTTGACAATGAAAGTGAACAGTAGAAAAGAAAAAGGACATCAGAGCAGAAGAAAGCTAAAGCCCTGGTTAAACTGTTAGTGATAATGTTCATTCCAACCCACAGTCAGCAGTTATTCTGCAGTGGTCTGTTCAAACTTGAGAGTCTATCAATAAAATGAAGAGTGAGGTTGCGTTAGTTTTGATTGGTAGATGACTGGCAGGACATAACCAGGATTCACTGGGCTGTAAGGAACAGATAGTCTGCTCACCTTCTGGACACTAAACAACAAATTGAGTTTTCAAAGTTTGATTGTTGTCACCTTCAAACTAAACCTTTACGGAAAATACATCTGAAAAGTTTTCTTGAACAAAGAAGAACAAAATGGAACGCCTCATTCTTCACTATGAACTTAATTCAAGCCTCATCCTCAAACAAAAACATGCTGACATACCCAAAAACAACCCCACCTCTTTGGTCTTTGTCAGTTGCGGGTCCTCATAAAGATATTAAAACAAAAGAAAAAACACTGACAATATGGATTCCCATACACCAAATAGTGATCTTTATTGAAACCTCATGTTGGACACAGATATCCTGCTGAACAAATGTACTCATGTAACAAAAATGTCCCCGCCTACTCAGTTTTTAACATCACTGGGTCCTCACAAAGATAGAAAAACAAGGATGACTGGACAATCTGGATTCCTTCACTCTTAAAATTAAAGAACTTCATTCTCATACAGAGTCTCTTACGTCTCATAGCGGATCTAAACTAATCACTATCTTCTCCATTATCCTAAAAACAAACAGTCCAACAATACAACATGTCCTCACATTGAAATACGTCCCCTCCTCCTCTGTCTCAGACATGCTCTGGTCCTCACAAAGATAGAACAACAAGAACATCATCAAACACTCCTTTGAGTCTCTTGTGTTCCATTAACAACAGACACAAAGCTGCATTTGCTGTCACACATGGGCGCATCAGCTCACTGAACACACACTCATACATTCACTCGTGCACACACACACACCTTATTGCATTCATGTTAAGTCACACCCACTGGTTATCTTACAAGTATGAGAGCCAGTGAGCGCAAACACTGAGACACGCCAAACACACACAGACACACACTTATAGAGGCTCATCAATCACAAAACATCAGCTGAATAATAAATAGGGTGTGTGTGTGTGTGTGTGTGTGTGTGTGTGTGTGTGTGTGTGTGTGTGTGTGTGTATTTATGCTGGCTCTGACCTTGCAGAAACCTCATTTCACAATAAAAGACAAACAGCACCATGTTAGGGCAACAGGAGGTGGTTGTCCCTGTGGATGAATTGCACCTGTTACACCGTCACATCCCCACATCGAATCACAGCAGCTGGATAAATACATGTTCAGGTCCCAGTACACTGTACTATACTTTCACACACACATACTGTTAGTGGCTTTAAGTCCCGGCTAGTTGAGAATCTGAACTGGGTCCAAGAGGAAATAATAGTCTGGCTGCAGAGCGTGGGCCCAGTTGCAAGTTTGACCTCTGCCTGGATCTCAGCTGTTATTGAGAAATTAAGCGATCTCACCCCAAAAATGTATTTTCTTTTTCATGAGGTCTTTAGACGTATAAAGGTACATAGTCATTTACAACAACATGTTTACAACAAATTGTTATTGCGTCAGTTTTTTTAAATTGAGGATTGTTTGATTAGTTCAGATCTTACAAGACGGCTAATATCAAGTAATGTAATTTTTTTGGAAAGTTGCAATTCTAATTTTTGATTGAAGACCAAAATAATTGAAGACTGTTGGACTCTAAAAGTGTATCACTCCCTGAAATCTTTTGAAAACAAGAAGAGAAACAGCTCTAATGTTGTGTTTTCACTGACACAAATAAAGTCATTCATGTGACTGCATTAAAAAGAAGTTGAAGATACGAGTAGATACTAGCTCTTGTCAGACGGTGCAAATGACACTAATTGGATGGTACGAACCACCTGTGTAGTGACTATTCTGATGACTAGAGGTAAAAATCGTGTGCTTTTGGCGTTGCCCAAATCACTACTTCCCCTGTCCCCTTCTTGAAGTATCCACCTGCCTGTTTGCCTAGAGTGCCCCCTCTGGTGATTGCAAAAGTGACCAACAAATTGAAATATATTAGTGCTGTTAGGCGATTAAAAAAAAATCTAACTAATTAATTACAGGATTTGTAATTAATTAATCTAATTAATCGCATCTTAATCTCATATCTGCTAAAGGTCCCAAAATAAAGAATTTGAATTCCAGGACATTAAAATTACATTAAAAGACATTAAAAAACATTTAAAAATAAGGTGGGAATATATACAACACATTTTTAGGTACCCTGAGGCATAAGGAACACATGAAAAAAGTTTTATGGTTCTATCTTTACAAAATCTACTCAGTCCTGCACCTAGGATAAGCTGATTTGATTTTTAGGACGGTTTTTGCATCTGTGACATTTTTACTCACTGTGGACTCAATTTTCACTGCAATATGAACTTCTATACTTCTATGAGGTCAGGAGAACCAGGGCTAAAGGCTAAAAACTGTGAGGAACTATGTACAAAACACTTTATTCAAGTCTTGGATCAAAGAAAAGTGAAGTATTTTCAGTTTTACATGCTCTGAACACACAAACTGTTGCTGATTGGTGCAGAGCAGCCCTGAGCTGAAACTTGACACCAGGAAGATGGAAGCAAATTTACAAAGAACTCTTTAGATTTAAATACGGGACAAATATCGATCACTCAGGACTTGTTTAATGCAGTAAAGAGTGTAGAATTATCTGTTTTTTACAGAATTGAGCAAACGGTTGATTTTCTGCAGATTTTCAAAAAGGACGTGCGAATAAACGAGACGTGGACGGCAGTCTCACAAAATCAATCTCGCTTTCCCCCCGGTTCAAAGTATGTTGCTGACGTCATGTGAGATACATTCAGGAACCATCGGAAATGTGAAAATCTGACGAGAACACCACTTTTTCCAAGTAGGACAAACGGCTTGTAAATGCCAGACATTTGAAAATGAGTGCGACTTTGAACGCCCCGCGGGTTTGGGATCCAGATTAATCTGCGTTAATTTTTATAACGCGTTAATTTGCGGTGTAATTAATTAATCTAATTAACGCGTTAAAATGACAGCCCTAAAATATATATATATATATATATTGAACACCCAACCCTCTGCAAATTTCCAAGAGTTGACACTTGACTGATTCAGTCTTTGTAGAAACCCTGAGTAGATACTGGTACTTGTCAGACGGTATGAACATCGCAAATTGGTTGGTTCAACAACAAAACTGGCATGTTAAATTTGCTATCCTCTCTTGTTGCTTTATTTTCCTGTGTCTAAGTTGAAGAATGCGATCCTTGGCAAATCAGTTGGTGTAACAACCAATTTTATTTACTTATTTGTGAGGGTTGAAAATTTGGAGCTTTAGTGAAACATTTGCAACACAATGGCCCATTGGCACCAACCTACAGTGACATATGACCAATCTACAATCAGAGGTTCAAGCCCCAAATTGTGATACTTCCCTTCTTTTGTAAGAGTGACTCCAGCAACTTGTACTAGCATGTTATCACTGCCCAGATTAGCATAACTGGCCTCATCTTGCAACGTAGGCAGGACCGGCCTTGTTTTATGACAACTGGCTGGAGTGGTATTTTAGGAAAAGCCCCTCCTCTCTATTAAGATTCAGATTAAATGAGTCAACATGAAACAGTCTTAAATTTGTGTATGCAGTAGTTTTCATGTTTAGCATGAATGCTACATGAGATCATGCGAGTCCCGGATGACCAAGCTCCTAAAGCTAGTTCTTGATTTAAAATATCCAAACTGACAAAAAAACGAAGGGAATTTTAAACTGTAAAAGACTATTTATTCTCTAAACCTGGGGTAAAAAAACACAAAGAGCCACAACTTTGGCCAGGGGGAAAGTCACGTAATTTTCCAGTAACAGGTCAGGTATAGTCAGCAGTTTGCAGTTAGCAGTTAGCTCCCTTGAAAAAAAAACCCTCAATCTCAAAAAGAAAAAAAAAATCCACTGTTCTGCTTTTTTTGAAAAGGGTTTTCAAGTTAAAATGAAAAAAAATAATTAACTTGAAAAGAGGCAGAAAAGAGAAGACAAGACAACAAGAACTTATTTTGTGCACCAAAAAGTTAATCATACTATTCCCGACTCTCATAGCCAACGGACAACTACAAACATGATGTTCCCCACAGAAAAAAAACTTAAAAACCTTTAAAAAACATTAAAAAAAACCTACAAACCTGGACATTTTGAAGGGGTCATTGCGTTGAAAGTATATCTGATCTCAGATTAATTCTTCAGACTTTAAACTGGTGAAACCTGAAGGATTGTGGCCGTCGGTTCTCCACAGCAGGAAGCTTTGAGTCTCTCTCCTCTGATTGGTCCATTCCTGCCCATAACACACACACGACACACACACACCTGTGGGTTTCTATCAGTTTGACTTTGTGTTCTCCCTCAGTTTGTCGTTTTGATCTTCTTTTTCCTTTGAGCCATCTTATCAGCATTCCGCCCTCTCTCTCTGTCCGAACAGGTAAAAAACAAGGACCCCCCGAAAATCGCAACAAAGGTAACCCCTCCATTCATCCATCTGTCCCTCTCTGTCCCTCCATCCTCCCTGTTACTCACCCCCTCCTCACCCTCCACCCAGCGGCAGGAGGGGGGTGTCCAGTCCATCGCGCTCTCCCTCTCTTCTCTCTGCTGTTTAAAGGGGGACGTTCTCTCGCCTTGCTTTACCTGTGAAAGGGTGCAACTCTCAGCCAATCACGCCTCTCTCAGCCAATCACAGCGTCCTCTGTGAGGTCACCTCCACGGAGGACTGTGGGGTCACATTTAGGCTTCTGAGAGCATGTTGGGGCATTTTGAGCTCAGGGAAAGAGTTTTTGAAACAACATAAATTATGTTTTGTTGAGAAATTATCACTTTAAGAAAAGATTTTTAAGAGAAAAGATGCATCAATGCTTTAAAACTTCACTAGTGTCAAGTTTGGTGTCAAGTAAACTAAACGTAAAGAAACGTCCTTGTAAAAAATGAAAGTGGAAGTGCAAACAAGTTTTTGAAAAAGTTAGATAAAACTCTCTGTTACTCATCGTTCCCCAAATGTCAATAATATATTTTATTTATTAAGCTCTTTTCTAGACACCCGAAGGCACTTTACAGTGGATGAAAACAGCATATAAAACAACACACAGTAACAAAATATGAATGAAAAGAAGCAGAACAGAAAAACAAAGTGTATTCAAAGACGATCACACATTAAATAGGGTCTTTCATGATAATGGGTCTTTTTTTTCCCGGGGTTGTTTTTAGACTCGAATTGGGCTGATGATTTAAGGGTTATCTTAGTTATCGGGCACACAGCCTGCCCACTAGGCCAGGGTCTCCAACCTTTACTATTAAAAGAGCCATTTTGCCCCATCTACCAACAAAGAAATGTGGTCTGGAGCCACAAAACACAACACAGCTTATAAAGTTTTATAAGTTTTAATCTCTGTCTATTTTTTATATATTATAACACAAGAAAACCCCAAAAAGAAGTGTAGTGTGTAGGACTATTTCTGATTTTGATTAATTTAATATTTAGATATCTAGGTCTGATTGGTTCCTTTCCATGTTTGTGTGAAATAAATAAAATAAAATAAAAACAAGCCCACTGTAATATATATTTTAAAAAAGACATACAGCGGCTGCTTAGTGAAAAGTAAATTTAGTTATGAATATTTGTGACTTAAGTCTTTCGTTTTGTACCTTTTTAAAAAAAACATTTTTTTACTGTTTGCAGTTTTTTTTGCCACATATATAATGCATGGTTTAGCTGACAAAAAAAAAATTTTTTTAAAGAAATTAAATTTCATGACAAAAAGGTACCACCTTGAACTCAAAGATAACTGTGTAACAAAACAAAAAAAAAACTAAAACAAACAAAAAAAAAACAATAAGTTGAAGAATAATTTTTATTTATCTTAATGATTTCCTTTGTCAAGGCCAGAAGAAGCCACTACAAGGACACTAAAGAGCTACAGGTTGCAGAACCCTGCACTAGGCCCTACCTTAAAACTATCTCAACTATATAATCTTAAATGAGCCTTTTACCTGGTTAAAAAGGATTATTATCGCAAGAAATTGGGTTCTAACAAGGGTGTGTTGAAACCTATAAACAGCCAGGGCAGTTGAATACTGATTTATGACTCAAGAGTCCAAACTCTAAGAAGAGAAGCCTGATTTCTGACATAAAAAGATGTTTCTAAAAAAAAATCAGTTGCTCAAGTGTTAATGAACAACAGCTACTAGAATAAACATGAAGGTGGAACTTTGACTTTTATAGAATTATGGATTTGATCTCAGAATTCTAAAGTAGCTTTAACTAAGCGTTCTGTTGTTGTTCCTCAAAATTCCAAAAATTTTTGAAGTCGACGTTCCCTTTTTCACTTAGAGTTCTAAAGTTTGTAAAAATGAGCTTATCTTTTTCTCCTTAGAGTTCTAAAGTTCGTTATATTCAACATTCCGTTTTTTTTCCCCTTATAATTCCAAAGGTCACCAAAGGTTAGACCTCAGTTTCATACCAGGATGTTCAAAAATTTGCTGTAAAAATAACATTTTAATTGGCTCTATCATTGTTATTATTGTTTTTTTTTTTAGTTTTCAAGCCATCCTCAAGTGGACACCAGAGGAATTGCAGTTTTTTTGCACACTCTCAATGACTTCATTTGTCAACACCACAGGTTCCCACTTGAAATTAAACCTTAAGATGCAGAAAGATTACAGGATAACAATCTCGTTCAGGAAAAACAGCCCATAGGTTAGCTTGAATGCTGCTTTTGTATCACCATTCTTGCATCTAAAATCACTAGCCAACAATAAACGGTGCACATTTTGGGACATCTGGGCACCAACACTTCTCATCAGTTTTAGGAAATCAACTTATGACACTAAAAGTGGTGTTAATTCAATGCTATTAGAGGCACTTTTAATGTTAGCGAAACGCTAACAGGCTTCAAGGCTGCCTGAGCTGTCTAATGTCTGCCCTCTGCTCATCTAGGCATTGCTAACCTCACCCATTAGCTGAATGCTAACCCTGCTAATGTTACAGCTGAATTCAACGCATGGCATTTAACACAAACCACTGCACACATAAGAGCAGCTGTGGTCGGAGCTGCTTCTGTTTCTGCTCCACTGCTAGTTTGTTTACATGCAAATATCCAGCAGGAGCATGATGGGAAATATTCCAAACATGAAATAAGATACAGTCTGAGGAACACAAACCTGAGAGAGCAATGTGATGATATTCTTTGGGTGATAAAAGAGTCTCGACAAGTTTGAATTTATGATCTTAGAAAAACTCTGGTTGCCCTCCAAATGTCCCGTTACGCTCTCAGACCCAAATATAACTCCCACAGTGAGGGTCACTCAGACACACCGCTCTGACCTTTGAAGAGTCCTTCACAGGCGTCCCTGTGGTGAAACCAAACGCTCCCTCAGTGTCTTTAAATATTTAACTTTTAATGGGTTCAACGCCATCAGTTTGTGTTGATGACATCATTGCCGCAACCTCCAAACTGGACCAGCCAACCGTCGTCAGTGTCCCGTGTGATCCAACACATGTCCAACTTCCTCTGCAAGCTGTCTCAACGCAAACACACACACACGATCACTGTCACACACATACAGACACACACAGCTCCCCTCCTCCCGACCTCCCGCGGTTCGAGCATCTGCTGCAGACAGAATGCTTCTTGATGTACACAGAAACACACACACACACTCACACACACACACACACACTTGCTCTTGGACGCTCATCAGAGTTTTTCAGGCAGAAATAATTCACAGAGCTGAAGTCAGGGATGACCTCCAGTAATAACACAAAGAGAACAAAATCTGATGAAACACCTTCAGCTGCCAGGAATACTTTGGAGTGTTTAGAGGATTTAACCTTCACTCTCTGGCTCTGTGCAGCTCATTGAAGGCTTCAGCCCCTGGACGTTTACTCTTACTCACTTTACAGCACTGTCCTCTTTATCAAACATCCCGGTCTAAGTTATAGATTACATGAAAGATGGTTGACGTGACAGCTCCCAAAATGTGAAGCCAAAATGTTGTAATTCAGGTTGTAACACAGACCTCTAAATGTTTAAAGAGTCAGGCATCAAATCAAATAAAAGGTCAAGATTAAAGGGACGAGTTATCATTTATCTGGGAAGGAGAAATTTTTCCACTGCTATGCTTCACAAACATGCTTCAGCATTTAACTAAGAAAACCACTTCACTGCTAGCACAGGTGGCTCATGTAGCATCATAAGAGCAGGTACGTCACGTTCTGTGAGCTGGTAAGAACAAAACCAACTGAGTGTGAGGTTAATGATTGAAAACCATCTTAACTCTTAGAGTTTCAGAAGAGGAACAAGAAAAGAAAAACACTGGACTTATTTTAGAAGATAACTGATCACTTTCAATACACTGTAACAAAACAGAACAGAACAGAAGAAAAAAATAATTAAAAAAAAATAGAAAAAAGGAGTAAATAGAAATGAACAGTATCATTAAATGGAATCAATTGATGCAGCAGCATAAAATGAGTAGAAATGACTGTCATAGAATGGAATGGATTAAAGTAGAATGGACTGTCATAGAATGAAATGGATTAAAGTAGAATAGACTGTCATTAGGGATGGGTACTGAATTAGATACTTTTATAGGTACCGACCGAATTCTGTCAAAAGTACCGGGTACCGATTCACGTAAAACCAAAAGATACCACATTTAGGTACCTAAATTGTTTTTTGGACGAGTAGGTGATTTTCCATGCTGGACATGAACACAGCATTGCAAGGCTATATATTGTAGAATAATTATACTAAATTGAAAATGAAATATTTTATTACAAAACAAATTGATATTTCTAACCACATAAACACAAAAAAAGTACCGAAAAGTGGTACCATTGAGTACCGGAACCGATTGCCAGGTACCAGGCATCAGTACCGTATCGTTTCAGATGTGAAAGGTACCCATCCCTAACTGTCTTTGAATGGAATGTATGAAAGTAGAATGGAGCTACCTAGAATGGAATGGAATGGATAAAAGTAGAATAAACTGTCATAGAATGGAAAGGATCAGAGTAGAATTGAGCTACCTAGAATGGAATGGATTAAAGTAGAATGGACTGTCATAGAATGGAATAAATTAAAGTAGAATGGACTCTCATAGAATGGAATAAATTAAAGTAGAATGGACTGCCATAGAATGGAATGGATAAAAATAGAATGGAATGTCATAGAATGGAACGGATCAAAGTAGAATTGAGCTACCTAGAATGGAATGGATTAAAGTAGAATAGACTCTCATAGAATAGAATATATCAAATGGAAAGGACAGTCATAGGGTTGAAAAAGAATAGAGTAGAATTGACTTTCATTAAAAATTGAATGGATTAAAGTAGAGTGGCCTGTGATAAAATGGAATGGATCAAAGTAGAGTGGATTGTCATAGAATGGAATGCATTAAAGTTGAGAGGACCGTTATAGAGCCGAAAAGATCAGAGTTTGATAGACTGTCATAGAATAGAATTGATTCATGTAGAATTGATTGTCATGGAATGTATTGAAGTAGAATGGAGCGACATAAAGTTGAACAGCTTTGAGTAGAAAGGAATGACATAGAATGGAATGAATTAGTGTAGAATGAACTGACTTTGAATGGAATGGGTGGGGTAGAATAGAGGGACCTAGAATGGAATTGTACAGAACCAAATATAAAGGATCTTTATAGAATCTTCTGTCAGAACTGAATAGATGAGAATATGTTAGCATTTAGTGTAATGAAATAAAGTGGATTTTAATGTTGCAGAATATATTGTTACAGAGCAGAGTTGAAAGAAATCTAGTTGAGTAAAAATGAAATGTATGGGAATCAAACAGAATGGAAAATAAAGGAATGGACTGGATTAGAATTAAGTGGAATAAAGTATGAATAGATGGAAACGAACAGTGTAATGTGATAGGAAAAAGTGGAACTATATGGATATGAATATAGTAGAATACAATGGAAGGTATAAAACATGGTTTCAGTTGAGTGTAATGGAACAGAGTAGAATAACAAAACGGAAACAAATAGAAGCAACACAATCAGAAAATCAGATTTAGAATGTACCATTAAAATGGCACCAATGTACTCAAATTCAAACTCCTCTCTAACCTTTGCACATGTTAATTAGTGGTGATATAATTTTCTGTTTTAATGACAGGGTGATTAGTCACCGTGCTGTTCAGTGTGAATGATAAGAGTCAGATTATTTAATCCCAGACGACCGTTCTCTGATCAAACAGCACATTTGTTTCCCTCTGATGGTAACTGTGATTTTGTGTTGACACGCTTTAGAGAAAGCAAACAGTGCAGTGCTGTGTTTTGGCTGAAGCGAGGCTGGCGGTGTGTGTGTGGGAGTTGCACCCTTGCAGTATTACCGGGCTGTGAGCTGTCGTCTGTTCTGTTTGTGTATCTTTAGTTTCTTTTCTGTTTTTGGCCTTTGACTCCTCATTTCTCTCACTGTTGCCTTCTTGCAGGGTGTTGCTCAGGACTTCATGTCGTCTTGTAATCACTGTTTGACTCTCTCCCTCCTCTGTTATTATTTTGATGTCTTGCTGAAGTCTCCTGCAGCCTCCACAGCTCTGCAGCCTCCTCTGTTCCTCCTCACTGTTGTGGTTCTGCATCGCTGTCGTTTTTCAGTTCTTTGGGGTGATCCTTTGATTTCGTCGTCTGTTTGTTGACTTGCTTCTTTTGATTGTCAGACACCCCCCTCCCTCTGCCCGCCGTGCGCTCTCCCATGGTTCAGTGCTGCGCCTGTTTACAGTTCTGTGATTGGTCAGTGGGTCTCAGTCCTGTTCATGTGACGCTGTGTCAGTTAGTTCTATGTTGTGGCTTGTCTCAGAGTGGACCATGTGCATAAAGCTCAACAGCTTCCTGGTTTGACGCCCACATTCAGAACATCCAAATGTCACGTTGAGTCATGAAATAATTACTTCCCTTTTAGCCAAATATTCTGTGTGGGAGCTTTTTAAGAACCTGCAGAAACTCACAGAGCGGCAGAGGCGATGGCGCTGAAAGAGTTTTGGGACAATCATGTTAGAAAAATCACATTTCCACACGTTACAGATACATTTCCTGCGCTTGCACTTACAGCCACATCTCTTTGAAGTCCCCCGAGCTCTCTGTGGATGTTTTTCTGCAGAGTATGAAGGGTGAGGTGGGAGGAAAAGTGCGTCATCTTAGCAGGTTTCTTTTTTAGAGAGATTGAGCCCCATGCAGGAACCATTTAGTCTTATCAGGTTTGCTTTTCTGTTTGTTTGAACAAGTGAGCAAACATCCCTGCTCGTAAATCCCTGGTTTGAAGTGGAGAGATAACACCTGTTCACAAAGACGAGTCATCTTTTCTTACATGTCTGCTGTTGTTCAAGTTTAACGCAGGAGTGCAACAAAAGGGGATTAAATTTTTCTGGGCTCAGAGACAAAAACGACCCAAATACCTCTGAGCTGAGAGTTTCGTCGAGGAGCCAGAAACAGTCGACGTTTTCGCCATGATGGACGTGTTAATGTGGTCACACGGTTAGGCATTAGCATGTGGTTTATATATATCTTCCTCTTTCTCTTTCACATCTCTAAATGCACAGAGGACAAAATGAGAGGCCAATGCACGCGCTTGTCAGTCAGCACATAGATATGGCGAGTTATGCTTAAGGAGCCGTGTCCACTAAGGCGCCCACGACCTCAATTCAGAGCCCTTCTTGCCAGCGTTTGATGTTCATAGGTTACAAAAGTTGACTCATGTCACTTCTGCTTTCCTTAGCAACAAGCATTAGGTCTTTTTTAAAATGCTCTGTGTGTGAGGCGCTGTTAGCCAAGTGGTTTAGGCCTGCGCCCCATGTACAGAGAGTCAGCTGCAGCCGTTTGCTACGTGTCTTCCTCTCAAACAAAGGCAAAAAAGCCTCGAGACCTAAAAAGAAACAAACAATGCTTTCACTTTGTTGGGTCTGTTTTGTATTTTATGCCAGATGTGAGTCCAGTTCAGCTTCGGCTTCGCTCTATCAGATCAGATGTTTTCTAATCAAGTCTATATCTAAACTCCTGGAGCCGTGATGCATCAGTTTACTAAAAGCACATAAAGCAGGACAGGAAGTCTTGTATGAAAACTACATAAAAGCAGCCAGTGATTTTCAAAATAAAACAAAGCATATTCATATCATATGGTGTTTACCTTGGCTACAACAACAAACCAACATTGTGAGTGAAGCCAGAACAGGAGGCAACAGGTTTGAGGTTTCACAGCCCAACATGAACAAGGAGAGGATGATCATTAGGGTGGGAATCCAGGGAACTGGAATTCACTCTTCACCTGATGATCATGCTGCGTTCAGGGTCAACTCAGCTTGGGTCAACTTGGTAATTGCTTAGTAATTTCCCTATAAATTGATGTCAATTGGCGGGTCATCCACTCAGGAACTTGTGCTTCATGTCCTGTGGATAAATCTGGGGTGGGGGGTTGGTGGATTTAGTTGGGAGCTCCAGGATGGTTCTCAGTAGATCAGTTGGGACTCTGGGGCAGTGTAATACTAAACTCATTTGATTTATATCAAAAAAGAATGTATAAATTAAAAAGGATGTATGTATCGGTGTCAATACATGCAGATATTATCAAATCAGGGCTTGTGTCCTTCTTCACCCCTGCGCTGACGAAATTATTGTTATCGATGTCACTAGATTTGTAATGACTGTAATTAATATTATCATTATACTAATTTAATTGTTAAGATTGTTATTATTATAATTATTTAGATTATAATATGCATATGTTAATTATATATATATATATATATATATATATATATATATATACACACACACACACAAAAGTGATATCCCAAGTCCCTTCCCCTTAATTCAGATTGGTCATTTAAAAAGAAGTAGTTTTAATGAGTTGGAGATACTCCAAAAGTATATTTTCTTACTACTGTTATAGATTTAATTATTATTACTCCAATTTTTATTGTTATAAAAATAATAACAATAATTATAATACAAATAATAATAATTATTATCATTATTACTAGTATCATTATCATCCTTTTATGTTTATCTTATATATATATATATATATATATATATATAAAATCTTTAAAAAAAAATGGCAGGTCATCCACGTGTTGCAGACAAAGTTGATATCCCAAGTCCTGCCCCTAATTCTGATTGGTCATTAAAAATGAAAATGCAGTAATATTCATGAGTTGCAGATGCTCTTGAAGTCAGACTGTTTTTAACCGTGGACGCTTAATCCCATGTGGTTCAAATAAATTTTAGGCATCGTCAGTGCAACCAACAGCATTAGTGGACACAGAATTAATAATCAAATCTGCAGTGTCCTTGGCTTCCCTCGTTTATTTTTGGCACAGTTTTCTTAACTCAGCGTTGCTTTGTTTGAGTTTGGGTGACGCAAAGTCTGCAGTGCCTTTATATAGTTGAAAATTTAAGTTTAACACCTTAAGAAATAAAATGTTACAAGAAAAAATCAGTCCTTGTACAGTGTGTGCTGATAGAGAAGCGAGTGGAAACAGTGTTTACCACTTCTGCATCGGCTTCATTTCTCACCAACGGAAGTTGCAGATTGATTTTTACAAACTACTTCCTGTCGAGCCGTCAAATAATAAGAAACAGCAATCAGAGTTGTAGTCTGAATTAGTCTGTGAACTTGTTTATTTCTACTGTTTGAACTGAGATTTGAATAAGGCTCTAGTGGGGAGTTCTTAGCTTTATAGCTTGCCCTTAGTGGACACTAGAGGAACTGCACTCCCCCATTAGCTCAACTAAGAACAAGTTTGGTGATTTTTGAATGATAAATTCTAAGTGTTTTTTCTCCTCAGCTGCAAGTCACAAATAATCAACCAGACTTTATTTCTACAGCACATCACATAAAGATTCATGAGCAAAGTTTATGACAAGCATCAAAACAAGCAAACGACTCAATAAAACAGGAAGTGATGGAATGATGGAGGATATTTCCTGCATGATAAATTACTTTCCGTGGGCTCACACGCTGAAGCTGTAAAGCAAAAAATCTTTCCTCTTAAATCCTCTTTCAAATCACCTTAAAGCAACACCCGCTTTTCTGCGTGCGTGTTAAAGAAATGACACCCAGTGTGATCAGACAAAGACCAGCGTTTTTAGTCTCCTCGTACCTTCTGCCTGACCCTGAATGATGAAAACACTCTCACTAACTACACCAACATGAAGAGTATATATCCTGCACGCTTTAATACCTTAAAGGCACCGCATGCTCTGAGCCTTTAAGCCTTGCTGCAGATTGTAGACATGCAGTTTGTGCGGAACGAGCTTCTCCTGCAGACGCCTCATCCCTGCGTGCAGGAGCCCAGCTGTAGGGTAAATCCTGTAAAGTGTCTTGTGGAAATGGTTCCTGCATGAGGTTTACAAACATCACAAAAAAATACAGATGCTAAAGTTTCTGTTTTCATCTTTCATCCAGGAATCTACAGCGGCTTTATGTCCATGATCTGTTGGTCTTGTTGGATCCAGAAGTGGTGTTGGCATTGTCTCTCAGATGGTTTTTGAACACAGCACGGTTCGCTGATGGATGATGTTTGAATCAGAACATCATAACCTCGTCGTGATTGAGTGTTTCATGAGGACAAAGAGCAGAAAAACTCGGCGTCAGATTAGTTTTGTCCCCGTTCGTCACCTGCTCACATTTCTTTGGTATGGAAATATGACAAACAGCGGTGGAGGCTGCGTTCACACACATCAAACAGCTCCACGTTCAGTGTTAGCGTCCAAACAGGACCGCGGCTGATGAAGTGAAATGCAAATACACAGTTTGTTTATGCAAATGAGGAGCAGAGACGCCATGTCAGGCTTCAAACTCTGAAATAAATCAACACAGTGTACGTGTGTGTGTCTGTGTACGAGTGTGTCAGAGTGTGTGATGTGTGTGTGAGGGGTAAATCCTCTCTGTTGTTCTCTGTTCTGTCGGCTGCTCCTCGTTCTGATCTGCTGCTCCCAGCTCGTCTGTGACTCTCTCTGAAAGCGACCTGAAACGTCTCATGAATGTGTTGTGATCATGAAATGATAAAAAGCTGCTTCCTGCATTCAGCCAAAGAGTCACAGCTTAACCAGAAATGTCAGAGGAGTTTTTTTTTCCTCGTCCGCTCCTTTCAGCTTGGCTGAGTCTATAACTGTGTCTCTGCTTCTCTACCCTTCATCCCCAAACCCCCATGAACCCTCTTCTTCTTCTTTATTTGTTTCTTATGTCTTATTATTATTTATTGATTTCATTCATTCTCCTCTGCCAACCCGTCGATCCTGCCTCCCCTCACCCTCCGCCCCTGATCCTGATCCTCTTTTTCCTCCCATTCTCCAAAATATTTTCCATCCCATCCTCCTCTTCCTCCTCACCCTTCCTCCTCCTCCTCCTCCTCCTCCGAACAGCCAAAACCCAGGACGGCATCGCTTTGGAGATCCAGCCCCTGAAGAGCGAGGATGGCACCGAGTCGGAGGAGAAGGAGGAGAAGGAGGAGGCCAAGCCGGTGAAGAAGGTCAACGTGACCAAGAAGGAGAAGTCGGTGCTGCAGGGGAAACTGACCCGTCTGGCCGTGCAGATCGGGAAAGCTGGTGAGGAACACACACACACACACACTTCATCAAGTTCTTTAGCTTAGCATGAAGACTGAAAGCAGAGGGGAACTGTTAGCATCATGCTACCAAAACAAGGATCCAATCAAATCAAGTAAATTTATTTCTATAAAAATAAAAATAACGACACATTTAAGGCTTGAAATATGAAATATTAAGTTATGTTTTAGATTTCTACTTCACTCACACCCGAGTGTTTCATCTTAACTTCTCCTCTGGGATGAATCGAAAGAGTTGACAATCTTTTTAAAGTCTCTTCTTTGCACGCCATGTGTTTTGTATTTTTCTGTAAATCA
The DNA here is from genome assembly GCF_033239565.1 of Halichoeres trimaculatus. Lineage (NCBI taxonomy): Eukaryota > Metazoa > Chordata > Actinopteri > Labriformes > Labridae > Halichoeres > Halichoeres trimaculatus. The sequence goes on along the minus strand of NW_027437179.1, from coordinate 39,466,069 downwards.
ACTGAAGTACTAAAAGGATTAAATAAAAGTTAATAAACACTGTGTATTTAAGAAAAATGGAATCAAAGAATAAGTACGTTTGTCTGTCCTCAGTACCACAGCTCAAAGATCCTCTACGAGACAGATGACTCACTTCACATTTCACATTTCACAGGATGCTGTTGATAATTTTTGGCGATAGAAAGATCAAATATCATCTTTCAGTCACCAAAAGGCTCTAAAGTCCAGGGATGTATTAATCATTTTATTGTTGAGAAGTTCAATACAAAGCTTCAGTTACAGGCTAAATTTAAAGGTCACAGAGAAAACCTGATACAGCATCTGGTTAGCATCAGCATCAAGAAAAGCAACAAGAAAAATATACTCTCCTTTTTACCATCTTTACCAAGAGTGTGTCTCTGTTAGTTTGGAGCTACAGTATTTACACTGATTCATTCAGCATAACTTTTGCCAACCTTTGTTATCTCATTTATTACAGATAAGCTAATGAAAGCTGATGAAGCTAATGCTAGCTCAACTATTTTTGGACAATAGCTAACAATGATGTACGATCACCAAAGAACAAAACTAGAACAAAATGAACTCCCAACAATCAAAGAGACATGATGAACAACGCAGCTAGGAGCTAACGCTAGGCTAACTTTAGCTGACGTTAAAGAAAATCCCAGACAGTCCGTCAGACTGCAGTGGTGGTTCTAGTGTTACAGATAACTTCATATCTCTTAACAGCAGAGTCACAATCTGCTGCCTCAAATGTGATGTCAGTTTACCTCAGAGCAGTTGGAGACATCCGTCTTCATTTGATTCACACAGAGCTGATGTTGTGGTCGACTGCACAACTTTATCCAAAGAAGATGTGTTTTAGGAAAGGGTTACAAATACACCCCGTCACCCAGCCTCCCAGGATACCTTGTGTTGGAGTCACATGTTCCACATGAACACAGTTTGACCATTTTTAGATTTAAAATCTCAGAAAAACTTTGTAAAAGGCAGAGACTGTATGGAAAATGGCTTTACACATTGTTTTAGCTTTGTTTTGTTACCATAACACATTTCATTTTCTGTAATTTAAGGTCCTTAATGAGGATATTTACAGAAGAAATTTGGATAAAATGTGCGAATGAAAGCAAATTTCATTTTCATAGTGACTTAAGAGCTGTAATAGTGAGTCTCTACAAAGGTAGTTCAGTCTAAGCCAGATTGAAAACATCACTGATTTAGTTTCTGTACTCATCATCGAAATAATCTTTGTTGTACAGTTGTTTTAAAAATGTCAAAGTTTTAACTTCTCAAGCAAAGTTCCTGATGGTTTATACTCTTGCTCAGTGCAGGCAGAGTAAGAATAGCACTAGCTTGGTCCTCAAAGTCAAACTTGGCTGACAGAACATCAGCTGCTCTTAACTCCAGCGCCATAATGATAACATCCAGACATCCAGCCCAAACAAAAACACTTCTTGCTCTGTTTTGTGCCCCAAAGGTCTTTGCTGATGCTCCCGCTGCAAAGCCTTTGCATTTATGCACACGAATAAGAGAAGAGGTGTGCTTGCCCTGCCTCAGGCTTTAGCATTCCATGTACGCCATGTATTTATTCTTTCAAGAAAGTGTTCACAAAAAGACATACGTCAGCTAGGGCCTTGTAAAAAAAATAAAATAAATAATAATAATAATAATTATTATGATTATTATTTTATTTATTTATTTATTTAAATTATTTTTATTTATTTATTATTTTATTTATTTTAGCTTAATCTTATACATTAATGAGAAAAAATGTAAATTTATAAAGATAATTAACATAATCAAAAAATTATTTTACACATGTGGTCTCATGTTTTTATACAACATTTTTTCAATCTTCTGTTAGCCTACAGCTATAGGCTAATTTAACATTTTTATCTCATGAATTTATGACTTTAGTCTTGTAAATTTACAACTCAATTCTTGAAAAATTTGTGACTTTTTTCGTCCTAAATTTACAATTTTTGTCCTTGTAAATGTGTGACCTTATTCTTTTAATATATGATTTTATCGCCCCATACATTTATGAGATTAAGCTTGTTAGCCATTTTTTTTTCTTTAACATGACCCTATCCCTGTGCTGTAAAAACATCAACATTATCAATCTTTACCTGCATAAATATTGATCCAGAAAACCAGAAATTCAATGTGAAGTCAACAGAAATAGATAAAACGCCCTCAGCGTCCTGTTTTCAGTGACTGGAGACAAATCGGTCACAATCTGCACTCATGTTCACGTCTTTAATTTTCCTGATGAGTGTCTAGACTTTTTGTCAGCGTCCTGAACGGACGAGAAGTTGTAAAACCAAGTAGACGGACGCACCTCTCCTCTTTAAACACCGAACATCAACAAACGACTTCATCAAAGTCACTTGTCATATTTTTATTATCGCTCTTTATTTCTCTGATGGTCCAGTCCAGTCGAGCGTCCCCAAACAAAATTTGTGTTTAAAATTTACAGCTTCTGCTCCTTGCTCAAGGTGAAACACTCAGGATGTTTTTCAGAAGCTGTTTCACTTTAGAAGTTGACGTAGCTGAGCAGACGTCTGAGCCCGTCCAGCCCGTCCAGCCCGTCCCCGTCCAGCCCGCCCCCTGCAGAGTAAACAGGTTTGGGGTAGTTTGAAGGTGGTTGTGAGGGTCAGACTGCACTCACTTTTATTGGATGGATGTTTTATTGGGAACATGATTCATCCCGGAACTGAAGGTATTTTCTGTCATTTCAATTGACCTTAATACACCGAGGGGCTTTCAGGACAAACCTGCGTCTGTCGCTAACACACTCCAAACTGGACGCGGGGAGAATTTGGGCCAAAACACTTTGACGGGAGAAATGAGGCAGAAAAGAGGAGGAGAGGATTTTAACGTTTCACCTGCACTCAGACAGACGTGCTTTTTTCCTGCTCTCACCTGTTTCTCAGATGTTTTTACTGTTATTAGATCAGACAGGTGAAGAGAAACAGGAAACATGGGGAGTGGAGAATGACAGGTGACATGCAGAAAAAGGTTGAGGCCCGGAGTCAAACAAGCAATCACTGTAACGAAGGCCTCAGCTACAGATCTGAAATAAAGATGAAGAATCTGTGGCCTAGATTTGATCCTTTTTTTATCTATAGTCTAAGTCGTTTTGATCAATCAGGTGTTAATGGGAAAAACAGTAAGTATGGAGAGCAAAAGCAGGCAGAACACAATCCACCACATCACAAACGGACTCCTGTAAGTGTTAAACATTCATATCTCTCTATAAACAGATATCTTCATGATGAAGCAGCTTACAATCAAACATAATACATTCAAGAGACAAACAACGTTTAGATTTCCTGACTTTCTTGAATGCATCAGAAAAGATGGATCTCAATCAAATCAAAACAAACATTTTTAAAGATAAGGTTTTTCATGTTTTAACGACAAACTAAAGACCCCTTAAATCCAAGTTATTCACAAGAAAATCAGTTAAGTTATCAGCTTCATCACTACAAAAGTCAGAGTGAAGCCTCTGAGTAACTTAGTTTTTCTTTTTTTGATTAAATTATATTATTTTTTTATATGAATTTATTTGACAGGGACCTTGCAAAACAAAGAAAACTGTGAAGTCACAGTTAGCTTTAGAGCTAATCTTCATCTGTGGTTTCTGGGCAGGAAGATGTAAAAGAACATACAACACAAATGACAGCATAGTTAACAGTGAAGCTGAGACTTTCAGAAACAGATGAATTGTTGCTCCTCTAATACAGTGGTTCTCAAAATTTTTGAGGTGTGACATTTTTCCAAGGACCTTTTCATGACTGTAACAATGATTAGCACAACATTGTTGGGCTCCAATGTGGGTTTTTTTTATTGTTTGTTTTCTTTTCTTTTTTTATTGTTTGTTTTCTTTTCTTTTTGTTTGTTTGTTTGTTTTCTTTCTTTTTCTTTTTTAAATATCATTGCTCTCTTTGAAGTGATAAACATATCACAATCACGTCATAATTTATCTCTGGCGCAAAACTAAAAACTTGGGCAGGAATAGAATAGAATAGAATAGAAAAGTTCAGTATTGTCCACCAAAGTGGAAAATTGACTTTGGCTCACCAACACAAGAGACAGACAGCACTAAAATATAAAAAATGTCATAAAAACATATATAAACATATATTAGACACAATATATGAGTAAAGGTAAAGAAGTAAAACACAGTATTGAAACAGTCCAGGTCTTTTGTGGGTTTGTCATTTAGTGGTTTTTAAGATGGAGGTCGCGTTTGGTATAAAACATTTTTTAAAAAGACCTTTGGCCAGAGGAACTCTAGCGCCTCCAAGACCTCAGAGGCTCAAAAGTTATTGGGAAAAGTGGCTGATTTTATTGGTGTAAGAGATCCCAGTTTGTTGGTGGGCCTTTTTGGTCAAGTCAATTCAGGTTTGTTTATAGAGCACCTTCAAGAAGACAGCAGTCGATCAAAGTGCTGTACACAAATACATAGAAATAGATAATTATAACAATACAAACAACAACAAAAAAACAAACAAACATTGTAATAAAGCAGTAAAGTATAAAAACTAAAGATAAAGGTGCCTGTGATTTGTATGAGCTCATCGATGAAGAAGGAAGTTTAAAAACCTCTATGGTCTGGGAGGCTCTTCAATGGAAGGGGAGACTGTTCCAAAGTCTAGGAGCAGCCGATGCGAAGGCTCGGTCACCTCTCGACTTAAGGCTGGTTTTGGGGACCTCCAATAGCAGTTGGTCAGAAGACTTTAGGGATCTGGTTGGGGAGTAGCAATGTAGGACTTCAGACAGGTACAGAGGGGTAAGACCATTGAGGGCTTTAAAAGCGATTAGAATAATTTTAAAATTGATGTGAAAGCCGACTAGGAGCCAATGGAGGGACGAGAGGAGTCGAGCAGGAGTGATCTGAATGAGCTGAAGGCGGTTAATGGATGACTTATCCCTGCCAATGTATGAACAGTTACAATAGTCCAATCTACATGTAATAAAGGCATAGATAGTCTTTTCAAGATCTGCCTGTAAGAAGGAGACCTTAGTCTTAGCTAAGAGGCAGAGTCAAAGCTTGACTTCACAACGGCACTGATCTGCTTATCAAAATTAAAACAGTTATCAAAGATGACACCAAGGTTCCTAACATTAGAGTGAATGTTTGAGCTCAAAGGGCCCTGGTTTTCAGCAATCGTTTGACATTATTTAGCCGACCCCAAAGCTGTGGCTCGCTAAGCTAACTGAAATGCTAACTGTGAATAACGCTTCAAAAGGAGGCCAGTAAACAAAATTAAATGGATAAATAAATGTTATACTTTTTTATTCTAACCTTATAGAGTTCTAGAATAAAGGCAAAATTCCGGAATTTTTAGGTGGTCACAAAATTCTGACATCATTCACAGAATTTTGAAATTGAAATTCTAGAATTTTTAGATTATCACAAAATCATTCTTTGTAGAATTTTGAGGTTTAAATAATAATTCTAGAATTGTGACTTGAGAATCAGAATCTAAAAGAAATTTAAAGGAAAATACATCTTTATTTTTACTGGACTTTCTTTTATTAAAATATTTCAATGGCCTTAATCCTCTTCTGTATAATGAAGTACATGAAAAGTTTAAAAATAAGAGGCTTTCTCCCTTTTTTTAATTCTTGAAGTTGTTGCTAACTACTCTAAAGTGTCCGAAAAGTTCACCCTTACCCCTGAGTCATCATCAGATGTTTGCTGACTGGTTTTCATCGACTGGTTTCAGTCTGCAGTTTAATTTTAATGGTAAATAAAGTTTATCCATAAACCTCTTCATTCAAAAAGCTTTGTAAAGTGCACTACAGAGCTAAAAATAAAATTATGATTTCAACAACATAAGCAAAATATTTTAAGACAAAAGATCCGGAAGAAAGGAAAAAAGAAAATTAGACAAGAAGAAATTAAATAACTAAGAATCTTTGAATAAATTTGTACTTTGACATCAATAAGGAGATTTCAGATTGTTCCTGAATGCATCATGAGGTGTTAAACACTATTATTGAACTACAAACGACTTGTCGTGACCAGGACTCGTGTTTGACCTCTTCTCACTGTTTTTTCCTCAGGTCTCATCATGTCCGCCGTGACCGTCATCATCCTCATCCTCTACTTCGTCATCGACACCTTTGGGGTTCAGGGTCGCACCTGGGTGGCCGAGTGCACGCCCATCTACATCCAGTACTTCGTCAAGTTCTTCATCATCGGCGTCACTGTCCTGGTGGTCGCCGTCCCTGAGGGGCTGCCGCTCGCCGTCACCATCTCTCTGGCTTACTCCGTCAAGGTGAGGAAGAGGGGATTGTGGGAAATGAAATGAAGATTAAAGATATTTGCTTCATTCCCGTTAAAGCGAGATTATGTGGGGTTAACCTCCGACCTCTTGTCCCATATTTCAGAAAATGATGAAGGACAACAACCTGGTGCGTCACCTGGACGCCTGTGAGACGATGGGGAACGCCACCGCCATCTGCTCTGACAAAACGGGAACGCTGACCATGAACCGGATGACGGTGGTGCAGGCGTACATCGGGGACACACACTACAAAACGGTCCCTGAACCGGACGTCATCAAACCAGAGACTCTGGAGGTGATGGTCAACAGCATCTCCATCAACTCGGCGTACACCACCAAGATCCTGGTGAGACCTGGACCACTCAAGTCCCCTTCAAAGACCAGATTTTATTAAAGTGGTAAAAGGTAAAAGACTCCAGGATGAGGAAAGTGAAGTCACGTTCTTCCTTTTGTCGTCTTTAGCCTCCAGAGAAAGAAGGCGGCCTTCCTCGCCACGTGGGAAACAAAACCGAGTGCGCCCTCCTGGGTCTGGTTCTGGATATGAAGAGGGACTACCAGCCCATCAGGGATGAGGTCCCAGAAGAGAAACTCTACAAGGTCTACACCTTCAACTCCTCCCGCAAGTCCATGAGCACGGTGCTGAAGAACGCCGACGGAGGCTTCAGGATGTACAGCAAGGGGGCGTCGGAGATCGTCCTGAGGAAGTAAGAGCCGCTCTGACGCTCCGACGCTCCGCCGCTCCGATGATCCGATAACGCCACAGGACGGATCTCACCTACACTAACGCTCTCCTCTCCTCTCCAGGTGCTCTCACATCCTGGACGCTCAGGGTCAGCCTCGCGCCTTCAAACCCAAAGACCGTGACGAGATGGTGCGTAAGGTGATCGAGCCGATGGCGTGCGACGGGCTGAGGACGATCTGCGTGGCGTACAGAGACTTCCCCGCTGAGGCCGGAGAGCCGAACTGGGATAACGAGAACGACATCCTGAACGATCTGACCTGCATCGTCGTGGTCGGGATTGAGGATCCAGTCAGACCCGAGGTAACGACTTCAGACTTTGATACAATGAAGAAAACAAAAGTGTCACGAGAATTTCGATTATTGCACTTTTCTCTTTTTTTCTTTTTTTCTTTTTGCATTTTTTTCTTATTTAAATTTTTTTCTTTCTTCTTTTTGTCTCGCTAAAGAAGAAACTTTGTTGTGTTTTTAAATTTTCTTTTGAGGGTTTTTATTAGCATTAAGCCACGATTATCAGCATTAAATCACGATTATTTGCCTCTGCTTACCTGGAATTAAGTCATTCTTGGGCCCCAAAATCTACATTATCTACACAATAAAAACTATAAAGTGTACCAAAATTCTTTAAATACTTAAAATGTAGTGAATAATTATCAAAATGGGAAGTCAATTTTTGAATTTATGAAATTGTACATGTAATGTTTTTTTTTGGTTTTCTATAAATTTGCAAAAAAAATTAAAAAATTGTCAAAAAATCGAAAAAGTGAAATAAAAAAAATTGCAAAAAATCAAAAAAGTAAAATAAAAAAAATTGCAAAAAAATCAAAAAAGTTAAATAAAAAAAAATGCAAAAAAAGTAAAATAATTAAAATTAAAAAAACTGCAAAAATCAAAAAAATGAAATTTCAAAAATTTACTTGAATGTCAAAAGCCCCCAAATTTCTGAAACTTATACATTTTGCAAAAGTTGCACAAAATTTGGAATATTCCCAAACTTCATTTTTTTTATTCAAAAGGTTGTAAAAATATTATACAAAATACAAAAAATATAAAACCAAATGAAAAATATTAAATGAAATTTTAAAAAATGTGCAAAAAATTCATACTTTTAGAAAAAAAAATGAAAGATAACTTGAATTTGATAACATTTATTAATAATATCGTTCAACTCGTCATTTTTTGGTGTTTGCAAATGTTTTGCCACATATCAATCATGTATATTGAAATGACACTTTGCCAGCTGATTAATCCATCCACACAGAATTCAAATCTGATTTTTCTTCCAGAATAGTCTTTTTGTAGATGTAGTTATCTTCCCAGGGCTGTAAAACTTGAGGTTAGCCACAGGTGCATGGAAAGTTGGTGGGCTGTTGATGTTGTAGGAGGTGAAGTAGAGCGGAGGCAGGCTTTATTGACAGATGGGATGAAGCAGGATTTTATTTAGTGTCAGTGTCTTTAATCATCAATACTCCCAACGGAAAATAAAAACTCTTTATTTCAATAATATTTTTTAAAGCTACAAGGAGCCACTGCAAAGGAGTCAGAGAGCCGTATGAGGCTCCAGAGCCGCAGGTTGAAGCTCCTTGATATAGCTTTTTAAGATTTGCTGCAAGGAGAAACCTTTAAATTTCACTCTTTAATTTAATTTGAATGTTTTTTGTTTGATTTTTGAGAAACTATTTTGATAAAGGGTTAAAAAACCTGATAAGAAGGTGCTCAATCAACCTCCTGAGCTTTTGCTAGCTTTGCATTTTTAATTTCCCTGTCTGTACGACCTTTAATCAGTGTAAAACCTGAACCTCGTGTTTGAACAGGAAGCTGTTTAAAAAAAATGATCCTCACATGGAAAAATGTGGTTTTAGTTACCATGAACCAACAGGGAAGTGTGTTATTGTAATAACTTTAATATGTGGTAGTTAATGGGCTAATATCATCTCTTGAAGTGTAAACCCCAACAGAGACATGGTGGATAAGACTGACATAAGGGTCATCCCTAAAAACACTCTGAATAAAGAGGATTGCTCAGTTTGGGTATTTTGGCGCCCCCTGTTGGTGAAAGAGAACAGGTAATCCAGATTTGGTCATCTCTAGAAGTCTGTATTTGGATTAGGTTGATCCACTTCAGTTTAAAATCAGAATTTGATCAAAAAAAGCCAAGTCCAGGACCTGGGTTTGATATTTCACAGATTACTGTTCAAACAAATAAAGTGTATCTCCTAAATTGTGTCATTTTTGTCCAGATTAAAGCTGCGAGAAGTTTTTTGATCTGAATCATCCAGCTGTAGTTTAGCAGCCGAAGACTCAGAGACAGAACCGTGATCTAACGTCCAATCGTCGTCATGAAAATGTATGTTTGTGATAAGAGGATGGGAGGATGAAGACTCTGCAGTCCACGGCGGACATGAGCAGTGTTTATTCTGCTCAGGTGTGCTGCGTCGTGTTAAATGACGCCTGTAATGAAGCTCTGAAAGCGTCGGTGCGACCTGCTGCTTTAATGTCAGAGCACAACGATCACAGAGAGGACGGAAATAACCGCCGAGCAGCAGGAGGCGCTCAGAGACTATTTCTAAACCAACAGCCACAAACAGGTTTCATCTTTTCCTTCAGCGTATGAAAATATGAAATCAACACGCGACACACGTGACTGGATGATGGAGGGGTCATGAGGTCATCAGTCAAGTTTTGTTTTTTTTTGTGATTAGCTTTGGAAAAGAGAAAGAAGAAGGGAGGGGGAGTAAGTTAAAAAAAAAAGTAAAGTTAGCACAAAAACTTTGATAAAAAGAAAACAGAGAAGCAAATGGGACAGAGTTGGTGTTTTATGTAATGTGGAGACAAAAATACAGAAAAAGAAAAAGGGCACTAAAAAAATGAAGGTTAGTCCAAAAAAAAGATATGTGAGGACATTTCTGTTTTCTTTTTTTTTTATTTTATGGAGTTTTGGTTGTTAAAAATTTTGAGAAAAAAAAATAAAGACTCCAGGGGAAAAAAAGAGTGTTAAGTTCTAAAAATAAATATATTAAAAAAGGTTGAATTTGACTTTTTTTAATCTGGCTTTCTCATTCTGGCTTAAACGTATTTTCTTTTTTTTTTTATTTTAAAAACCTCCAAAAAAATTTGAGAATTCTGGAAAAATGTCAAATTCAATAAAAGAATTTCACTAGAAAAAAACTCAGAATAGCAGCCTCAATTCTTAACCTGCAGTGTTGGCTTTGGGCAACTTTTTTTCATATTTTTTAAAAAAGTTAAAATTTGGACATTTTTTCAGATTTCTAATGTTTTTGGTTGAAATCCCGAGAAAAAAAAAATAAAAAGACTTAAAGGGAAAAAAAAGGTCTAAGTTAAAAAGAAAATGGCAAAAAAAAAAGTCTGAATTTGACTTTTGTTTACCATGACTTCTGTTCTGAGTTTTAACTTGTCTCTTTTTTTTTTATTTCTGAAAGATTTTCAGAATTCTGAAAAACGTCAAATTCAATGAATAAAGGAATCTCACCAAAATAAAATTTAGAATAACGGCCCAAATCCTTCCCCTACAGCATTGGCTTTGGACAAACTCTTTTTCAAGATTTTATTTTAAAAAAGTAAAAAATTTGGAAAGTTCTTCAGATTTCTGACTTTTTTTGTTGAAATCTTGAAAAAAAAAATTCAGGACTCTGGGTAAAAAAGAAGGTTGGAGTTTTAAAATAGAGCAGAACTAAAAGTCTGAATTCAACTTCTCTTAATTGGCCTTTTTTGAGTTTAATTTTTTTTTTTTTTTTTAATTATAAAAATGCCTAAAAAAAAAAAAATTGACACTACAGATAAAAATGTCAGATTAAATTATCAAAAAGTCTAGAAAAAAAACTGAGTTCTTACAAATTTATTTTCCTAAATTTATATTTATTTTTTTCTCTGTCTTCTTCCTGCTTTTTTTACTGACTTAAATCAAGAGTTAATCAAAGTTGACAAGTCTTTCTTTTTTTCCTGGATCCTCAGTTTTTTGAACATTAAGAAAAATCAAGAATTCTGATTTTACACAGAATTCTTAAATCTTTGGATTCTCACATCAATTTCAGATGTTGAAAAACATTTCAGGAAAAACTCTGAAAAAAGTTTTTGTGTAACTGTAACCTCTTATTAAACTGAACATTTAGGCTCATGATGAGAAAAACGAGGTAAACATGAATTAGCTCAGCACCCTGATGAGTTTTTTTTCTGCTAAATTACACTTCCAGACTTCAGCACCACTGTGTCCTTTATTCTGCTCCGTTGGTGGTGATTTAGTCCGTCATTTTCTCTCGTTTTGAGCTCAGAGTTTTTGTCTTTTCCTTGTTTTAACTTCATAAACCAGCCAAGGCTACATTCACTGAGCTTTTCTCTCAGCGCTGGTACGATCACAGTTTTTGATTCAAGTCGTACACATAGCAAAGGTTAAGTCTTGAGAAATGACCATGCTGAGGAGTTTTGACCAATCAGAATCAAACATTTAACACAGCTGTGTGACGATGTCTCTGTGAACACCACCGGTGCAGGATTTGTTTTTTATAGTTTCAGTTAGAGGAAGAGTAATCCTCTCAGACTGATGAGACTCCTTCACTCCTCGGCTCAGGTCGGCGCTCCTCTGCCGTGTGAATGTGTTTGTAAGCAAACACAGGACTCCTGTTGCTCCTCGTCAAACGCCAGCTGAGCCTCCGGTTGAGCCGGGCGCGCCGCCAACAGCTGTCTGATTGTCCGCTGACCGTTTGGTCCACATGGAGCGCCCACAGAGCTCAACAATCAGAGTCTGTGCTGGGAGTGAAGGGACACGACAGAGTCCTGATTCATCCTGACCCTGAGGGGGACAGGTCACAGGACAGAGTCTCCTGAATGAGGTCTGAGCGCGCTCAGAGAGACAGCGTTTCTCTGTTAATTACAGCTGCTGGTGTGTAAGAATGATGAAATGTTGGGTTATTGTGCAGCCTCAGCGCTGACGGATGGATCAAAGCGCTCAGACGTCTCTGTTAAATCTCAGGTGTCAGCTCCTGGAAACACGAACATGTTTTTAACCGTCTGTCACTCCTCCAGGTACCCGAGGCCATCGCCAAGTGTCAGCGCGCCGGCATCACCGTGCGCATGGTCACCGGAGACAACATCAACACCGCCCGCGCCATCGCAACCAAGTGTGGCATCCTGCTGCCCGGGGAGGACTTCTTGTGTCTGGAGGGCAAAGAGTTCAACCGTCAGATCAGAAACGACAAAGGAGAGGTGAGACCAGCCACAGGTGTTTGTTCCTGCAGCCAGCGAGCGTCAGACGAGGTTTTTACCAAACGATGAGTTCAGAGAGTCCGAGCCTGGATTTGGTTTTAGCTCATTTGGTTGGTTTAAACTGTGAACCCTGCAAATCCGATAGACACAGAGCAACTCAGAGAAAAGAGACAATAAAATAAATTTTCTTAATATTCAGACATTTTTTCTATATAACTCCAAGATTTTTTTCAAACACTCCTTTTTTTTTTTTTTTTTTTTTTTTTTTACAAAATTTGACTTTTTTTTTTTTTTTTTACATAAGATTCAGATTTTATTTAAAGACTTCAAATAATTCTTTTTTAATCATAAAATGCCTGTCTTTATTTTTCCAGAATTCAGGCATTCTTTTTTGAGATTTAAGTAAATTTTTATATTGCTTTTTTTTTTTTCTGGAGTATTTTTCTTTCTGAGAACTCCATTTATTTGCAGAACTCCTATGTTATTTTTCCAGTGTGATTCTGACTTGTTTTAAAAGAGCAGACTTTTTTTCCAGGTTTTTTTTTCTTTTTTTAAGACAATTCAGAATTTTTGTGAAGGAGAAAATTCTGATATTGTTCTGAAACTCCTTCTTTCTTTCTATTTTTTCTTTTTTTTTTTTTCTTGAAGAATTTTTTCTTTTTTCATAGAACGATGCAAATTATTATTTTTTTCTTTGAAATCTCCTTTTTTCTTCGAGAATCCAGTTGTTTTATACAGGAGAATTCTGACTTTATTTTTTATTATTATTATTTTTTTGATAACTTATACTTTTTCACTGTTTCTTTTTTCGATAACTTTGACTTTTTTATTTTATTTATTTATTTATTTTAACAGAATTCCAGAAAACAGAAAAAAAAAAATTTGATTAATTTTCAGACTTATTTTAGTCAGACATATTTAAAAAGAAATTCTCAATTAAAAAAAAAAATTGTTGTCTTATTTGTAGAATTTGACTAAAATCTAAGAATTTTAAAGAACAGAGTCAGAATTCTTAAATTTATCGGTTTAGATTTCCAGATTGTTAAAACAGTTTGAACCCTGCCTGATATTTATTGTCTTTTTACCTGTCGAACGAGTTCTTCACAGTGCTTTCTTTCTGTTTCAACCTTTCCAGGTGGAACAGGAGCGTCTGGATAAAGTTTGGCCCAAACTTCGTGTTCTGGCTCGTTCTTCGCCCACAGATAAACACACTCTGGTCAAAGGTGGGTTCGTCCTCACAGGGGCAGATGAGTTTGATAAATGGGTTTGTTCAATGCTCACAGCGTAGCTCATAATTTTGGTTTTAACGTTGTGCTTCGTCTTCAGGAATCATCGACAGCACGGTGGGAGAAACCCGACAGGTGGTGGCGGTGACAGGAGACGGAACCAACGACGGACCAGCTCTGAAGAAGGCTGACGTTGGCTTTGCCATGGTGAGAGTCCCTCCATCTTTCAGTCATTTAATTTCCTCCTTGTTTCTTCTGTTCATTCTGCATCGTTACAGAGAGAATGAGCTGATCACTTCTCTAACGCAGCCATGAAATAAGTACCTTCTCCAGACGGCGTGGAGTCATTGAGGCAGCTGTGAAATGAAATAACATGAATTTCTCTGCAGTGGGAAAATGAAAAGCAGATTAAAACATTTAATTCACTGATCTCTGAGCTCGGGATGCGTTGATCAGTGAGAAGGATTGTGTTTCTCTGCAGGTTTCATTTCCTGAAGCTGAAACCTGCAGAGAAAACAGGACCCCTTGTGTTTTACAGCGTCTGTTGTGGCGTCTTACGGTTTAGTTTCATAAAGTCCGTTCCTCAGTTTGACGTCTGTCGTGTGACCCTCTCACGCCCCACGAGGAGGTCAGACCGTGATCATAACGCCATCAGACTGCTCATAACTCTCGGTTACAAACACAAAAACAGAGCGGGGCTCGTGTGAAGCTGACAGCGAACTCTCTGACCCTGCGGTTTATATCACCCAAAGCATGATGGGAGGGGCTGTCAAATGTCAAAACATGTTAATTATGAAAAGAAACAAGTGAAGTGACAAAATCAGCTTCACTGTGCTGCATTGTCCAGTTATCATCTGTGAGGCGGCTGTTGTTCTTACAAGTAACCAGTGACAGATGTATTATCCCTGCTGCTTGCTCTGCTCAGTCTTTGATGATGCTCTCCCTGCCTTGACACGAGACATGAGAGGTGTGCTCTTCCCTCCTCGAGCTTTGGATTCTTCGTGACTACTTCTCATACCACCAAATTTAACTGACTGCATGAAAATGATTGGTCTTGACTGGAATCTTAAGTCTTTAAAACATTGACGCAACTCTAAAATCTTCCCTCCAGTGGATGCAACTTATTGCACTGGTGTCAAAATGTGGCACCTGATTCTGTGCAGAGGTTGAGTTTAGTATTTTCATCCCTAGAACGAACAAACTGCTTTTAAAATGTTTGATCTACGGAGGTCAGATCAATGACTTCTGATCATTTAAGGATTAGTTAATTAATTAAGTGTCACTGATGCTCATTTTGGGTCTTTGCTGATGCTCTCCCTGCCTTGGCTTTTAATGTGTACACAAAGGAGAAGGGAGGTGTGCTCCCTCTTCCTCTTTCTTTGGTATTCCATGTAACCATCTGGAAGGGCGGGAAGCTCCAAAACAGAGCCATATCACCAAACATAACTTATTTCATGTTAAAGTTCCCATATCCTGCTCCTTTTCTGCAGTTTAATCTGGATCATTGATGTCTTCATGAAATGGTAGTAACATGTTTTGGTCCAAAAAGTCAATAAACCAAGCACAGCAGCATTGTTTCCAGGCTCTCATAGCCCCTCTGTTGAGAACGCTCTGATTTAGTGGGCGTGGCCTTCATATGTAAATGAGCCACTGCTGATACCGCCCCGCTCTTCAGCGTCACTGAGAGCGGCGCCACAAGCTCCGAGTGCACAATGTTTAGAAAACAGAGAAGCTCGTTTACCGCAGCATTACAGGCTAAAACAACAGGCTAACTGCAGCTACAGTTAGCATCATGAAGCTAACACAGAGACAGGGGGGGCACTGAGGAAAAGCTCTTCCATCTGCTCCACAGCACACAGCATTTGAAATACTCACATTTCCAGGGTCCCAGGTTTGTTGGAGGATGGTTGGTAATGCGCCTGGATTCAGGACCAGTCTATTGGCTAGCCCTCTGTTGGACTGTCCAAAGTTGGAAAAGCAGTCGGCCGTGAAGTGACTAGCACACACATGCACAGTTTCACTGAGTGTAGCTGGAACATTTCCTTGATAAATGAACTCTAGACACTTAGTCTTGTCTTCTTCTGAGATGGGAAGCTTGAGCATGGAACTATGTGGCTGTTTACAGCCAAAAACAGAGCAGTGATGGCTCTTCAACTTTGGCATTCTTCCTCCCCGCTGCTGGAGAGATTTCTCTCCAGATGCGGGGAGGGGAATGGGCGGGGAGGGGGTTCAGGGGTATCTGCTCTGGTGGACCAATCAGGTCAGACTTGCTCCTGATTGGTCAAAAAAGGGAATCGCTGACGTCGGCAAATCCCCAAAATCCAAACAGCTCGTTTTAGGTCAGGATTTTACATTCACATGCTCCTCTAAGTACAGGTTTGGTCATTAAATATCACATTTTGTGGGCTGGGAGGAAAGACAAAGACTCACAAATTTCACTAAAAGACTTAATAAAGTGATTTTTGCATAATGTGGGACCTTTAAAAAGAGAAAACCTCAATAGAAAAGAATAAAATCAACAATACCATGTTCGATGAAGCCAACTGTTAGCTATGTTAGTGTGCATGCAACCACCAGCAGGAGCTGAGATGTCATTACGGTGAATAACATGTTACATAATTGGTCGATTGGTCCAATGTTAAAATCTAGATTCTACAATTTGGTGTTGAACCTTTGACAAAAATATTTAGCTCTCTGCACATCGTCAAACTGTTTTCCTGTTTCAGCTTCTGCTCATTTTGCTGGTGGTATCCTCCGTACACTGTTTCTCTCGGCTCCTGGCTTCAAAGTCACAGCTTCACAACCAATCATCTGGTATTTCTGCTGATGTTGATCATTTAAAGCCTCCGTTGGAGCCTGTGGGACGAGCTCCATCCATCAGCTCCTCCTCCCCTGTTGTTGTTTTGACCTTTATTTACTGAGGAAAGTCATGTGAGCGCCGCGCTCTCCTGCAGGCGGCGGCGCAGCAGCTGCTCAGCTGTCAGGCTCCCAAACACATCACATCCAGACCGGTGACCTCCCCGTCCCAGTGTGGCCTATTTGGAAGAGTTTCAGCTCGCACCAGAGCATCCCGCTTTAATTATCACCTGTTCGGCAAACCACGAGTCAGTTTGAGCGGGGAGACGCAGCAGCTCATGTTGCTTTATTTTTAACAAGGTGTCGGTTTATTGGGTCAGCAGATTCTGACATGTGAAGCTCTAAACATGAAAGATGAGTTGTTGTTTTTTTAACTAAAGGTGTCAAAGTCAAATCACCAGGGCCGGATTTCCCTCAGATATGACCAAAAACAAACCCTGGCATGTTTCTGTCGTCAGTAAATCTGAAATCTATCTCCTCTGAAGTCCAGCAGCTGCTTCTCTCCTTCATACCTGTCTCAGCGCTCAGCAGGTGGGAACAGAAATGCTGCTGAGGCTGTAGAAACCGTCTCAGTGGGTTTCCTCTGCTAAATGAGAAAATAAAAATCAAACTGTTCCAGCAGCAGGACCAAGTTTGGCTAGTTTAGAAAAAATGCAAGCTCAGTTTTTCAACCAGGAAAATCTTTCAAATTTGTTTTTGAAGTCTTCTTCCCCCTGAAACACCGATCTCAGCATCTTCCCAGTCATAATTAGATATTTATACCTTGATGTCTTTTCCTCTCAGGGTATCGCCGGCACAGATGTGGCAAAGGAAGCGTCCGACATCATCCTGACCGACGACAACTTCACCAGCATCGTCAAAGCCGTCATGTGGGGAAGAAACGTCTACGACAGCATCTCCAAGTTCCTGCAGTTCCAGCTGACCGTCAACGTGGTGGCCGTGATCGTGGCGTTCACCGGCGCCTGCATCACACAGGTGATGTAACACTCCCTGATTGGTTGATTGTTTAATGTGAGTTTGATGTCACACTCACCGGCCACTTTATCAGGTAGATCTTGCTAGATCCGGGTTGGACCCCCTTTTACCTCCAGAACTGCCTTAATCCTTGGTGTCATAGAGTCAACAAGGTCCTGGAAACATTCCTCAGAGAGTTTGGTCCATATTGACGTGATAGCATCACACAGTTGCTGCAGATTTGTCGGCTGAACATCCACGATGAGAATCTCCCGTTCCACCACATCCCAAAGGTGCTCTATTGGATTGAGATCTGGGGACTGTGGAGGACATTTGAGTACAGGGAACTCATTGTCATGTTGAAGAAAGCAGTCTGAGATGATTCCAGCTTTATGACATGGAGCGTTATCCTGCTGGAAGTAGCCATCAGAAGATGGGTACACTGTGCTCATAAAGGGATGGACATGGTCAGCAACAATACTCAGGTAGGCTGTGGACTTTAAACCATGCTCAGTTGGTACTAAGGGGCCCAAAGTGAGCCAAGAAAATATCCCCCACACCATTACACCAGCAGCAGCAGCCTGAACCGTTGATACAAGGCAGGATGGATCCATGCTTTCATGTTGCTGAGGCCAAATTCTGACCCTACCATCTGAATGTGGAGCAGAAATCCAGACTCATCAGACCAGGCAACGTTTCTCCAATCTTCTATTGTCCAGTTTTGGTGTTGCTGTGTGAATTGTAGCCTCAGTTTCCTGTTCTTAGCTGACAGGAGGGTCACCCGGTGTGGTCTTCTGCTGCTGTAGCCCATCTGCCTCAAGGTTGGACGTGTTGTGTGTTCAGAGATGCTCTTCTGCAGACCTCGGTTGTAACCAGTGGTTATTTGAGTTACTGTTGCCTCTCTATCAGCTCCAACCAGTCTGTCCATTCTCCTCTGACCTCTGGCATCAACAAGGCATTTTGTCCCACAGAACTGCTGCTCACTGGATATTTTCTCTGTTAGGGACCATTCTCTGTAAACCCTAGAGATGGTTGTGGGTTAAAATCCCAGTAGATCAGCAGTTTCTGAAATACTCAGACCAACAACGATGCCACGTTCAAAGTCTCTTAAATCACCTTTCTTCCCCATTCTGATGCTCGCTTTGAACTGCAGCAGATCCTCTTGACCATGTCTACATGCCTAAATGAGTTGCTGCCATGTGATTGGCTGATTAGAAATATGCGTTAAAGAGCAGTTGGACAGGTGTGCCTTAGCAACACTGCCCCCACAGTTTCTGGTGGTACTGCTCCGTTTGGCTTGTATCTGTAAGCAGAACACGGACAGAAGGCTTTGTCCTGATCTGGATCTGTTTAACTTTGAGCATACATGAGTGGTTCTACACAATGCATCCACTAGAGGGCACTCAGCTGCTCTCCAAAGAATCATTTAACTCCCGAACCAAACTTCCAAATGTATCACTAGGAAAAAAATCTGTGCCTCTTGTGTCAATTTATTTCCATTTCCTTGTTTTTCTAGCAAATACTCTTTTTCTCTTAACTTTTTGAACACTTTTGATTTATATTCCCAACATAGTCCTCTCTTTCAGACTGTAGTCGTCATTAAAAGATGTATATTTTCATAGAAATAGGTAAAAAAAACTTGCAAATACTTTATGCACGAAGCTATTAAAGCTTTTCTTTTTGATTTTTTGATGCAAAAAGCTAAAAGTTTGTAAATTTAAAGCCCTGCAGGCGTAGTCGCGCCTCTCCGTTCAGCTCGTCTTGAGAAAAAAAAAGAGTCATTGCTTTAATTCTGATGATAAACATGAACTTGAAGCTTGTTTCAGGCTCTTTTAACGACGCTGTGAGGTTAACTGTTGCGTTTGATGAATCTTCTGCTCTTCTGCTCCTTCAGAGCGTTTTTCTCTGTTTTGATCAAACCTCCACAGAAACGCTCTGATTTCCCCGTCTGATGTGACGCTCAGTGTGGAGGCGAGGCGGCCGTGTCGCGGCGTTTTGTTTCCTAATGTGTCTCTAATCAGGAAACTGAACTCCTGACACAATATAAAAAAAGTAACTGGCGGCTGTGTATTAATTGAAAGGCTCACAGCTGGCAGGACCGATAACTAACTCGTCTACAGAGCCGAAGCTCAAAGTAGGCTAAGATACAGCCTGAAAACCATGGCAACACGTCACCATCATCTTCCTGAAATATAACAGGGACCCAGCAGGTCTGCGGTCTCTGTGCCGCTGCGTTTATACGACTGATCATCATGGCTGGCTTCCTGTTTGAGCCCTGACATGTTGGCAGAGATCATTAGACTGTAAACTGATTTAAGTCTGTATTGTTTACAGAGGAAGGCGTAGGTTTGTTCACATCAGGAGGAGGAGGGGGGTCGTATGGAGTGTGAACGCTGCATTTCTGTATTTAAATCCCTCAGCCAGCCAACACGCCACACTTTATCTTTTTTATGCTTTGTGCTGGCAGAAAACACGCGGACATGCTCTGTAAATCTTTGCATTGTTAAAGAAGCTTCATCTCTGAGAGTTATTCCCAACCTGACCCACTTACCCTGCTTTGACCTGCTGGAGGAGCGCGCCTCTGGAGTTTGGAGGGGGAAAAAAGTGAATTATAACGTTTTAAATGTTCTGACGACAGACACGGAAAGAGTGCTGGTTGAGTCAAAGAAGGAGCCATGTAAGGAGTGAACTGAAGCCTCTGGTCCTGAGAAGATATCAAAGCTGATGTGAAAGAAACTGCACTTCCTCAGGTGTCCACTAGAGGGTGGCCCCAAAAGCCAAGGAATCCCCATTAGGTCCCATATTAAAAAGTTCACATCTACTGCAGAATGAAAAGATTATTTTGGGTTATGTTGGCTCATTTTTATTTTATTCCAGGTTTAAGGCCTGCCTCAGCTTCGGCTTTTTGCTTATTGTAGGTTATTTTGTCCCTCTGGTGCCCCTGTAGTAGTGGTGATTTAAAGCAAGGAAACCCCCATTTTCACTCACAAGTGTTTAGGAAAACCTTTACTGGAGCATAAGCCTGTCCACTGGACTGCTGGCGCTTCCATTAACAAGAGATCTTTAATTTACTGTAACTTTAAAAGCGTCTTAAACTTTCTGGATTCTGTAATCCATGAGCGACACTTCGTCACAAAATTAAAATCTCTTCACACCTCATAAAGAAATTTCTCTTTTCCTTGGTTTAGTTGTTCAAAAGTCAGCTGTTAAAAATCTGACTCCAATTTCAAGAGTTTGAACCCCATCAGAGGCACTGGGGATCCCATTTAACCAGTGCTCTTTAAATTACCGTAACTCCTAGACCATTTGAGCAAGGAAATTCAAAAAAGCGTCTTGAAGAAGAAAGGGGTTTCACAGTGGTTAATAGGGTATTACGGTAATGCATAGGGATCTATGTGCACCAATTTTTCAATCACAGGCAATAATCGATGCAAGCTATTCTCATTACCGTAACTCTTCTACTATTTGGGCAAGAGAAAATTTCAAACGGTCACTGGATCAAGAGGAAATTATATTTCCTTGCATGATCTTTGACTCTTTAAGATCAAAACGTCAAAAAATACCAAAAAAAAACAAAAAAGTACATGATACTTGGGTGAAAAGGCTAAGACCCTTGCTCTAAAACCCCCTTCCCTCTGATTGGCCAGCCCTCTAGAGCAGGGTTGTTCAATGTTTTTCAGACCAAAGACCACCTTAATAACTGAGAGATGGAGGAGCAGGGACCCCATAAGAACAGGCCCTCAGCACGAGATCAGTAGAAGCTGGGATGTGTACAGGAACATCTTCTTTGCCTGTCCTCAGCTCGTCTTTTCTCTCATTAAACTCCGTTGTGTGTTTGTGAAGTTTCATGTCAAGTCTGAGCTGCTGCAGCGTCCAATCAGAGAGTGATATTCCATATGGGGGCGTGTCTGTCAGTGAAAAGACTTCTGCAAAGACAGCTTCCCGTGTTTCCTCAATCATAGCTCCTCCGAGCAGTCTCCTCCATCCTCTCTCCTCTCTCCTCTGAGCGCAATTATCGCTTTGGGACAGTATTCAAAAGGACTGGGAAAGTACTTCTAGTGCCGCGGAGGAGAGAGGAGAGAGGAGAGAGGAGGCGTGAAATTATCACTTTGAGATGCACCCATCCTGATCAGAGGACAGTGGTACAAAACATGTCACATGAAATAAACCACTAAATCTGTTCACAGATTCAGGGATTTCCACAACATATGAATGTGTAGAGGTTTTAAGATCTGCACACGCTCAGTCTGAACATCCGGCACTCTCCCCTTTGTCAGACACTTGTTGGGTTTATTTGTTTTCGTGCAGAGAGGACTTCAGTTTCTTTCTGAGTCCAGAGGAAAGTCTGCAGGTCATTCATGTCCTCTGTGTGTGAACCAGAGCTCCTGGATCTCCCCCGCTGTCGAGTTATGATGTAGCATCGTGCTTTCAAGTAAAAACACGTCTTTGAGTCTCTGTTCGCCTGTCAGAGGTAAACAGGGTGAGGCTGCCCTGAAAGCTGCGTTTCCCCGTGTGTTTGACAGGAGCTGAGGGGAAGACGCCGCTGTGATGTGGTTAAAGTTCAGAAACGAGGAGAAAAGTGTAAAACATGTAGGGTCAGGGATAAAAAGAGATACACAGGAAGGGAAAAACAGACTTTTCAGAAACGTCGCTTTACATCTATCCAGTGAGTCTAACTCTTCATCCTCCTCCTCCTCCTGCAGGACTCTCCCCTGAAGGCCGTGCAGATGCTCTGGGTCAACCTCATCATGGACACTCTGGCTTCTCTCGCTCTGGCCACCGAGCCGCCCACCGAGTCGCTGCTGCTGCGCAAACCGTACGGACGCAACAAGCCGCTCATCTCCAGGACCATGATGAAGAACATCCTGGGCCACGCCGTGTACCAGCTCGTCATCATCTTCACGCTGCTCTTCGCTGGTGGGTGGAAACAAAGCGTGGAAACAAAACTCATCAGTGTATTCATTGAGGATGAAAATCTGATTATTTTTTTCTCAGGTGAGACGTTTTTCGACATCGACAGCGGCCGTAACGCCCCCCTGCACTCGCCACCCTCAGAGCACTACACCATCGTCTTCAACGTCTTCGTCATGATGCAGCTCTTCAACGAAATCAACGCCAGGAAGATCCACGGGGAGAGGAACGTGTTCGAAGGCGTGTACAGGAACCCCATCTTCTGCAGCGTCGTACTGGGAACATTCGCTCTGCAGGTACGTCCATCTTTATCATCAAATACATCATCATCCAACGCGGCGTTAGAAAGATGTCTCACCTGACCCAGTCTTCTTCCTTAAAATCTCTTTAACACCCTGGTACAGCTGGGTGATGTCACGTTTAACAAACTTTATTTAAACGGGAGTTAACTGTTTGTTTGTCAGGGACTATTTTCAGCGGTGGATTAAATGATCTGCTGTTAGGACCGTGATTTAATCCAAATAAATGACTCAGAGTAATTGAGGAACATGTGATTGATGTGCTCACCTGTAGATGGATGACACAGCTCCACCTCCTCTTGTTTCTAGAAGAGTGAAGCCAAAATACAGCGCTGAAAACCCTCAGTTATATTTTTTGAAAAGCTGAGGTCAAAATATTTCCTGAAAAGAAAAAAACTTAACCTGAAAGGTTTTTGAAAGAGATAAGAAGAGAGGAAGAAGATTTGGAAATGAAGGTGGGGAAAATCTGGCTTTAAGAAACCACACCTGTTAGTTCTTGTGTACAAACACAGAGCACAGCGTTTGTTCAGGCAAACAACAAAGTCAAGCTTGGCTGACAGAGCATCAGCTGCTCTTAAAGGGAAAGTTCAGTTTTTTTGAAGTGGGGTTGTATGAGCTCTATGTGACCACTAAGGACATTAGATACAGTAGAAAGTTGTCTCCTCTCCCTCAGTAAGACACAGACTGTAATCGATGGGTACGAGGAACAGACGGTACCAAATTCAAAGGCTATTTTCTCTGCCTACAAGAACTAAAATCAAAAAGTAATACCACAGTTCAAGAGTACGATACATAAAATATTTTTTAAGTGCATTAAGTCTTTGGGAATATAAACATTTATCTGGACCTAACTAACTCATGTGTCCTTCCGTGCAGCGCTAGTGCGCTCCGTCCCCCCTCCTCCTTTCAGCTGTAGGGAATGTAAACAAGCTGTGCTTCAGGCGCTGGTTGTAGCCTCGTGTAAGTTTGATCAAGTATCGTAATTCTTTTGTTTGTACTCTAAGTAGGAAGTTCAAAATGAGTGACTATGACAGCGATGATGAAGTTTCATTCACTTTGGAACCAAAAGGATACCTGTATGAACCGGAGTAGCTACACAGAAGAAGAGCTGCTACAGATGTTGACTGAAAGTAGCATACTCTTAAACTGTGGTATTACTTTATGATTTTAGTTCTTGTAGGCAGAGAAAATAGCCTTTGAATTTGGTACCGTCTCTCCCTGTTAGCGTCTATTTCCTCGTCACCATCGATTACAGTTTGTGTCTTACTGAGGGAGAGGAGACAACTTTCTACTGTATCTAATGTCCTTAGAGGTCACATAGAGCTCATACAACCCCACTTCAAAAAAACTGAACTATCCCTTTAAACCCGCCCCAGCAGAAAGTCTCTAACCAACCTCCATCCAAGCTTTTGTTTTTTGTTATTGTTTTCAGTAAATTTCTTTCTCATTTTTTTCTTTCGTCTCACTCCAGAGATGGGGACTTGAGTTTGCAACTTTAGACTTGACTCTGACTTGTGTCTTGGGACTCGTGAACGATCTTTATGTTTCCGTTTTTGGTATATTAAGATTGAGAAAACTCTGACGAGCTTAATGTGATCCCTTCTTTTTTTATGGTAATGCATACGGGGTTTTCAATATTTACAAATTTTAGTTTGCTTTTTTAACACCAGACCATGAGAAAAAGATAAATGATGATGATATTGTCCACAGGCTATATCAGGAGCCATATTTTCCCATAACAAGCACATCATGTGAGTCAGGGAGAAACATTTCACCCTCTGCTGGAGAAAAGTGGGAACTTTTCCAAAAATCAATTATTTGACAAAGAATCCAAATTTTGAAACAAACGAAAAATTATGTTATATCATATAGTGACATTTTCTCCCTCCCCTATTGTACATTGGATTACCACAATGGCAATGTTTGGCAGACCTACAGCTGCTACTGAACCATTTGTCATTGAATTTGGTTGCAAAAACTTCAAACAGGACAGAACCAACAAATGGAGAACTGACTGAAAAGTCTGAAGGATTGGGAGCAAAGATGCTTTTTAAAGACTTGAGACTTGACTTGGACTGGTGACCAAAGACTTGAGACATGGTTTAGACTCGTGACCATAGACTTAAGACTTCACTTGGATTCGTGACTAAAGACCTAAGAGTTGACCAAGTTTCAACCCACAAACACTTAAGACTTGACTTGGACTAATGAAAAGACTTGGGACTTGACTCAGACCCATTTCTTAAGACTTGAGGCTTGACCAAAACTTTTGACAAAGGATTGAGACTTGACCATGTCTGGACCTACAAAGACTTGAGACTTGACTTAGACCCCGTTTACACGACAAGGTTTCATCTGAAAACGCTAAAACGCAGTGAAAAAAAAATCTGCGTTACATGGAAACGCTGTAATAAGCATGCCAGGCCTGTAGGTGGCGCTACAACTGTCTTGTCAAGAAGCAGCTTTTGGTAGATCTCTACTGAAGTAGAGTTGAGCCGATCATCTGGTGTATTGGTGAATGCTAAGAGCAGAAGTGGAGCAACAGATGCACATTTTGTATGAAGACAGTCAAAAATTCAGCAGATTGAGCAGCACAAGCACAACACGGTAGTTTGCGACAATCGTAACAATGGTACTGTTGTCCTGTTGTATGCGCTCACGAGGCGGAGCGTGACGTCAGTGGTTCCACTGGAAACGCCGGCTTACTGTTTACACAGCAACAGTTACGGCAGTGTTTCAGAAAAATTCCACTCTGGAGGCCATTTTCAAAAGTTTGCGTTCAGGTCGACTGAAACGCCGTTGCCGTGTAAACGTGAGGCTGAAATGCAACAAATCTTTTGTGTTTCACCCTAAAACCGTTGTCGTGTAAACGGCCCCTTAGACTCATGACCAAACACTTGAAACTTGACTTGGACACGTGAACTAAGACTTGGGACTTTACTTGGACTCATTTCCAAAGATTTGAGACTTGACCATGTCTGGACCTACAAAGACTTGAGACTTGACCATGTCTCAACACACGAGGATTTAAGACATGAGTTAGACTCGTGACCAAAGACTCAAGACTTTATTCAGACTCATGACCAAAGACTTGAGACTTGACCATGTCTCGCCCCACAAAGACTTGAGACTTAAGTTAGACTCGTGACCTAAGACTTGGGACTGGTGACCGGGGACTTAAGGCTTGACTCGGACTCGTGTCCAAAGACTTAGGACATGAGTTAGACTTGGAACCAAAGATTTGACACTTGACTTGGACTCATTTCCAAAGACTTGAGACTTTACGAAGTCTCAGCCCACAACGACTTGGGACTCGACTTGGACTCATGACCTAAGACTTAAGACTTGACTTGGACTTTTAAAGAAAAGACCTCTGAGCATCACTGTCTCGCTCCCATTTCTTAGTTTTGCGTTCGCTGTACTTAATAATATTTTAAGATCCAACAGTGCAAAATGTAAATTAGTGTATTTTTCCTTATTGGTCGTTACATTTTGATCAGGTGTGTATTATTAATTAAGTTTCTCTGATAAGAGATGTTCTCATCTCGTCTTAACCCACCACGAGTCGAGCTCTTTGCAGCTTTCAGCCAGCTGAACTCTCTTTGAGAGGCAGAAACCTGGATCTGAACCAGACTCACGCTGTGTGCTCCACTTCCTCCTCAGATCATCATCGTCCAGTTCGGAGGGAAACCGTTCTCCTGCACGGCTCTGACCATCGACCAGTGGCTGTGGTGTGTGTTCATCGGCGTCGGCGAGCTGCTGTGGGGACAGGTGAGAGACCTTAGAGCAGAGTCAGACTCACACAGGTGTGACGCCCCCGAACAGGAAGTGAGGAGAACACACCGAGCTGAGGGTGAAGAGGCGGGAACGTGAGGTTGTGTTGCTGCTGCAGTGTTGCCATCACAACCATCGCCATGGTAATGAGCTCGGCACATGAAAGCAGCGCAACTCCTGTTTACGAGCGCACACACACACACACACGGAGGGGAAACAAACCCAGCGTGTTAGTCCCTCTGTGGACACACACGTGAAGACAGACAATCAAAGCATGACACACACATTCACACACACACACACACACACACACACTCAGGGGCTTATAATACACAGATTATACATAAAGTTGCGTCTTGCGGCGCCTGCTGGGTTCAGTTGGAGGGCAGAGACGAGGAACAGAGCGGCGCTGACAGAAACAGGCTGATCTCAGCTCCTGTTTTTTTCTCTCAGAGGTAAAATTTCTGAAAGACACAGACGTGAAGAAGAAAAGCTGAAAGCAGCCGCAGCAGGAGGCTCAGAGGGACTTATAATTGAAAAACGAGCAAACAAATCTGATCCCTCATTGTTATATAAGACAATAAAGACGCTTATTAATAGATCGCACTTTGAAAAGCTGCTCTGATTTCCACACGACTGGAACAGGAAGAGGACAAACGAACAGGTGTCGAAGTGTAAAATCTGTGCACTGCTCCTTTAACGATGCAGCGTTGTTTTGTCGTTGTCTCAGCTGATCACGGCCATCCCGACCCACC
Source organism: Halichoeres trimaculatus (assembly GCF_033239565.1). Classification (NCBI taxonomy): domain Eukaryota; kingdom Metazoa; phylum Chordata; class Actinopteri; order Labriformes; family Labridae; genus Halichoeres; species Halichoeres trimaculatus. The sequence goes on along the minus strand of NW_027437179.1, from coordinate 39,439,033 downwards.
ACCTGAAGTTCCTGAAGGAGGCGGGTCACGGCATCACGAAGGAGGAGATCCCCGAGGAGGAGCTGACGGAGGGGGCTGATGAGATCGACCACGCTGAGATGGAGCTGAGGCGAGGCCAGATCCTGTGGTTCAGAGGTCTGAACCGCATCCAGACGCAGGTACGGCTGCCGCTAAACCCTCACAGGGACACTGTCGTTAACTTGACTTTTTAGGTCGTTACAGAAACGAAATAACGAAATATTTTCTGTCTTGAGGCATCGGGAGGCCGAGAAGATGACTTTTTGACTCTTCATGTTTGTTTTTTCACAGGTGAATTCTTGTTTTATCCCCAGGAAGCTTCAGGGCAGAGTTTAAATCTCTGCTCTCTGTTGAACAAACTTTTAATTAAATTCAGCTGCAGCGTAATTTTCCCCTAAAATCAAATAAACATCAGCCGAACTAGAGAGAGGTGAAGAAGTGAGAGCAAACTGCCCCAGCAGAGATGGTTCAACAAATCCAACAGAAGTCTTTAGATTAAGACCTGGATAAGATCCGTTTCCTGTTTTTATCTTACCTTTATTTCACCAGGTTTCATCCCACTGTGATCAGGTTTCAATGGCTAAGCCCCGCCCCCTCCACTCAGTCAGACAAACAGTGATCATGATTTTTGGAGGCAGAAAGATCAAATGTCATCTAGAAGTCCCCAAAAGGCTTTAAAGTCCACATTGGATGGATATATGAATCATTTTATGTTGATAAAGCTACAAAACAAAACTTACAGGTTTCACAGCATCTGGTTAGCATTAGCATCTCAGACAACAAGAAAAATATAACCTCCTTTTTATCATCTATGGAGCTACAGCATTCACACTGAATCATTCAGTTCAACATTTGACAACCTTTGCTATCTCGGCTATTATAGATAAGCTAACGAAGCTAAGCTCCAGAAGCTAACGTTAGCTTAACTAGAGACCTTTGGACAACAGCTAAAAATGATCAGTGTTAATTTCATAGATGAGGTCTATGACGAAAAATATTTGTTGACAAACCTTTTTCATGGACGAAAAATAAATAAAGACTAAACAAAAATTCAGGCATGGTGACGAAGACTGTGACAAAATGTAACTGACATTTTCGTCAAAAAAAAAAAATGACGAGATGAAATTTTTAAGGAGGGACAAAGGCTGGAGTGGGTTGAAATGTCTCACAGAAGCCGATAATAACACTGTTTTTTTACATCATAAACAGCCACCTGTTACCTTGACAACACGTCCAGTAGCAGTGCTAGGATCATGAAAATGAGTACAAACCTTTATGATTACACAGTCTATGGTACAAACACAAGGATATAGACAGTAAGAAGGGGAAGGGTGGAGCTGAAAAGGCGGAGAGGATGAAACAGTTAAGGCAAGATGTTAGAGAAAATTTAACGCTGGCTGCAAACCATCATCCAAGTTTATGTATTGTTATAGCATAACGCTAACTTATCCAAAAACAGTATCATAACATCTGTCTGTGAGCCGAAAGGATGACGTCAAATTGTAATACAACACTTAATTTAACTAGTCACTGGCAGCCGTGACTACGTCGACTAACAAGTTGGAGAAAAAAAGAAGAAATGAAAATGAACGGCTCATCACAGTCTAACCACTCTCAGCTCACACACACACTCACACACACCTCCACCCCTCCCTCCTGCTGAACTCTCACTGAGCCTTTCCTGTTGCCTTCACTGACTTAATACTGTGGGAACAATGAACATCCACACTAAAACATATCAAATAGCAAAGCTGTTGCAGTTCAATGTGACTCCACATACCTGAACAGGTAAACGTCTTTGTTTATAGCCCCTCAGCAGCAGCAGTTACACAGGGAGAGAACTGAGACCAGTTTGCAGAGCTTAAAACAGTTTTCAGAACATTTTCACAACAGTTAGGTTGTTCACATCCGACTAAAATCTTTTAGAATTTGGTCAACTAAAACAAGACTAAGACTAAAAGGTTTGAGATGACTAAAATATGACTAAAACTAAATATTGTGTGATTCAAAAGACTAAGACTGAATCAGAATTTGCTGTCAAAATTACAATGATGTACGATCACCAAAGAACAAAAACTAAAACAAAATGGACTCCCAACAAACAAACAGACATGACGAACAACGCAGCTAGGACGTTAGGCTAACTATAGCTAACATTAAAGACAACTTTATATTTCTTTAAAGCAGTCACAATCTGCTGTTGTTTACAAAGTCCTTCAAAACTTGACTCCATTTGTTGAGCCTTGCAAAGGATGCCTGTTCAGAATACAGTAACGTTTTCTAAACTTAAATTCAAAAAGGACAAAAGGTGGAAAATAACATGATTTTGTTGTTTTAGCTTAGTTTGTGTTTGTTCGTTGATTCAGTCGACTAAAAATCATTTGAAGTGAAAAATGCTGCTTTAGTGTCAAATATTGATATGTGATGGAAATGTGATTAATTGTGATTAATTAATCATAAAGCCTCCAATTAATTAGATTAATTTTTTGACCAAAAACTATGTAAAAGACAAAATTGACACTTAAAATTCATTTTTGTCTTGTTTCTTGAATTTCTGTTTTAGTTAACAGTTACATGTTTCATGTTTGTTCATCAAGATAAAGTTTAAAGATTTTATGAATTCCTTTACTTTTCAGAATATCAAAAATAAATATTTAATGTTTTAATGAGATAGTTAAGTCGCAAAAACAGGAGTTGTTTTTTTGTTTTTTGTTTTTTTTAGGGTGAATGCAATACGCCATCGTATGTATTAGTAGAAGAAAGTTTTCTCACCTATTAGCAGATTTTCAGGCTTAATTTTTGCCCTATGGTATCCTTAAATAAGATATTTTTTCTGGACTTGTCGGCTGAGTGTGGCTCATATTATGTCAAGTAAGATATTTTAATGAATGAAGACAGAAACTTGTTTTGTCTCACCTTCAGCTGTAAACTAAAAAAGCTGAATAACTCAGTCACTGCAGGGGAAATCAAACCCTTTGTTTAGATTTCCAGCTGCTTTTTATTGAGTCAGAGTAAAACTCGTCGATACTTGAGGAAGACGAAGGCTCAGATCCAGATTTCCGCTGCAGGTGTCTGATGAGCTCAATCTAAATAAATCATAAAAACAGAGGGATTCGTCTTTATTTTGTTGATATTTGCTGAACGATGAAGTGCGGCTCTTTTTGTGTTTTTTTTTCCTTCATCTTCTGCGTCCTGAGCAGCTGAAGCAGCACGACCCCCCATCGAGCAGAAAAACAAGCGTTCCCCCTCACAGCAAAAAGCAACAATGAGCAGAGAGGAGCTTTATGAATATCTCAGAGCAGTTATAAAATATGAAATAAAGAGTAGATTGAAGTTCTGCAGCCTTTAAGCGAAACGCTCGCTCTGAGGTTTAGGATCAGGACTGAGGGAAATAAACTCAGAGGATGTCGAACGTATAAAATAAAGAAAGAATCAGCGGTTTGTAGCTTTTTATCGCCTCAAAAATCGCCTCCATGTTCGACTTTAAGAGCCGAACACTCTGAGAAATTAAACCAAAGGAGAGTGTGGAGGTTACATTAACACACACACACACACCAAACACACACACACACACACACACACACACACACACACACACACACACACACACAAGTTAATTTCACACTCTGCTGCAGAGCTGCAGTACAGAACGACTTTATTAAAAGACAGAAATTAAAGACGGCATCCAGCGTGGGACAAAAAGCTTCTTGGATATTTTTACACTTCAGTCAGTCAGTGTTGGAGGCAAACAGCAGCACCTTCCCCTGTGACTCATCTCACAGTCTGGGACTTTTTTCTGCCTCTGTGTGTGTGTGTGTGTGTGTGAGTGTGTGTGTGTGTGTGTGTTACCTTCCTCCTACAGGATAGATCAGCACTCTCAGAGCATTAGCATGTCCACAGGCAGTCCCCATTCAGTCCCTATGGGGTTCATTAGCCTCGATGCTAACACCCACCTACAGGAACAGCAGTCAAGGCTCTGCTCCCACACACACACACACACTCTCTCACACACACGCACACACACACAGAGTGAGTCGGAGAGGTCAGGTGTTTTCCTCCCAGCAGTGGACTGGCTGCTTGTTGTTGTTGCTGCAGGGTAAACACTCCTGCATTAATAATAACTAATATCTGTCTCCTGCTGTGTCCTCCTGGCTCTCTGTGTTTGACCTCTGCCGAAGCTTCCAACTCTCAGACGAACTTATGAAACATCTCAGACGGAGCTCTGAGTGTTTGTACTTTATTCAAACACACTGAAGCTTTCCTCTGTTAGTCTGACACCCTCATATTTACTTTTCATCTGGAGGAGCCAAGCGTTTTCAAGGTTTTAATTTCAGCCTCAGATCTTAACATTTCTCTTATCAGCTGCAGCAGGTCGCTGGTTTTACCTGAAAACCTTTAAAAGTAGGAATGAGAGAAAGTTTATTTTCAGATTGGGCTGAAATGTTCAATCCGAAATAGTAAGCAGTGATAAAAGCAGCGTTTTGGAGACGTGTTCTCAGAAATAATAACCAAGGTAGGGGACACTAGATGATTTTAAACCAGATTTAGGTCTGGTAAGCCCTTCAGGGTTCAGGAGGTGTGGCCTAATCCAGGACTTGTTTCATTTCAACGTTTTAAAAGTTACGCACAGCCCATGTTATTCTGTTGAAGTTTGTTTGGTAATTAAGCCAGTCAACATTGGGAATCAAGTGCAGGTCCAAAGAAAAAAAAGCAAAAACTGATGTTTACGTTGTGACAGTTTATAACTTGTTACTTTTTATTTTTGTTATCGTTTTGAAAGCCATAGGGTGTAGAGGTGTGTAAAAAATATCTATATGGCGATACATCCTGATACTTTGACCTCCAATACACTACCAATATTTTAACTATTAATATCAATTAAAAAATTAGATAAATAAATAAAAATAAAAATTCATATTTTAGCCAAGGTTGGGAGTAAAATACGACTTCCACACTTCCACTGCTGTAGATGGCGCCAAAGAGCTACCACCCAGTATGTTGCCAATAAATTGTATAATAAATATCATATCAAACTTAATTTAGAATATTAAATTTCTAAACTTGATCATGTGGGTTTTTCTTGTACTGAGCAAATCAGTCTGCCATAGAAATCAATGTTTTATCTTGTTCCCTTTATTTTAGAGTAATATTTTGATTTACATATTCATCATCTCTATTTTTTTTTCCTAACTGTGTAGAATATCACAATATATCATACTCATTACATATTGTGATACATCATGAGAGGTTCATGCTAACACTCACCCCTAACATGGTGCCAGTCAGAGAATCTCCAACAAAAGTTGTTTTGTGTTTAGTTTTATTTTATTCAGCACACTTATAATGAACCAAACACAAAGGATGTAGGAGCATAAAACTAAAACAAACTCATAATAATGTTGAAAACATGCCCCAAACCAAAATCATTCATTCCTAATGTCCATATTTACCGAAAATTAATTCACAATCATAAAAACAACAGTTTAACACAAGTATGCAGTACACAAATGGTTTTAATTTAGTTGTTCTTGTCTTGTTTTTTCTTTTTTAAGGGAAAGTTTGGTTCTTTTGATTTCAGGTTAAAAAAAATAAAAAGATAAAAAAATAAAGAAAAATTCAGTTTGTCAAGCTTACCTCAGTTCAGTTTGGAGGAAAAGAGAGAAGGAAAAAAATCAGTTCCATTTCTAGTTTGTAAAAAAAAAAAGTTGCATTTTAATCCAAAGGTGAAAAGAAAAAATCCAAGGATTAGTTATGGGATACTGTGTAACTGGTTTGTGTCCTGGGCTGCACATAAAAAAATACTCAACCTAAAATGTTTCTGTTTGATTTATCTGAATCATGTTTTATTTTGAAAAATGACCAGAATGATTCTTGACACCAAATCTCCAAGCTAGCAAAATGGACAAAAAGAAACATCTTTGTTAAAGTTAAAGTTTCCTTAAGCAGGGTAAAAGAGCCAGTGAGGAGACAGAAGAAGAACAGGTCTGTGAAAATATTGTCTGACATTAAACCGGTCCACGGCGCAAAAAAGGTTGGGGACCAGTGGACTAAACTACCCTGACTTTTGCATTTTTAACTCAGAAGATTGCGCTGCTCCATGGCGTTTTTCCCCGGACTATTTAAAAATATCACTGGCGCTGGAGGACTTCTTCTTCTGTAACCTGGATCTCCACTGACACATTCAGCTGAAGGTCTCCAGTTTACAGGGTCTCTCTTTAAACTGGAACACCAGGAGCTGACAGAGACACATTCACACCATCAAAGACTAAATTTAGACCCTTGTTCCTGCTGGTGAAACGCAAACACTTCCCCAAAAAAGGCCCAAACAGAGTAAAGGATCACTACTTTGGCCCATTTCAGGCTGTTTCTGGCGCCCCCTAGTGGTAGATCAGAGGCAGTTTGAAAAACTAAAGTTTAAAGTAAAGACAAATATTTGTAAATCCCAACAATGACATCAGAGTAGACTGATTATATCTCCACTAATACGTTTTATTCATTAAACAGAGGCCTGGGGTTAATGACGATGCTTTTACGCTGTTTTTGATGGAGTCAGATTACGTTTGTTATCAGCTGCCCACAGATTAATTGATGCTTATTTAGAGGTCAAAACCTGATGGAAAGAAAATGACAAACATCTCCTCTTCCTGCAGCAGAGTGAGATCATGTGATAGGATCAGGAGCGCCGCCCAGGAGCAGGATTTGTTTCAGTAGACCCTGAGTCTGATGCAAAGAGGGCTGGTCTTCGTGAAGCAGGAATGAAAATCTCGGCCTCTTCCTGTAGAGCAAAGAGAGGCTCTCTCCTCCTCCTCTCTTCATGTCGGTGTATCTGTAATATCAGTCTGTCATCCTCCCGGGACAGTGAGGGAGGAGGGAATGGAGGGGAGGCAACGAAAAGGCTGCAAGCTAATTAGCTTCTTATCTCTCCACGCTCCTCTTCCTGTCCTCCTCCTCTCTAATCCTGGTGGGCAGCGTTCTGCCGCTCAACGCCTCGCCAGTCAAACACAGTGGGGGAATAATTGGTACAAGCAGCACCTCGCTGACGAAACTTTATCAGTCATTCCAAGTAACACGTTTCTGCGCTCCCTCCTGTCCCTCACTCCTCTACCAGCGCTTTCAGCCTGATTCAAAGACTCTTTATTCATCCCGAGCTGCTCCTCCAGCTACATGACAGCTCCCTTTTTTAACTCCTTCTTCTTAAACCCTCATCCCTCGTCTTCTTCCACCCTGCTCGTTTTCACTTTTTCATCTCATTGACACGATGATGTATGTTTCTCCCGCAGCGCCGATCGATAATGTCTGCTCAAAATTGAAAAATGTGTTGTGAGAGAAAAGAGAAGCAGTAAATTGGTGAGAAATGTGTCGTCTTTGTGAGAAAAACCACATAACACTGTCACTTAATAGATAAATAAATAAATAAAATGTTAATTAAAGCTCCTGTGGGGAGTTTTCAGGTAGATATTTGAGGATATATTGATGTTTCTATACAACTTTCAAAAGTACACCTGACTAGACTATATAATTAAAGTTTACACCTGTCACTGCTTCGATGGGGTGATTTAGGGCCTGTGTCCACTGGCTGAACTTAAAGAGGGGGTATTCTGCTGTCCCATATTTTAAACATGGATATAAATTCCCAGTGCCAGGTGATCAGATTTCCAAACCTCTACATATTTATATCTTTTAGAAATTCCTAAATCAGTAAAATTATCAAACACCTGAGTGCAAAAACAAAAAAGCCCAAAAACTTCACAAGCTCTATGTAAGACTTGTTATGTGAATGATGACATCATCAGATGGGGATCTCCTAACTGGAGACGGGCCTCAAACACCAAGGTCTTCCAACAACAGGCTTCCATAGAGCTGTCCAATCAGAGTGAAGGGGGTTTGTGGAGTGGGGAGTCTTAAAGAGACAGCAACTAAAAAAATTGTTTCTTTTAAGTTGTGTTTTTATCACCAACCAATCAAAAAACAGAAGGGGCGGGACTTCTAATATTACGTTTGTCAGCAACAGTAATGTTCCTGTCTGGGCTAAAACACATTTTTATAACTTATTTTTAAAGTTTTGTTCCCAAATTTCATTTTATAGAGGCAGATTAAAAGAATACAAAGCATTTCAAAACAGATTCAACCACTGTCATGACCTAGCCGTTGAGGTAAAGGCTCCTGCGACTGTGAAAAATGTGGTTAGTGGACACAGGCCCTAACACCATGCAAACCTAGCTTATATGAAAAAAAAAAAACCCTAAAAAATCCCCTAAAAATCTCCTAACTGGAGACAGGCCTCAAGCACCAAGGTCTCCCAATATCAGGCTTCCATAGAGCTGTCCAATCAGAGGGAAGGGATTTGTGGAGGGGAAGCCTTAAAGAGAAAGCAACAATAAAAAAAATATTTCAGATAAAGGTGGACATAACTGTTTTATAAAACACTAGGGAGAGAAAAATATGGATTTCTTTTTTTAAGTTGCTTCTTAATCACCAACCAATCAAAAACAGAAAGGGTGGGACTTCTAATATTACGTTTGTCAACAACATTAATGTTCCTGTCTGGGCTACAACACATTTCTTTATTTTTGGAGGTTTTTTCCCAAATTTCATTTTTTAGCGGCAGATAAAAAGAATGCAAAGCATTTCAAAACTGATTCAACCACTGTCATGGCCTAGCAGTTGAAGTTATGGTTCCTGTGAGTGTGAAAAATGTGGTCTGTGGACACAGGCCCTAAAAGCATGCTAACCCAGCCTTTATGAAAAAATGATCAACTCTGAAAGTTACATACTTTTTAAATCATTATAGATGAGACTTTTTTGACAGGAAGCAACGCATACACATGCATAAATTCAGAAATCATCACACTTTGTCCACATGGGGGCGCCAAATTCATCACAAACCTTGAAACTATCTTCAACTTTAGCTTAATTTTTGAAAACACCACCTGATGCTTATACAAATCTGATGACAAATTTTGAGATTTTTTAAAAATTTAGGTATGAATATTCTCAAACATGTAACATACAGTCATATCTACACGATATTTTTGAGATTTGAGATGATTTAGAGAAATATCAGAGCGACATTTGATACAGAGGAATACTTTTCATCACATCCGGTCAAGGTGGTTGCCTCCCTCTTCAATTTCCTTTACAATGTCTAACTTTATTGAAGATGATAGTCTTTCAGCTTGTCAAAATAAAAACATCTGAAAACATCTTAAAACCAGGAAGACATCAGGTCTGTGTGATTCAGAGATGCTCTCTTAAAGCATCAGGTGTCGTCTTCCTGAAACCTCTCTGAGTCAGAGAGGCGTCTGACCTTTAAAAGTTTAGTTGATCATTTATATTTAGAGGGAAACAGCCGAGGTAAACACTTTCCTGTCTTCTAACACCCATTGTTTCCTGTGACAGCTCAAGCACGCAGCAGCCTCTGCAGTTTTCTCACTTTAACTCCTGAATCCTCACGTCAGCTGCTGTTGCTCCCTCCTCCCTCCGCCTGGTTCCTGCTGCTCTTTAACAGATGAATCTCTGATCTCAGAATCCAAACTGTCTCACTAAACTCTCTCTAACCTCTCTTCAGGTGTCTCCTCCCTCCTTGTTTCCTCTCCTGTCTCCTTGCTCTGTCTCTGCTGGTCTAACACTGTGGCTGTCCCCCCTCTTCAGATGGATGTGGTCTATACCTTCCAGACGGGCCAGGCGGCGGTGCCCGGCGCCCTGCGCCGCCAGCCATCCGTCGTCAGCCAGCACAATGACGCCACTGCCGCCAAAACTCTCTCTAGCCCCACCCATGTAGGGCTTAGCTCCTCCTCCTCTCTCACCAACTCGGCTGGGGCCCCGCCCCCTGCCGCCGCCGCTGCTGCTTCCTCCTCCACTGCAGGCAGTGAGTCGGTGACCTGAGGCCAGCTAACAGCACGCCTCACCCAGCTGGACTCTCTTTGTTTCTCTGTTTGGTGCATGAGACTGAACGCTGCATGACTCACCGCACTAAAACCTGCGCTCTGTTTCTGTCATCGGCAGGCGTCTGCACATCTGAACGATTCATTTAAAACATCATAGTTTTAACTTTAGTTAAATAATGTGACAGATAGGCAGAAATATCAAAACAGGAAGTGTTGTTAGCCTTAAACTGTAAGAAGACAAACAAAACAAAGACAGACTCTTAGCTGCAAAAATCACTACGGTACGTAATAAAATGCCCATTTACAAGTGAAGATACTGATCATAATGGTATTTCCTGTTTAAACCTCCTCACCTCGATCAACAAGTAGCTTCATTTTTTTTCCAATGATCAGGCTCAGGTTGATCATGTTGAGGCGGAGGGTTCTAGTCACCACTTACCACTAAGTCACCACAGGTGTCAATATGTAAGGAAAATTCTAAAAAACTTATATGAAATAAAATCATATAAAAATAAATAAATAAAAAAAAATACAATTAAAAATCAAGAAAATCAAAATGATGAGATCTTATAAATACCATCAAATTAGTTGAGTAAAAGAATAATACAAAATGATTTAAAATAAATGGAAGAGGATTTGGGTCACTGAAAAAAAAAAAAACAAATACGTTCCATTTTTTTTATTGCTATTTCTCAGAGAAAAATATTCAGAATTCTGATATTTAAGTCAGAATCCTGTTTTTTTTTTCTCAGATTTTGACTTTAATCGCAGAATTCTGACTTTTTTTTTTTTTTTCAGAAAAGAATACTAACAAAAAATGGCCTTTTTTTAGTGACCCAATCCTCTTCTGTAAAAAAAAATTTTAGAAAAATTAGAAAATTAAAAAAAATTATAAAATGATTGTATTAAAATGAATGAAATTAAATTAAATTGAAAAAAATAAAATAAAAATAACTTAAAAAATAAAATGATTTGAAAAAATACAATTTAGAAAAATTAGAAAATAAAAAAATATATAAAATGATTGGATTAAAATGAATAAGATGAAATTAAATTGAAAAATAAAAATAAAATAAAAATTAAAAATAAAATGATTTGAAAAAAATTCAAATAAATTCAAATGAAAAAATAAATTGATAAAAAAATAATTCAAATAATACTAATAGAACCTGATTGGCCACTCATAATTCTAAACGGTGATTTGCTATCTGCTTTGCTTGAGGTGATACTTACTTAAAAACCCTCCTAGCTCTCTTATCACTTTAAATATTGATTGAACCTTTTATCATACAAGTGTTTTACAGGCCACATTTTGTCCTTACAAGTAGAAAATAATGCCCAGAAAGCTCATTTCCTCTTCTTTAAGTGACCCTTTGATTTTTTCCTCTTGCACAAATAGTTTAAGAGTTATGTAAAGTTAACAGCTTTCATTATTTATTTCCTTGGATTAGAACTCCAGTGCACATAGATTCATGTGCAGATAGATATCACTTTAAAGCTCGTCTTGTCTTCTTTAAGGAGCTGTTTAAATTTTCTCGTTAGCCCAAATATTTGAGGATTTACAGTAATTTAAAGAGTACTAGGAATTGAAGCGCTGACACTCTGATGGGTTTTAAAGAATCCAAAAGTTGGTGTCAGCATTTTCAATTTTACGCATTTAAGTTCAGAGCGATGTTTAATACAGTCTGTGGTCAGGATGAGGCTTGCAGAGCTTGGCATAAAGAATTAAAACAGCAGACTAAAAATGACACGTGTTTGGAGAAAAAGAAGACTGTCACACATGGATTAGAAAAGGCAGATAAAATAATAAAAATATACAGGATGTGTAATAAGGTCAGCTTTATTTCCACATGTGCAGACACCCTGTCCTGCTTCCCTCTGTTTCCATCTTCACCTTCCTCTTCTGGAGCCTTCCCTCCATCCTAATCTCCTCTTCCTCTTTTAATACCTCTCATCAATTCCATCCGGCCTGCTGCTGCTTCTCCTCCTGCATGTTGTGGAGATTTAGACTCTTAACACGCATCCATTAACCCTTGTGTGACTGGCCGCCTGACGAGTCGATGACAGATCACAACTGTTGGCCGAGCAGAAGGGAAAGAAAGCCGTGAATCGTTTTGATTCGTGACTCAGAGAGGAGAAAAATCCCTGCTCCACTTTCTTTGTTGTTTTCCTCTTCCTTTCTTCTCAGAGGCGACAGCCTGGGCAGCAAGATAATTTTATGGGTTAATCCTGAGCAGGGTTAAATCTGTCAGGCTCAGCAAGTCTCTCATGGTTTAGAAGCCAAGAGCTTTTTAACTTGTGAGCTTTTTGTGTGTGTGTGTGAGAGAGTGTGCGACGGTTACATGTATGCTCTAAGCTGCAGTGCTCAGCCTGCAGCTCTCCTGTGGTTCAGTAATAGAGAGCTTTGAACTGCAGGGTTATTAATTATGATGAAGAGTGTCTGCTGGTGCGTATAAATCAGTGTGATCAGCTGCAGCCTCTGTGGATTCATGACAGAAGAAATGACTTAAGGCAGAGAGAGGAGAGCAGCTAGAGGACAAAATGACTCCGCTCTGAATGTGATTATAAATACTTAACAGTGTGCATGTGTTTGTTGTTTTCCCAAGTGTGTGTGTGTGTGTGTTGTTTACTGGGGCAGGGTATCGTTTGAACATTTTATATACGAGTGCCAACACCATGAAGGATGAATAAACAACGTGTGAAGAGCGGGCTAAAAAACGCAGCACCCCCCATGGGTCGCAGTTTCTGTGAATCTCAATTATTTTCTGTTTCACCCTCTTTTGTTCTTCTATCAAATCATTTCTAAGGCATTTTTTCCTCTTTTATTAGAAGAAAAGCTGTAAAGAGATAAAAAATGTTGAAGGAAAGAGGATAGAGGAAGTTATTGAAATGTTTTTGATGCTTATTTTGGCCCTGAACCAAAAAGTAAATTTGATTTTTGGGTGATAACTCCGGGAGGGGACCAAGCGGTTATTTAGGTAATTTTAGTCAAAAGAAATGCAACAAAATGCATGTCGTACCAGGTCAAAAGGAATTGAAACCCTTAGTGGGACGGGTCATCTTTGTTGGGCTACTCGTTTTTTCATGCTAACAATCTGTTGTTGTTTGTTAATGGAAGTTAAAACTACACAAAAAATACCAAACAAAGTCAGTTTTATCATCATCTTTGGGCTTCATATAACTGATCCACTGTTCACCAAAACATCATCCATATTCGTTACAGTCTGAGGTACGAGCTAATTGATGATTTTTTTGCTAAATGAGAAAAAATACCATCTGTCAGAATCCAAATAAAGATTAAATGCCTAAATTAAGACAAGTGGAGGCTGCCATAACTCCAGGTAATAGAGTTTCACCTTCACACGCCTGATATTAAAGTTAACGGAGTTGTGAGGTTGTATTAGAATATTCAACTTTGGTGTGTGTGTGTGGATAGCTACTTCAGAGACAAACACTAGCCTTACAACTTGTTTATGGGGGTACATCGTGCAAATAGATCGGAAATCTGTACCCAAGCTAAGCTAAATGCTGGTTTTGGGGTCTGTTTGAAGTGGTTGGTTTAGGCTCTGGTAAAGGTTTGTTGTAGGTTTAAAATACAGTCAGGTTAAACCCAGGGTAAGGGTTGTTTTAGGGTCAAGAAACACTTTGGTTAGGATGTGTTATGGGCTTGATTGTGGGTAAGGTTCGGGCTCTGAAAAAGTGAGGGCAAGGATTTGTAGGGGGTATGTTTAAGACTCAGGCAAGGACTTGGTTGAGGGTTGCGTAAGAGGTAGGTCAAGGCAAGGGTAGGGATCGTTTTAAGGTTAGGGGACAGTTTGGTTAGGGCTCAGGAGGGGTTAAGTAAGGGTGTGAAAATGGGTGAGGTTTGGGCTTAAGTAAGCGTTAGGTTAAGGTGAATGTAAGGGTAAGGTTAGTGCTCAGGTAAGGTTTGGATTCAGACTCATGTAATGGCTAGGTTAAGGTAAAAGTTAGGCAAAGGCCCAGGTAAGGTTTAGTTTCAGTCTGTGATAAGGGTAAGGTTAGGACTTCATTTAAGTAAGGACAAATAAAACAATTAGTTTTTGGTTGAGTAGAGGTTAGGTTTAGGCCCAGGTAAGGTTTGGTTAGGGAAAATTTACAGTGACAACCCCAGGTTCATCCCTCGACTGGCTGGTTGGATAGGCATGTCAAGGGCTTGCACGGGCTGGCGCGTATTGTCTACCTTTCTTGCCAGTAACTGGAAAAAAATAGCTGGGTTGGTGGCCATGGTTGGCACATCTCCTGAATCCTCTCAAATGGGTCTCAGGATTATGGGTCATGGCTTGAAGTTTTGGGTCCAAGTTGAAGTGGGTTTTAGGTTAGGCATTTAATTCAGGGTAAGGATAAGGTTTTGGGTATGGTGGTAGGTGAGAACAATGGAGGTTTTGATCGTGCACTCTCCATCCAGATCTCCCAGGGGTTTGGGCAGAGGGTTTGGGTGAAACTAGGGTTATGGTATGATCATGGGTTTTATAAAGGGTTACAGTAGGTCCAAATGGTTAGGGTTAGGCAAGAAGTCTGAATGGTTAGGGTTAGGCGAGAAGCCTGAATGGTTAGGGTTAGGCGAGAAGCCCGAATGGTTGGGGGTTAGGCGAGAAGCCTGAATGGTTAGGGTTAGGCGAGAAGCCCGAATGGTTAGGGTTAGGCGAGAAGCCCGAATGGTTGGGGGTTAGGCAAGAAGTCTGAATGGTTAGGGTTAGGCGAGAAGTCTGAATGGTTAGGGTTAGGCGAGAAGCCTGAATGGTTAGGGTTAGGCGAGAAGCCCGAATGGTTGGGGGTTAGGCAAGAAGTCTGAATGGTTAGGGTTAGGCGAGAAGCCTGAATGGTTAGGGTTAGGCGAGAAGCCCGAATGGTTGGGGGTTAGGCAAAAAACTCAAATGGTTTGGGTTAGGCAAAAAGCACAAATGGTTGGGGTTAGGCAAGAAGCCCGAATGGTTAGGGTTAGGCAAAAAACTCAAATGGTTTGGGTTAGGCAAAAAGCACAAATGGTTTGGGTTAGGCAAGACGCCCGAATGGTGAGGGTTTGGGGAAGGGCTTGGGTTGGGGTTATAAAAGAGATCTCAATGGTTCGGGTTAGGCAAGAAGCCCAATTGGTTAGGGTTAGGCAAAAATCCTAAATGGTTAGGGTTTGGCAGGAAGCTTGAATGGTTAGGGTTAGGCGAGAAGTAAAGGTTTGGTTGAAATTCCAGGAGGGTTAGTTTTTGGCTCAGGTAAGTGTTAGGGCTCTGTTAAGGGTGAGGTTCAGGCTTGGTGAGGATCTAGTGAGGGTTAAGGTTAGTCTTGTGTGGGGGTTAGGTCAAGGCCAAGTTAAGGGTTAGGTTTAGGCAGTCATCGGTTTTGGCTCAAGCGATCTTCTTGGAGATGTTAGATCTAGCAAACACCCCAAACCATCTTTAGTTAAGAGGTTTGTTTGCATGTGTGATGGTGTGTTTTTGTCATTGTGGTTTGACCTCCCCTCCACATTTTGCCTGCTGGTTGATTTTTGGTTGCAGTTTATCATCATGCATCATTTCATATTGACCTTTTTTGATATCGTGTTGTTTTATGAAACCGTTATTTTCATTCTCCTGAGTTGTTTTCACTTGTTTTTGTTGTGTTTTGTGATTTTGCACCTCCCTGCCTAGATCCAGATGCACCACCGCCATGTGTCCCACCAACCCCCGCTGCCTGTTTGACCTCACATTTGTATGTAGGCCCAATCTGTACATTTAAGCATCCTCTGAGCCGTCTTTTCTGTTTCTGTTTCAGATTAAGGTGGTGAATGCGTTCCGTAGCTCCCTGTACGCGGGGCTGGAGAGCCCAGAGTCCCGTAGCTCCATCCACAGCTTCATGGCCCATCCCGAGTTCGTCCCAATGTCCGAGGAGGAGGCTCGCATCCCCCCTATCGAGGAGACCGGAGATGAGATCGACCCCCTCCCCAGCCCCTCCTCTGGGGCAGAGGGAGGAGGAGAGCCACCCAGCGCCTTCCCCCACAGCCGCGAGTTATCCATCTGAGCTCCTCTCTCCTCCTCCTCCTCCTCCTCCTCGTCCTTCCTCCCCATCAGCATCATCTGTCATCCCACCAACCGAACTGTCGCCAAGGAGGGAAGTCATCACTCTGCTCATCCCCTCATCCTGCACGCACACACATGCTTCACATCCTCCCCTCAGCCATCGCTGCCACGTTGTGTTTTTCATACTGACTGTGGCATCGTTCTGCCTGTAAGTTTGTCCCTCCACCACCACCATACGTGTGTCCGCAGAGGGTGGAGTCCAGAGTCTCCACAGTGGAAGGCCTGTCCTCGTCCATTCATGTATATTTTTTACTCGATGATCCTTTTAAAAGCTTTTAAACTTTGTTGGGTTCAATCTTTTTTTTTTTTTTTTTTTTTTTTTTTTTTTTTGTGGGACTCGCAGCAGCATGTCGTGTTCTGTACTCGCTTCCATTCCTGCGTAAACGCTTCTCAAAAACCGCACCGAACTTTTCAAAGAGTGCAGTGATTCTCATGTACATACGCTTTCGCTACGCTCCAGCTAACAGCCGGGTTTGTGATCAGAACATTTCTAGGCAAATGCAAAAATGTAACCTTTTATTTTTGTTTTTTAAACCTCCTACACTTGTTAATCGATGGTTGATTCAAACTCCTAAGAATGTCTTGTGAGTGTGACACTACAGTCTGCAAGGTGCAAATGTTAAAAAATGTTCTTCCCTTTATCGTGTCTGTATGTGTCGCTTTTTCTTTAGCTGCTGTGCTGCATGTGGAAGGACAGAATGTTTACTACACATAAATATATCTATCATGGCGGCGTCCAGAGGGGGCTTGCTCTCTGATCATCTCATCCAGTCAGGGTTCTGGTTCTCTCTCTGCCCCTCACCTTGTATGTCCACTGCGTCAATAGGAAACACGAGTGTGTGTCATGTTTCCCCCTCTAGTAGGATGCATGTTTTGTTTCATTCGTGTTGAGTCGCATGATAATTAAGGAATGAATATTTGGGATTCTGTTTAGACAACCATATGTTAGTTAGTCTACAGCAGCATCTGTTCAGAGCTCCGTTAACTTCCTGGATGTGGGCTGGACTTCTTGTGAGCACAACAGAACTAATCAGACCACTCAGAATTCAACTCATGCTCACAAACTGACGAAAAGGTTAAGAGTTAAAGCAACTGATGGTTTGCTGTAGGCATGCACAGATCACACGACCTCCATCATTGGAAAAGGGTGTGGACCAAACACAAAGACCAACAAGTGGAGGATCTGGGAATGGGAAAACTGACCACAGCACTGACTCACGATGAAGTCCACCAAGATTTCTTGCTTGTTGTCCTTAATTTCATGGTTTCTTCTGTGCCAATCTCAGCTCCCATGGGGGAAAAGTTGGGTTCACCCAAACCCCCATTGGTGCCTTTCTTACCTTTGGCTTCACAGAGGTAGAGCTGATAACAAGGGCACAAGAGATCCTTGATACCCTGATTGCTACGGATCTATCCATCATCACCTTCTCTTGCTTTGACCACAGTACGATGGTTGACTACCACAATACTGAGGTTTTAAACATCAACTTCCCTTAGTTTATCCTTCTCTGGCCTCTTCCCAATGTCTGTAGTGAATTGAATAAGCTGGGCAACCAATTAAATCAACAAATGACCAAATCTGACCACGACACTGTGAGGTGAGATCCTCCCGCTAATCACTGCCCAAAGTTCACAATCTCGTAATGACCAAATTTACGCCAAATGGACTCTCACAGCTACACAGAATGTGTCATTTGGACTTTGCTTGAGTTTACAGCTTTCGTCGATGGAAATAATAGTCTGCATCTCTTGTATTTGTGCCTGCACAATGATTGCTATCGAAAGGGAAGTGTCAGTCCCGAAGTCCTGCTTTGGGCACCAGTCCAATTTCTGTCAACCAACGAGCGCAATCTGAAAATGGCTTGGTTGAAGATGTCTAACGATCTTCGACCAAGTCTAAAAGTCTTTTGGATAACTGTGAAATGGATGAGGCAGCCTTACCTTGTCCCCATTAATTAAGGTTAGTTCATAGATGACCCTAGATCAGGGTGTATCTCTCCAGGTCTGAAACTTCCAGTTGTGTAAAACATGAATGAACCAACATCAACAGGGCAAACAATTCAAATCCAGTTCCTCTTTTGCCATTTTTATCTTCTAATTGCCTCCAAATGTAATCTGACTGCCTCTAAAACCAGTCTTGAAAAACTTTGAAGAGACCATCTCGGGTCACGGTGCAAGACCTGGGGGGGTTAGCGGAACTCTGAACAGCTCCTGGACCGTCTCTCTGTGTTGAAGACAAATCTTAGTACCAATCCTGATGTTTTTGTTCCTGTATTTGTCAAAGTTTTAGGAACAGAAACTCAGTCAGTGACATTGCACAGCTGGCAGCAGAGAAGGTGTTTGATCATCATCCCTCTCCGCCCTGCCGTGATTGATTAACAGTCGTCAAAGCGGCGGTCACGCTGGGGTTTATGGCAGACTGATGATGCTGGCCCGTAAAGTTAAATCCACTGTGCTGCCACTCAGTACTTCCTGCCTGATTACTGTCTTAAAAGAAGAAGGAACCATCTACCAATCAGAGGCAGTGATGCGTCTAATCCCCTCTTAGTCTGACGAGCAGCCATCAAGCTATCTTTGAACTAGGACACGTTATTGAAGTAATGTGCTACTACTGCCATATTTCCAACTTTTCTGTCATGACTAGGTTCTTCCTCTCCCCTCTGATGAGCTTTTTCTATGTAACTCAGAGCCATATTTTATAGGTTGTCTGTATTGTTTTTTATCTCATTGTTATCGAGGTTTCCTTTGGACTTTCCCACCCCCGACCTCTCCCCTCTTCCTCCCCCCGGCCCTTTACTCCAAACACGACCAAAAAGCAAGGAGAAAATCTTCAGTCGTCACTGCCGAACCAAGTTTTAAGGACCTCTACAATGTTTACATGAAAAGCAAGTGGGTGGCAGTTCGCCTGCGCTTCTCTCATCCAACCACTTCCCTTTCATTCCCTTGCTTTCCTGAATCTTAGAGTTACTATTTAACTAAATGGGGAATCTTTCTTGCATGGTTTTCATATAAAATTCAATGTTTTGCTCATTTTTTACAATTCTTCTGTATTTTTATATTAAGTACTTTTTAATATTTTGGAGATATATGAATATATATGTATAGGCTGAAGAGTTTGGTGACAGTACAGTACATGAATGAGATGAATCTAACGTGGACTCTGTCTTTTTACAGCTCTCTAAATATTTATGCCACGTGTGTCGTCTTGGTCACCTGATGTTAGGGCTCAGAAACCTGCAGTGACTTGTTTACTTCCTGTCGGCCGTTCAATTGGAATCCCAACAATTTTATCTCATCAGCCCCCCCTTTTAAATGAGTATACTCACTTTATCTAAGATGTTGTGATACACTACACGCTATGTGATTTTGCAGTTATCCAACTCCATTAGAGTTCAGCCAATGCAACGTGAATACAGCTAACTGTATCAAACATTAAATGGGAGTGTATAATTATTTATCCAACCTCTGGGTTTCTTTGTTTCTGTACTTTGAAGCTACTACGACTGATTTTCTTGGAATGAGTGGATCGATGTTTTCTAGCGAGCTGATGACTTTGACGAGGAGCAAAGCTGCGTCCCGCCTCTGGCTCTGCCTTCTTTTAAAGTGGCGTGTCTCTAGAAAGAATGTGATGCTTTAGATGGACCAAAACCTAGATCACAATCTGAGCCGGCCCGAGCGTTAGAATACATCAACGGGGGGGTTCAAGCATTATTGGATCTTCCATGACCTTAGATCTGAAAAGGTGGGCAAAGTGACTTCCCCCATTGCCTTGTAAACACCTCTTGAAGCCTTTGGTTAAGCATTTTGCATTTGGTGACTATTCCACCTTGGTTTTTTGGGGACCAGAAGTGACCATACCTAGGTGAAGCAGGTAGACCTTCTCTTTATCTCATCAACATCACTATGGTAGGGACATTGCAATCAAAGGTGGCAACACCGGTCTTTGCAACACGATGAATTTGCGTGTTAAGTTTCTGAGAAAGACTCTCGGCCAAATCGCACCAGAACCGTTTCTGATCTGTCTCTTAACTCACATTGACTTGGAGCCCTCCTGATCAGGTAAACAAGACTTCCAGGCGTCAGAGCAATGACGTGTCAATTTGAACAGGGGAGATTGAGCAGGACAGGAAGTAGAGTACCAAACCCTTGCACAGCACCTGTTTGACTTCCAGAATAAAACAAACAGTGTCCAACCAGAAAGGATTTATCTTGACTACCACAGAAGTCAACAAGTTTGACGTTTCACGGCCCAAAGTGAACAAAGAGAGGCTCATTGGGAACTTCTTGATCTTGCGACTAAAACTGGGTGGCAGTCCTGCTACGTTCTGGACTGAACATTCAGAGGCTGAACTGGCATGGATCTGGTGTTAGTCTGGCATTGAGACCTGTGATTACGACCAAAAATATGTTAGAAAATGTTTTCCAAAGTAGAAAGCGATATTACACTTCTGTGCAACCACTCCAAACTCCCCCTGGTGGTCATTAGAGATAATGCAACTTTTTTCTTTCTTTTTTTTTGTCATTAATTAGCCTTGATATAATAACTCAGCTCATTATTCCCAGGTCTAATGGACCCCATACTTATGGACCAAACAAATACTCTGCCAAACAACTTGTTTACACTTTTTTAAGTCTCCCTGTTAACTCAAAAATATTACGTCAAATCCTTTTTTCAAAAAAGTCTCAACCAGCATTTTAAATGTTGCTTTAATTCCATCTTTAAAAAAAAAAAATCAGCCCTTCAATGTCTCGGGCCGGCTTTGGATCAAAACTAGCATTGTCTGAATCCACGCCAAATCAAATGAAGGAAAGAAGGCACCTTTTTAGTGTCCTTCGTAATTTCTGATTCAGTCATGAAGTACCAAAAGGGGGCGGAGCCAGTGCCGGGCCACGCAGCTGTAGATGTCATCGCCATTTTCTATAACTGCGAACTTGTGGAAGAGAGCCGGACTGTTAAAGCGCTCATGACATCATGTCCTCTTCCTACGGTGGCTCTGAATGACGCCCACCTCTGAAATAATGGCGCTTTTCTTCTTTGTGTTGTTGAATGAATCTGACAGAACAGCTGAGCTCCTCCGGTCAGTACAATGTAAATATTGTCATATAAGTGAATGAAGTGTACCTGCTGTCTGTGTCCGTGACAGGAAATGGGAGAGGGGGCAATCAGCCAATCATCACCCAGCGAAGCTTTAAGAATGTTCTGCCAAAGTCGTTTCCTCGTTTCTTTCTTCTTCTTCTGCACAAGTTTGTTAGGAAGTTACGCCACATGCCCCCTTCCCCCTTCCTCCTGCTTGGATTGTCCCTCTGTGCTTGCAGTAGCCGCGGTGTGGCTGCAGCGGTCATCTGTTGGACTGGTTGGACTGGTTGCCCTCACGTCTCATGTGCAGCCTCGCCATCAGAGACGCTCCAGGCCTGTTTTGAGCGAGACTCAGCAGCGGACTGAAAATCTTCACCTGGTTTTAGGTTCCTTTTCTGTTTTTTCGGGGGAGTTTAGAGGATCTGAGTTTGCCACAGTTTTCCAGCAGGACTTCTGTTTGGTGACAGAACTCGCTTCTTATCCAGTCATTGTTGCATTTTGACTGCTTCCTCTTCAGAGCACTGCCTTTTTCTCAGAACAGCTTCCCGTCGTCGGATTTTTAAGGAATTATTTGCAGAACCTTTACATCCACTTTAAAAAAAGGAACTGGAATATCACAGTTGGAAAAGTCATAACCACTTAACATATATATCTATATATTTATATATTATCTCTATATATTTATATCTAGTATGCATATATGTGTGTATATATATATATTAGATATAAGTACATAGACATATATATGGTTTCTCAGTTGAACTTCATTGCAAAAAAGACTGAAAAAGATTTGTTTTCTGTAATTACTATGATACACAGTAATAGGCGTTGGTGTTATTTTTGTATAAACATAATATCATCTATGTGGCATGCATGACATATATACAAAAATTTGGTGGTTTAAAGCAATATGTCCAACCTGGTGCGATTGGTTCTGTCGTGTTCTGTGTAGCCTAAAGCCACTCTGTGCGAAAAGAGATAAAAAAAGAGAAACTGCATTTGGATAAAACTAACTGTTCAGTATATGTGTTCAATGTTCTGTGTTCTGCATGTTTTAGTATGGAATGAAACATCCCCCAAATGTTGGCTTGTTTTTCCAAATGAATCTCAAACACACGCCCCAAACACACACACTTTACACACACATACACGCGCGCACATGTATTTGCACTGTGAGGTGAAACACACTGAGGAAATTAAACCTGTGTGACTTCTGATGGATGGATTGATGAAAGATGATTCGTTATTTTATCTTTATTTTTTGAATTCTTCACCGTTTCCATCATCCTCTCTTAAGAAACTGAGATTCACAGACGTCCCCTGAACTCATCACCATCATCATCACCCTCATCTGTGCAGTGAGAGGAGGAGGAGGAGGAAGGAGGCAGTTTAAAGCATGTTGTCCAGGTAGGCTTCTGCTCTGCAGGTGTCGTCATCTCACAGTCACATCCATCGATCCCCTGATCCATTATCCTCCGACCTCTCTCCACTCGGGAGGATAATGAGCAGTTTTTTGTTGCTCATCTGTAAACGTCTCTGTCCATAACTGAGCCGCCGTCGGAAATAGAAGTAATGAAATGTAGTTTTCCACCAGGGTCATTCTCCCATATTGATTAATCATCCAGTTTTTATGACTTCCTGTCTGATTGATCAATATGTCGTTTTGTCTGTGCAACGGCAGGAAGAGGTGACATCTTCAAATCCCTCCATCTTGTCGAAATCCCATCCCAAAAAATTCAAACCAATGAGTTAAATGAGGTACTAAACTCCATCACCATGATTATAAAGTCCAATTGTTAGATAAACAGCTTTAACTAATACTGACCAAGCTCTTTAACACACTATCATGCCACTAGATATGAGAAATGACATTTGTCTGCCTCAGTTTTCCATTTTTACACCTGAATAATAAACATCATTGACATGTAAACAAATGAGTTTGGAGTCATGGGAATGTGTTTCTCTTCTCTTCTGTTGAAGCCTGGCTCTGTTTTTAGTGTTGGTGAGAAGCTAAGCTAAAATGATACAATATGCTAAAGTCTATAGATTCTGCCTCTGTTTTCGTTTTTTTTTATCATCTCTTTCCACAACATGGAGGGTTAAAGTTGTTTCAACATCTTCTCTAAACCACTGAGGTCAACATACGCCATATATATGTGATAATGTGACGATAATTGACAGGAGTGGTTTTGTTCTCTCTGTTAGCTTTGTAGGAGTTGATGTTTTTGTTTTGTAGACAGCAAAATATTGATGTTTTGGTTTGGTTTTGAAAGATTTGTCCTCCAAATCTAGTAGTTTTTGGGGCCTTAAACCTTTGTTAACAACTGTTAACAAACATTCCTCCCCCAAATTTCTTATTTTAGATAAATTTCAGAACAGTAACAATTGATAAGTGTGTGCTTCTTTCCAGAAATCTTAAGGTTACACTCATATCTTTAAAAAAAAAAAAACTGGGGTAAGACCTGGTTGGCCTGCATTTGACAGCTGTGTCATTGAAACTATCCAACTTTTTGATCCCTCTGTGACAGATACAACTCATGTGATCTCGAAACAATAAGTTCTTATTAACTTATAAAATATTTCAGTTCTTTTTGTGACAAAACACCTGAAAACTATAGGAATTCCCACCTGTCTCAACTGCATATTTGTGTTTAGTCCTTAGCAAGTATAAGCATCTGAGCAAGCTAAACTATGACCCTTAATATGTCAAAATAGCAAGTGTTAGCACACTTACTGTGCTAAAACGAGTAGTAGAACATGGTAAACTAGCTAATTTAGCACGCAACAGCCATAATTAAGACTTAAACCTTGTAAAACAGTGAATACTAACATATCAACCAGCTAAATTTGCAACTATAGCTCAACTAAAACCTAAACCACATTGTAAACTAGCTACAGTTAGCGTACTTATGGCTACACTAAGATTGTTACTTTATGCCCTCAGGATTAGATCAGAAACTAAGATAGTAGCTATTAGACACAGAACAAAGTAAATGTTTGAATAGTAAAGGTTAAAGTTGTTAAAAAATAAAGGTAGCAAGAGTTAGCATTTTAAGCTATTACGGTAGTTAACACTGATGATGATATGAACAATGATAGCAGCTTTGCTACCATGATAAAATCGCCAATGTTAGCATGTCAATAGGCTCAGCTAAGATGGTAATCACAGCAGACAAGTGGATGTTAATGTTTTCAGGCTAACTTGAAACTGCTAACAGTTGAAATAATGAAATGTTTGGATTTAATGTAAAAATTATGCTAGTTAACAAGTGAATAGCAATATTAGTATGCTAAAAAGCTAAACTACATGACTAACATTTTGTTTTGTTTTTCATCAACAACTGTGGGCATG
The DNA here is from genome assembly GCF_033239565.1 of Halichoeres trimaculatus. Classification (NCBI taxonomy): domain Eukaryota; kingdom Metazoa; phylum Chordata; class Actinopteri; order Labriformes; family Labridae; genus Halichoeres; species Halichoeres trimaculatus. The sequence goes on along the minus strand of NW_027437179.1, from coordinate 39,414,628 downwards.
TACGTGGCCTCCACTAAGAGCTAACACATGTTGAATTAGCATATGTGATTGTCAACAGGCTACATTAATGGTGAATGTTGATGAACTTGCAAGTTTTAGCATATTTTGCTAAGCTAGCTGATATATTCGGATGGTAAACACAAAAGAGCAGTTGTGAGGAAGTCAAAAGATGCTCACCATGTTGATGCTATCATTTTTGGCATGTTGTTATCCTGACCTTAGCATTTAGCTCTAGCATAGCAGGATTTCCTTCCCGTCACTCAAACCCAGAGGTCACGACCTCAGCCTCTTCACTCTTCTCTCTGGTCCTGGTTGGCAGATCTGGAGCCTCAGAAGTGATTTGTTTGTGAGCTAAAATAAAGCTTCCTGTGCTTCCCTAAATGTGTGTGTATATGTGTGTGTATGTGTTGGCTCTGCGAGTGTGTTTCCTCAGTGTGTGTGTCACCTCCATCCTTCACACCCATCCTGTCTGTCTCTGTCAAACATCCTCCTCCTGTTTGCTTCAATCTATGCAACAGAATCCTCCAGTTCGACTCCAGAGGTTCATTTGGTTTTCGCTCTTTCTCTCCTTCTCGCTCTCACTCTGTCTGCTCGTCTCCGTCTTTATTATCCCTCCTTCTTTTTCTTTTTCTTTTTCAGTTCTTTCTACGAACAGAACCACGACACCTGTACATTGATGTATGTATGTGTGTGTTTGTACGGCAGGACAGTGCACACACTCATGTTGTTTTCTTTACTCTTTTGTAAGATATGATCGTGTGGAATGCCTTTGGTCTTAGTGTCATGTCGTTTGAACTTAAGCTGAACAAAAGATGATAATCAAGCAACTGAGTAAAAGTTGTTACATGAGTATATATATAATATATAAATATATATAAATATATACAAATCTATATACATAAAATAAAGCCATTGGAATTTGAAATAAATCTGTGTCAATTTGTGATTTTTGTAATAAACACAGTGACGCACACAATTATATTATTTTATTTTAAAACAGCATGTTCTAAAAAAAAAAAAAAAGCTAAAATAAAACACAAATTTAAAAAAATGTGTTAAAATCTCCTGGATCACTTAACAGGAAGGTACAATGCAATTATTTTACCTTTACATATTCCCCCAACAGCTCTGTAGTAGCTTTAAAAAGAGCCTTAAAAACTTTAGCTCAAACTGATATCTTTGAAAAGCGAATTTCTGCCTGGAACTGTCCGTAACGCTTAATTCCAGCTACTGCCCCTTTAAGAAACTTCAAAGCACTAAGGAACTGTGCTCACTATACATCATCTTGTCCTTAAAGAGGGGGTATGCTAATTTTTTAACCTCCATATTGTCTGCCTGATAATTCTGTGGTAATGTTTCATGATTTTGAGCTAAAACACTTAATTTATCTCATACTGGTGTCTTTTAAACATTTTTAACCTCTTTCTGAAACCCTTAATTTCAGCTACTGTTTCTTTTAGAACTCCAAAGCGCTATGAAACCCAGGATACTGTAACGCTCCTTCACTTTAAATTTATTATTTAATAAAATGAATTAAAAACTTTTTAAAAAATTCAATGACACCAACCAGGCTTAAAATCAACTTGGCAGTAATTTATCATCACATGAGCTCTTCTATAATGAGAGGGTACTTCATTCATATTTAACCTTCATTTTATTTCTCTACACAACAAAAATAAAAATAAATAAAATAAAAGATAAATAGAATAAAAAATAAATAAAACTAATAAACCTCAGACTAGTATGTTTAAAACTACTGTTTGAGCCACTGTTTCTTTAACCCTACATTACTGATCATATCATATTTGATACATGGTTTTTGAAGACCTGTTTCTCATCAACATGATAAATTATTTCCTTAAAAACCCTTTAAAAAAGTATCCTACCCTCATAAGGACTATTATTCCACTACAGGCAGCTAAAGTTGTATTTGGCCCTTTTCAAAATGGCTGCTCTCATGAATAATTAATACACTTTTATTCAGGAAAAAATAATAATTGCTAGTGATCAAAAAGTCGTTGTACTAGTAATGCAAAATTGTTACGAATATTTTAAAACAATCATTTTCTGTATTAAAAGATTATGTATATATATATATATATATATATATATATATATATATATATATATATATATATATATATATATATATATATATATATATATATATATATATATATATATATTAGAAACTCTACCAAAAAGTTACCAAAACCACCTTTTTTTTTTTTTTTTTTTTTTTTTTTTTTACCAAATGTGCTACAAAAATTAAGTCATACAGAAAATAATACAGCAATATTTTTGGAGGATTTTATTTTAAGGGTTACTAAAAATCTCAGTTCCAAAAAAAAAAAAAAAAAGAGAAAAAATAATTTTTTGGCTGTTTTTTGCTGCATCAGGCTTTTAAGGGTTAAGGAACTTCAAAGTATAACGAAACTAAACATCCCAGAACCTTCCCAAACACATTTTTGTCAGTGACTGTCTCTTTAAGGAACTTCAAAACACTCTAGAACTCAACTTATTCCGGAACTTCCAATTTTGTTATCCAGTTTAGAACAGTTTAAACCTCCTGAGAAGGTTAATCTTGCCTGGTTTTAATTTCTTCTTAAGGATTATTTTGTGTCCCATCCAGCTTTTGGCACTTTTAAAGTTAATCTGTCAACCTAAATATTTAATGTGACCTTTAACCCCTTGTTCACTATTTTCAACTTGTATAAAACAAAATCAAGAAGCTCTCCAGCCAAGAAGCTGTCTTCATTTTACATTTTGATGTGTGATTGATTATAAATCAGATGTTAGAAGAGAAGAATCTGAAACGTTTTAAGCAGCAGCGTGCACCTGTCCAGGATAATAAAACCCTGAAACCACATTTACACAGCGGACACCTTAGATCAAAGCGTTACCATAGAAACCAGCTTTTACCAACACTTGTTAAATCAAGAAATAATATTCCTGTCTGCCATCAAATGATTTTTAGTCCCCCAGCTGAGCGTGATAACAACGTTAGATTGATTTCTGCTCGACCTGAGAGTCCGGACCTCTCCGCTCTCACAGCACAGTGATGCTGCAGAAATATGAGCGGCTCGGACTGCAATGCATTCTTGGAGATAGACAAACACATATTGTTTGAGTAGTTTATGAAGACCAGCTCACTTTACATTATCCCTACAACTCCATTTGACCTATGACAGAAAAAAATAGTATTGAGATGTTTTTAATGTTTTCTTAATATTTTTTTCTTGAGATAAAGTGTAAGCTAGATTTCTCACCAGGAGCCACCCCCTGCTGGCTATCATTAGTAATGCAGGTAACATGTATTTAGAGTTGACTCATCTTTAGAAATCTGATCGGCTTAGTCCACTTCGAATGTTCAATTCACGAGGTTGGTCAGGATCCATACATATCTTTCCCTCCCCATACATAAAGCTCTAAAAAATGAAATGCATTGCATTACACCATGTCCCCACCAGGGGGCACTGTTCAACAGTTTGTATTCATGTTTAATAGTATATCACACTGAAATGCTCATCTACAGGCCCAGCTGTGAGGACAACCATCATTCCCATCCTTCACGGCACTCTGCTGCTCAGTACAACACTGCCACCATGTGGAGACAAAGTGTGTTACACCTGAGGGAGCTCCTACTGCAGAGTTAATTCTTAATCAGCGCAGATTGTCATGATCTTTACAGAACCAGATCTGATTTCACAAATCTATTGATACTGACAGATCTTTAAATTTTGATTAAAAATCAACTAATGTCGGATGTGTTTGATAATCACTCAGCACATTATCTTGCAAATAATTGGGGAAAAAAGAGAAAGTAATAAATAATATCAGTTATCTCAAAGTGGTGATCCTTAAATATCAATCTGTCAAAGAGTCAACAACTCTAAATAAGTCAAAATGAGATAAATTAGAGTCATGCCGATTTCTTTTTTTTTTATTCAAAATATGAGCAAAAAGTACATTTATAAGCCTTTACTGCACATTTGGTTAAGTAAAAAAAAAAGAAGAAGCAAAATCATTTTTAATGAAATATTTTTTTTATTGTTTGTTTATATATATATATATATATATATATATATATATATATATATATATATATATATATATATATATATATATATATATATATATATATATATATATATATATATATAATTTATTTATTTTTTATTTATGACAACAAACTGAAAAATCAAACAAAAAAAAAAACATTCCAAGGGAATACAATACCATAATGCTATTGTAGTGACTTTTCAGGCTAGATTTTAGTCACTGTCTGAGTACAAGAGACAACTTACTTCATTTGTTTGTTCGAGCCATGATGAGTAGCAGTAAAAACTGTGGGCTCTTCCCTTTGCCCGATCACTACTTACCTGTGCCCTACTTGTAGTATTCACTTGCCAGTTTGCCTACAGTGCCCCCTGTGGTGATTGGGTACGTGACCAAAAAAAAAAAGATAATAAAAAAAAAAAAAAAACAAAGAAAAAAAAGGGCATACAGTCGTAAAACTGACAAAGTATTTAATGTGTCCCAAAAAGGAGTCGGTAGATTTTTCTTGAGTCCCAACTCCACTTTAGCTGTGTTTCCACCAAGCAGACTGGTTCAGTTTGTCTCAGTATGGTGCGCATTTTGTGGCGTTTCCACTGACTTATCCCGGGACAGATCCCTAAATAAACACTTGTATGGGTGCCAGACTGAACTGATCCGCTCTCAGAAGGTGGAGCTACAACACTGCAGACTGTTGATTGGTCAGAAGAATCATCACTTACCCCGACAGCAGCTGCATTTCTCCTGGCGGCACACAGACTTCTCTGAAACAAAGCTTGATTGTTCTTTGTGTCAAAGAGCTACATGACAATCACAGAGAGGAAGAAATGCTGCATGTCTTCATCTATGCTCTTTGTTTACTGTGTCACGTTTTTCTTCTTCGTTGGATTTAATAGCGGGTTAACTGTGTCATGCTGCTACGTCACGCTATTATTTAACAGCTGCGGCTTTTTGCATCTGGCTTACACGCCACTTACCACGAGAGGGCACAGTTTGCTGTGGAAACACAAATGGGATCAGGCTTAACCAACCACTGTAAAAAAAAAAATGGACGTCTGCTTGCTCGGATCGAAGTGAGGTCTCCACAAAAACTGCTCCCCCTGGTGGCTGGCTGCAGTATGGGTTTAAGAAATACGGTTTTCCGGTCATTCCAGATGGGCTGTGGTCAAATTTTAGAAAATTAATACACCTCGTTGAAATGTTTCTCACGTCTTGTTAAGAAGAAGAAAAGTTATCATTTGACTGACTTGTATCCAAGTCCTTTTTTTCTGAAAAGTTTCATTTTCATTAGTTATACGAGGTTAAAACGAGGTTTTACATCACGTTTAACGATGACTGACAGCTGCCGTTCTCGTGTATTTTTTGGGTGGATTGTAAAATATATCAGGAGGTAAAGTCAAGAAGTGATTAGACTCTCGAAAGAAAAAAATTATTATTATTTTTGTCACTCAGCTCCACTCAGATTTTCCCAGAATCCCTCACAGTCTCTACTGCGCAGACTCTGGCTCCTAACTGCTACAATGGTTGCGCCTGAGACGGGAGAATTTTGGCTTCAAAACCGTACAATGATAAATGGCGGAGCCACGCTGTCCACTCTATGTACAGTCTATGGGCTTAGCTGTACCAAACTGTGCCAAACCAAACCGAACATTTTGGTGGAAACACAGCTTTTGTCTCCTTTCTTCTCGAACTTTTTAACCTGAATACCCACCTAACCCACCCCCTTATAAATACACTTACTTATCTGCCTATTCATTAAAGAAAAATAAAAATAAATGACAGTTTTAGTGAAGCAAAGAGGAAGAAAGGTGTTTAAGAAGAGAATATGTGTGAAATATGACCTTAGATCACCTCCTTCCATTTAAACATCAAACATAAAGATACGCAAACAGAAAAACAAACCTGAGAAGATGAATTAGTCTATCAGGTTTGCGTTTCTTTCATTTATTTATTTATTTATTTATTTATTTATTTATTTATTTATTATTTGTCTAAATTGCTTTTCATCTTAATTTTTTGAAGATTTTGAGGATTCAGACTCTAAGGATGAATAAGACAGAATGCAGTGTTGGTGCTGCTCCTAGTGTGGTTAGTGTTGAAGAGCTGCATTCTCTCTTATGACCAGCAGGGGGAGCGTGATGCAAAGAAACAGTTAACATTGGATTCAAGTGTACTCAATTCAATTTAATTCCTCCAGTTCAGGAAGCTAAATATAGTGATTCATTATTTAACAGATGAGATGACTTTTATGTTGCTTTTATTGTTTTTTTTTTCTCTTTCTGATTCAGTTTGTGTTTCTATACGTCCTGTTGTTCATTAGTGATTCTTGGGTTGTAGTCTTCCTGTGCTTCCTGTTTTATTTTGTAGGTCTTGATACCTGTGGGGCTGGTTTAGTTTTATCTATACTCATGAGAAAATTTATTAAGGTCACAAAAATTTGTGTGTCCTCATGAGAAAGTTTCTCATTGCTTCGTAATAATATATCAAGAAAACAAGAGTGTATAACGTCTAAACATTATACGAACATCTTCTTTCCTGACATGCAAACTCTAAACCAAAATAAACTGCAAGCCTTAAAACCCATTTTTGAATAACAGCTCATCTAACTCCTCTTCTATCATATTTAGAGTGATCATTTTTGGCAGGAAGTCGCTGATTGGTTTCAGGAGGAGGAAACTGTGGAGGAGCAAACTGCCTAACCTGACGGCGAAGGTGAGCTCTCACCTCAACAAGCTTCACACCCAGGCTCTGCCGTTCTCTTCGTCCTAACACCTCCACGTGGACTCTTCTGTTCCTCTTTTTCTAAGTTGGATTGATAAGTAGTGAGAGGTGGAGGTCCCAGGGCGCCTGAGGGATTTGTACTCGACAAAAACACCTGTCAGCTGAGATGCTGACCTGATAACTGCGGTGGCGTTCTGGCTCTTGTTGCACATCCATCCTTTAGACTATTATTATATTATTATTATTACTATCCTTTAGACTAGACTATTACTCCACGTATTTCTGTTTTAATTCTGAGACTCCTCTCCTCCAGGTCACTGAGGCAGAAAGGATCCCACAAAGGAAACTCCTCTGCAGCTGCTCCTCTCTGGAGAATCTCCTCCTCAGAAACAGGCGCATCCTTCAAGACAGCGCTCTGATTGATTTCTGCATCACAGGGAGGGGAACAAAGGAGAGGAGACGAGGAAGCAGGAAGTAAATAAAAGAGCTTTCTGAGCCTGTCATCTTCAGATTGGACTAAAACCTCTGGGTTGAACTCTCCTTTTGGTTTGCCACGTTTGCCACATCAGGCCTCAAATCATCTCCTGAACGTGACGATGAGCTCTCTGGACATGGAGCAGCATCTCTGAGACTCCGGGATGAAAAGTTTCAGCGACTCTGAACTTGATGATTTCACCTTTCCCTCCATCTCCCTTTCTTTGTTTGCCTCCTTTGTCTCTAAACCTCCTCTTTCTCCCTCTAATGGACTAAATCACTCCTCTGACTCGGCCCACATTTCTCAGTGAGGGAAACGCGCCCTGGATGGTGTTACCGCGGCGACCGGAGGCTGATTCCTGTTCATTAGTGTTGTAACATCAGAGGAGCTCCAGGCAAGAAGCATCTTAACGACAGAGACGGAGTTTGGAGAAGTTTGCTGACGCTCAGATTATACACACTGACTCACCCCTCTGTGTGTGTGTTTCTGCAAATGTGTGTGTGTGTGTGTGTGTGTGTGTGTGTGTGTGTGTGTGTGTGGCTTCACCATGTACACATCCATTCAGAGCTGTTTCTATACATCCCTGTTTGTCAAATCTCTCCAAAGGAACGGATTAGACCAGAAAATAGAAAAATGATAATCCTTCAATTGAATATTATCCTCCTGATTATATAAAGTGTTTTTTGTGTGTGTGTGTGTGTGTGTGTGTGTGTGTGTGTGTAAACATCTTCCTCAGTGACTCTAAGATGCAGATTGTTGTTGAATAATCCCAAAAAGTTTCAGATTTTCTCTGCAGACACGGCGCTGACGTTTGTTTCATGAGCAAATCAGACGAAAATTTGTTCTGAATCTAAAACAGGGAGGGTGGGGGGCTGCGTGTGTGTGTGTGTGTGTGTGTGTGTGTGTGTGTGTGTGTGTGTGTGTGTGTCAGGCAGCTTTATAAAAGGTCTGAAAGGTCGAACCTGAAGTCAGTTTCAGGAGGAGCTGCTGTGTGTCACCAACAAAGACAAAGTGAGTATTTTTAACCATCATTGCTTCCTAGAATCTTTGTGTCGTTCTTATTTTATTTTATTTTATTTTATTTTATTTTGAGGAAAAATTCTCTGAACAGTTTTTTTTCTTTACAATTTATTTGACTCGTTTTTTATTTTAATTTTAATTTATTTATTTATCTATTTTTAAATTAAACAGCTTTGTGATCATTTCCAAACAAGAAAAGGGACACAATGTATTACCTTTTTTTTTTTAAACAGCATTGTTGTTTAACACCCTAAGCTTTTTTTGCTATCATATATGCTTTTTAAAATGTGTCAAAGACCAAAAAAGGGTAACAAAAATATCTTAAAATCTCTTTATTTTATACTTTTTTTAAAGAAAAGCATCAGAAATTTTGCTTAAAATCAATTTTTTTTGTTTATCAGATCAAAAAGATAGAATCAAAAAAATGAGGTGATTTCTTTTTTTAATTGTATATTTCTTTTCTTAAAGGCTTGTTATCAAATTTGATCACTGACACCAAAGCTTTGTCTAATCCATGTGTTAATCATTCTGATTGTAAGAAATGTGCTTTATAAATTAGGCTTGATTGATTTATTGATTGCATGCAGCGTATTACAAAGCAATATTTGGTGTTTAAAAAAAATGTTTCAAAAGAGTGAAAAAAAAATGATAATAGGAAATAAATTAGACAAAATGTGAGTAAATAAAAAATAGAAAGGCTTCTATCTTTTTGATGTGATTGACAAAATATTTCAATTTTCAGAAAAATTTCTAATGCTTTTCCTAATGAAATGTATAAAGTTAAGAAGTTTAAAGACATTTTTTAGATTCATTTTCGGTCTATGACACTTTTTAAAAAGCAAATACCATAGCAAAAAAAAGCTCAGGATGTTTAACAACAATGCTGTTTAAAAAAAATATAAATATATAATAAAATAAAAAGTCTGTAATTAATTTTGTCCATTTTCGTGTCTGGAAATGACCAAAAAGCTGTTTAATATAAAATAAATAAACTAATAAATAAATAAATAAATAAATAAATAAAAATAAAAATAAAAAACGAGTCAAATTAATCGTAAAGAAAAAAAAACTGTTCAAAGAATTTTTTTAGTGCACGCTTTGTCTAATCCCTGTGTTAATCATTCTGATTGTCATAAAGGTGTTTTATAAATTAGGCTTGATTGATTTCTGGTGTTTAAAAAAACATTTTTAAAAAGAGTGAAAAAACTGATAATGAGAAATAAATTAGACAGAATGTGGTTTAATAAAAAATAGAAAAGCTTTGGTGTCAGTGATCAGTGTGATGACAAGCCTTTAAGAAAAGATATATAAAAAATAAAAAATAAAAAAAAAATATCTCATTTTTTGACTCTATCTTTAAGATCTGATTGACAAAATATTTCAATTTTAAGAAAATTTCTAATGCTTTCTTTAAAAAATGTATAAAATAAAGAGATTTAAAGACATTTTTTAAATCCTTTATTGGTCTCGGACACATTTTAAAAAGTGAATATCATAGCAAAAAAAAGCTCAGGATGTTAAACAACAATGTTGTTGTCGTATTTTATTTTTATTTTATTTTTTTTTTTTGTTTTGTTTTAAATTGTTATACATTTTGTCCTTTTTCTTGTTTGGAAATGATCACAAAGCTCTTTAATCTAAAAAATAAAAATAAATAAATAAATAAATAAACATATAAACAAAAATTGAGTCAAATAAATTGTAGAGAAAAAAAACTGTTTAGAGAATTTTTCTTGTGCATGCTTTGTCTAATCCCTGTGTTAATCATTCTGATTGTAAGACATGTGTTTTATAAATTAGGCTTCATTGATTTATTGATTGAAAGGAGACACAAGTCATTCTCAGAGGTTTGTGTTGAAGCTTTGAGTCCACAGGACTCGGTCTGATTGGATGGTTTCATTGTTTTCTTTTAACAGTTGCTTTATTTGCGATAAAATTAAGCTGAGCTGCTCTCATATTTAAAGATACAGACAGTAAATTGAGCTCAATTAGTGTCTCTGATCACTCGGATCCATGGTGAAGCTCCTGAAAATCAAAATCTGTGTTTTCCCTCAAGGTCACATTTTTAGCCCTGAGGCAGTTGTGAGTTTTAATCACTATTTCAAGAGGACTGAGGTCATGATAAGGTTATTTTGTTTTCTTGCATTGTTTGAATTTGTTTATTTTGGTCATTTGCTAAGGGAGATGATGATAGCGGGTGGGTGGGATCCTGTGCTATTAATGAACGCAACGTTTGTGCCTTTCTATCTGGGAACAAACCAGTACACCTGACTTTAATCCACCTTTTAATTCCTACATCAGCTGTATTAGAAAACTCAACAACAAAGATTTCAAAGATGATAAAGATGAAAAAACTGAGATTTCAAGTAAACAGCTGAAACATTGTTAGGATAAAATCTACTCTTAAGGGAATAAAATGACAGTTTTTTGAGGGGGAAGTCTTGAGGCTCTGATCCACCTGGATCATCTTCACCTCTTTATAACAGACTCAGAATTTAAAGCTTTCCTCAAGACACTCAGTTCTTGAGGAAACCTTTAAATCTAACCCGATAAAATGCTCCGTCTCCTCTTAAATCTCTGACTTTATTCATTCTCAACATCTCTTTTTTGTTTTCCTTCAATAAGACCAGAACACTCCTTCGTATATTTGCTGAGAGGCTGGCGTTCATTTCTTATTCTGTCAGTCTTTAAACCGCTCTATGTCTGGGTTTTATGCAGCTTTTTCTTTTTATACTTTTTTTTTGTTTGTTTAGATGACGGGTCAAAGAAAGAAAGCAAATGTTCAAAGTGTGAACAGATGATGATGATGAACTGTAAATTAATATTCCTCTACAGATCTGAATATTAAAATGTTGAGATCTGCTGAAATGACGCTTATAAACCCAGAAACTTTACGTTTTCTCTTCTGATGGTTTGATCTTTTTACCTGCAGATGCAGACGTCTCACAGACCCGTACAGCTGCTGGCTGTCATGCTCCTCATCGTCTCCACATCGGGGCAGTTCGACCAGGACAAGAGGTGTGTTTACTAAAAGCTGGCCATGATTTTTGACAGCTTTGACATTTAAAGCGGACCGACTTCATAAAGATGGAAATTCAGATGAGTCACTTTGAACAACATAAAAAAACCCTCTGAGATAAAAATCAAAAAGAAACCTGGAGTGACAAGCTGGCTCATCTTTATTTATGAAGCTTTTTTATATATTCAAGCTCGAAGCGCTTCAGGAAGAACAGAACTTTACAGAAAGAGGTGAAATAACACATAAGAGTTACTCTGCTGAGGATGGACGAGGTTACGTCAGCTCTGCTTGGTGAGGTTGGAGTTAGTAGATGAGCACTGCTAGGACGTAACCAGGACTCACTAACGTTACAGGTTACTTCCTTTTTGCTTTTCATGCTGAGAAAAGTTGTTTTAAACTAAGAAAAGTAAAAAAAAAAAAAAAAAAAAGATGATTTTGGAAACAAAAGCATGCATTGAAAAGAAGCTGTAGGTAACGGTGCTCATGGGAAACAGAGTCTTAATCCCAGGCAGGTACTACCGATTCCAGCCACAGGTGGCACTGTAATCAACACCAAACAAAAACAGAGTTAGGAGAGCTCGCGTTTTCAATATTGTTGCAATCTCAAGACCGAAAAGTGGTTCAAATGCAAACATAAGAAAAAGTGCAGTTCCTCAAGTGGCCACTAGGGGCTGGTTCCAAAGATCAGTTTCCTAATGCAGCGAATACGCCAGTGTCTGCATTTCAGTCCGGCTTGTATCAGGACCTCTAGAAAGCTCGAGTCATACGCTGCGTTCCATTTGTACTTGAATGTTGGAATTTCAGAGTTCTGAGTTGGAACGCCCCCCAAAGGTCGGATTTATAACTTGTAAGTTTATGGAATGAATATCCTATCTTAAATCAAGAGCATTTTTAATTGATTTGAGAGAAGTATTTTATTGATTTCACGCTCAGATTTTGTGATATTGTCTCTCAAAACTCTGCTCTTGCGCTCAAATTTGCTCTGCGCATGCTCAAACTGTGTCCTTGCGCTCGGTTATAATGCTGCTCGTGCAGACACACTCCGGTTCTTCCTCTCGCGCTGAGGAAATTTCTGCTCACAGATCTCTGTCTGCTCTCGAATTTTTTTGTGGTTTAACCAATAGAAGGCCGACTAGTATTGACCAATCAGATTATCCCTGTTTGTTTACGGGTGTATTCGCTGTTGTTCATGGAGTGTCACATATGGGCGGGCACCTCCGCACCCCCGTCACCCCCGTCCCTCACAACCTGCACTAGCTCCCCATCCCATTCCGCATCGCATTCAAAATCCTTCTTCCTACCTACAAAGCCCTCCATAACCAGCCCCCCCACCTCACTGACATGCTCCACCCCTACATCCCTCCTCGCCGTTCCTAGGACCAAGCACCGAACATGGGGGGACAGAGCCTTTTCATTAGCCGTCCCCTCACTCCCACAACACATCCGTGACTCTGTTGACCTCACCACCTTCAAAACCCGATCAAAAACACACCTCTTCCGCACTGCCTTCAACCCATGATCCTGTCTTGTCTTAGTCCCTTGTTCATTGCACTAATGTTTATACCTTGCACTGTCACCAATTTGCTTTTGTCTGTTTTCTATTGTACACTTGTTTTCACCTGCACTTGTAACATTTTAATGTAAAGCGACAGAGTTTTTGAAAAGCGCTCTATAAATAAAAATTATTATTATTATTATAATTATTGTGCACAACTTCTTGTCCCTCTAAATCTGCTTTTTACAAATTGATCCAAAAATGGGAAAGTTGTGTATCTGTTGCAACCTGCCAGAGCAGGGATGCAGCCGGACTACAACAGAGCAGATCCTGTGTGAGTTGACTCATCAACTTGAATTGAAACCATCTGATCTTCAGTGAGAGCACGAGACAAGCAGTGTAAAGTACTTTGAGTGGTCAGAAAAACTAGAAAAGCGCTTTAAAAGTACCATTCCTTTTACCATTTACCATCTGGTCTTGTGCTGTGACAGAGAAAGGACACATCTGGTGTGTTTTGGCTGTAGTTCTGCCATGGCTTGACTAAAAACAGAAACATGTTTGCAGTCAGGATGCTGTTGTTTTGTTTGGTTTGAAGTGTTGGTGTCTTTTTTTTTTCTCTTAAAGCAAACCAAGCACCAACACTCTGTTTGTCCATGGATTTACTGAACAAACTGAGCTGAGAAATCTGCCCTAGTGTTTTTCTAAGAGTACATTCCTGTTGAACTTGTCTTTCTGCCAAACAGCTTTCACCCCACCTGAAGAGAAATCTTCAACAAGATACATCTACCTCACAGGAGGTTAAATAGAGTCAGCTTTAAAAACACCACACGTCGTTTCTTTCCTCGTCTTCCTCACCCGGATGTGAAGCTCCCTCCCTAACTCATCCTCTCCTTCTCCCTCTGCAGTCGCCGAGCTGTGACCGAACACCAGCTGATGCACGACCGCAGCCAAAACATCCAGAGTCTAAAGAGACTCATCTGGCTCTCCAGCGCCATCGAGGGTCTCCACACAGCCCAGACCCGCTCTGCGGCGTTTAACCCCTCAAAGTCCCTAGACCTGGCTCTGAACCCTGCAGCTGAGAGCCCCCAACCCAGCCGGGTCCAGAGCCTCTTGAGAGACTTCTTTACCAGCCCGTACCTGAGCCAGCTGCCCGACAGAGAGGCCTGACACCAACATGGAGAAACTGAACATGTACATAAGATTATTGTTTATCATTTGGATAATAAAACGTATGAACGCACAGACGTCTGTTGTCATGAAGGATTTTAGCTGCTTGATGAGGAACAAATAAAAACATTTTCAAGCACAGGAAGTTGTTTTTTTCCAGATGCAGAAACATAAAATTGAAGTATTTATTTAAATGTGCCAGTTTGTTTATATCACTGTTATTGTGCAGCTTATTGTCCAAAGATGTGGTGACGTTGAATTCAATGCTTTGGCAACATTGTTTTTGAACTGTCGTGCCAATAAAGCACTTTGAATTAACCTTAAACCCACCTGCTCTGGTTGTGTTTATTTACAAAGCAAAGAGAGGCTTTACACTGACCCCTGCTGGAATATTCAACAATAGCAGTTACTAATCTAACTTTTGGTCAGCCCAGCAGCCAGTCAGTCAGGCCCCTGATCAAGCAAAACCTGTAGCCTTTGTGTTTTTATATAAATGAGTTGTGGAAAATTTGCCCCACATTTTGTGAATGAACAGAGAAATGGGCTATTAAGACCAAAATTTTCTTTGTTACAAGGTTGTAAACTTGCTTATTTCTGTTGCAAACATGTGCCTCAATACATGGGTGTTAATGAGGAATCTTTAGCTTTTGGTGTCTGCCTCAAGTGGACACCTGAGGAACTGCAGTTTTCAGCACCAGCTTAATTTTTTTAACACTCATGGTAACTGCTTTAAATAAAAATATGCTCAAACAAATTCATTATGCCGCGGCCACACCAAACGCGAACACGCGAATTTACTCGCGCGAATGGCCTGTCACGCGCCGCGTGAACGCCCGAGTCTCGCCGCTGGACTTATTTGACAACCTGAGGCGCGAACACGCGAATGCGCGGTACTGCGCATGCGGAGTAGAGAGCTCATTCATTTAAAGACCGAAAGTCCAAAAGAGCAGCTGAAAAACAATGAGCTGTGGTTTCCAAAGCATGACAGGAGAGTGTGTGATAGCTTTGGAGATCACAATCAAGGCCTGCTGCCTCTCCCTGGTAATCCACCAGCCCTGCTTGGCTGTTCCCTGCGATCTCATCCCCGATCCCCCGAACCTCCGACACCCCGTACCCCCGACCACCCGAACCCCCGACCCATGTTCCCGGAGGTCTCCCTGGGGATAATGAAGGGGTGGAGGAAAGAGAGGAGCACAGAGAACTTCCATCTTTTCCCTGGCTCTGCCCCTGCCCCGCACTTTTCTCCTCTCTATCAGGCTCAAAACTCCACTGAGGAAAACACAGTCGGACTCAGTGATGACTCGTGCAGGCAGATCCAGCTGGGAACGAATGTTTTCAGAACTTACATTCAAAACCTGTCTCCTCAGAGACTTTCAACCAAGCCTGCTCCTTTTTTCTGGTCTCTGTAGAGTACACACGTCGTATCGTATAACTCTGGATGATGACACACCGCACAGATTGTTTTCTCCTCCATCCTCCGGCGGAGTTGGAGCCGGAGCAGGCGGCAGTTGCCCCCCAACGTTGTCAAAACAATGACGTCGTGGGGGAATATTTTGAACTCGAGCGAATTCGCGTCTACCGCCCAAACGCGTGAACGCTCCAAACTCGCCGCGCCAAACGCGCGAATCGCGCCGCGAGAGGCGAATCGGCGGCTAAACGCGTCTTTGCATAGACTTTGTATGTAATCGCGCCGCAAATTCGCGTTTGGTGTGGCCACACCATTACACTGCAAAAAAAAAAAAGGAAGTCTTATCAAGTAATTTTGTCTTAATTTAAGTAGAAAATGCCTTTTTAGACATGATATGAGCCACATTCACCTGACCAGTCCAGAAAAATGTCTTATTTCAAGTTGTTTTAAGACCAAAATGAGATCTGAATTGTTTGTGTATTAAGTCATTTATCTAATTTTAAGCAAATTGTTGTGCAATTTTTTTTCTTGTTCCATTGGCAGATTTTTTTCACTTGTCACAAGCAATTCAGACCTAATTTTTGTCTTTAAACAAGTTGAAACAAGACATTGTCCTGGACTGAGAAGTTGAATGTGGCTCTTATCAAGTGTAAAAAGACAAAAACACTTGATAAGGTTTCATTTTTTTGCAGTGTGCATACTAATGTTAGGTTGCTCTTGCTGCAGTAAAACTTCTTTACTATATGACATAATTGAACATTGATTTCTGCTGGCTTTGCTAGCACACTTGCCTTGCCCTATGTGGTATTAAATCATATTATATAAACGTTTGTTGCTTTTATAACTTTTTATTTATTTCAATTTATCTTCAGCCACACATATAAAACATACAGTAAATGGTGAATTCTGCTATTTTGTTGTAAGAAGAATAACAAATCATTTTAAAGCAGTTAAGTACAAAAAGGTATGAGCTGACGTCTCACGCTGTAAAATTCCAGCCAAAGTAGTCAACATCCTGACATTTTTTGTATACACAAAGCTGTACTCTAGGAATTAGGTGGGCTCAAGTCAGTCACGTCCAAATGTAAACTAACTTTTTGCCTGGAGGAGGGTGAGACAAAAATCTGGTGAAACAGGACAAATAGCATTCAAGTTTAAGTACAAGTTCTAAAGTCTTCAGCAGAGAGATGTACATACTGTGTATGCTTGAAAACAGTGTCTCTGTGTTTTTTTCACCAGTTGTAACAGCTGAAACAACATGAAATTTGAAAGCATGATCTCAGCATGATTACAACCTGTATCAGACCAGGAAAATAAGAACTCTGTATTGATTAATATGTAATTAGAGATTATGTCTTTAAAGCTACTGTGAGTAACTTTTTCTTTTTGTCAATTCTGGCGCCCCCTGTGGACAAAAGGTGTGTCTTTCTAATATTGTTGCAGGTGGTCTTTGCATTCCTGTGTCTTCAAGAGGCATCTTCATTACAAACTTAAAGGCACTATGGAGGGTATTTAAAAAGTATAGACTCTTTTTTACCATAAGTACCATCAGCCTAGTCTTAAAGATGTGACTCTTGCCAAGGTGTGCATTTGTTTTGGAGAGCAGATCTTCTTTTTAATGCTACTTTTCTTTGTTCAAAACAACTTTTCCAAGGATGCAAAGTAGCAAGGCAGTGTATTTATTTGAAATTTGTTTGTGGCTGTAGGGATGATTAGATTCAGAGTATTAGGCGAATTGTAAAAGTGAGACCTAATATATTTATATAACATATTTTTTATAATAATATAATATTATTTATTTATTTATTTATTTATTTTCATTTATTTTTGTGTGTGTAAAAAATGCCTAAAAACTAAAATGAGAAGGTAAATACTTTCCTGCCTGCCTGCGAGATCAAACTCAGGGCAGCAGAACATTTGACAGTAAAGTGACAGCAACGCGAGATTTCCGCGTCGGCTAACGTGAACTAGCTCGCTGTGACAGCCGCCGTGACACCGGTCGTGGGGGATCCACAGACAGCACCAAACGTCGCTCCGGTGTTTGAACCGTGAGGGGGTATCCTGACATTACACACCGACAGAGAGGTCTCGTCCACCGGCCTCCAGCGCCCTCACCGCCCCTCTGTGTCCGCGGCTGTCGTCCTTTAATCGGTCAGGTCAGTCTGTTAGCTGCTAGCCCTGAATTAGCCTGTGGGGCTAACATCAGTTAGCTGCTGTTTTAACAGGACGTGTCACTTATACAGTCTGATTTTATCAATATTATGTAAAGGCAGTGCTTTAATGAGTGAGATATGTATTGATATGAGAATTTTCGTTAACATAAATGTTTTTAAGTTAAATTATTTAACTGACACACGTCTTCCGTAGCTGTTTTCTGAGCGGACGTTACAGCGCAGCTAATGCTAGTCTTCACCAGTTAGTTAGCAGCAGAGCTAATGAGCGTTGAAGCAGGTTGTTTGTTTGTTTGTTTGTCAGCAGCGCATGTGTTGCTGGCAGTCACAAGAGACCCTTTAACACGAAGAGGATCGTTCACACTCAGTTTACTCTGCACGGAGCTGTGAGCTAACTGATTAAACCCTGTAGCTCTGTCTGCAGCTATGTTTGGTATTCAGAGGGAAACATGTCATGTTGACAGTTTGCTTTGGTGGCAGTTCCCTCCTCATGTAATGAATCCTGCAAACACCTGACAGGTCAGGGCAGTTTATGACCATACTGGTGCCTGAGGCGTCCACAGGTCGGAGCTGGCTGATGTTTGATTTGTTTTGAATATTAACTGATGAGTCAAGCATCTTCCCAACAAGAGGTCAGATTGATCTTCCTCTCTTTGCTTTATTATTTGTTCTATTTATCTGTGTTAACTCAGGCAGTGAGGTGTTGAGGATAGAGAGTCACATTTAGTCTCTTAGCTAAGACAGGAAGCAGCACAGTTTTTATTTTTCAATATAAGTGTCATGTTAATGGATGCAAAACACTTAAGTTACATAACTTCTCTTTTCTTGGAGCAGAATCTACTTTAACAGAAAGTAAAGCACACCCAAGAGAGAAAAACTGTACACGTATAAATAAGATATTGATGACGGTGGCCCTGAAGTGACAATGCATGTCACCCACGACTTTCCTACCTTTGAAGGTTGATGTTGATGCTGTGTTTCTTTTTTTGTTTATTTGTTTGTGTGTTGTTAGTCTTCTTTTGTTGTTACTATCAATGTAAAGCAATTGTTATCAGTGTCTTAACTGGAAATTGGAGGATCTTGGCCACTGTTATGGCTCAATTCATTGACTGTAATGCAATGAGGGTTATTTTAAGAACCTCATTCTCCACAAGATTTAAGAGCCTGCAGGCTGGAGACATATTGCTGTAGAAAGTTCATCGCTTGTAGAGTGGTCCATGTGTCTCTGTAGCAAACTTTTCCAGCAGGTTGTATCTCACTGAGTTAGTGCTCCACGGTAGATTGGTTTTCTGGTTTAATTTTCATGTACTGTCATACTGGTGTGTTTTGAATGTACTTTATCCAAGAAGGTCACAGGCACACAAGAGTCAGTGGCAGCGTACCATCTGCGTCTCACCGTTACAATAATTAGATTTTAGTTGACAAAGGATATCTGGGTATAACTTGTGAGCTTTAGCTCTGCTAAACAGCTGGGAGGGGCTAAGATGCACTGATAAATAGAAAACTAAGTGAAGGAGGGAACATAGAAGAGGGATTTGGTTTGGCTTGTTGAGAAAACCATGTGGTAGAAATTTTGAGGTGAATGTTCCTTTTAGAATTTCTTCGTTGTAATCCATTTCTACCTTCCAGGATGGCACTGATGCAAGGGTTATAATTAGGGATAGAATGGGCTGATTATCAGTGGCAATATTTAGCATTTTGGGGGCATATCGGCATCATTCTTTTATCTAGCAGCTAATATGAAAATAAATATAAGACTGTGTTATTTCGCCGCTTAGTGTATCAGTTCGTGCGCGGCGTGCCAGATATGAACAAATGCAGGTTGTCTGCCAGTCTGCATTCACGCTTTATTTAGAGAATTTTCAGCGCGTTGCTTTCACACAAAAACACCGCTAAATAAGGCTCTAGTTCTCATCGTGTCTCTTGGTCCTGGCAGACTACCTGCCTTTGTTTATATCTGGCACGCCGCGCGCGGACTGATACACTAAGCGGCGAGCGTCTCGTAGCCAGCTGTGGCTCTGCAGCGGAGGTAGCGCCGTTTTACGACACAATGAGAACTAGAGCCTTATTTAGAGGTGTTTTTTTGTGAAAGTAACGTGCTGAAAATTCTCTAAATAAAGGCTGAATGCAGACTGATATCAGATTTTTTTGGTGGGAGTCTGTTTATTTGTGTTTTTGGTCAAGTAAAAAATGGCCCCGTCTGAGTGCAGAGGAAACTGGCAGAGGAGCAGGGAGGGGGTGTTTGGTGCGAGCGCTCTGGGCTTCTGCTGCACAAAAACACTGCTGTAGGGGTAATTTCTGCCCTAAACCTTGTGATAGGACCCAACTTGTTCCATCCCAAAGTATCACTTTAAAAGCCTTAAAAAGTGAAAATAAAAATGAAAAAAATAAAAACAGTTTGTCATAATGAGTCACAAACATAAATGTAAACAAAGTAGATCATAGCAGACTCAAGGCAGCTGATGCTAGCTCTGCTAATGGTAGCCCCACTTGGTCCCATGTCAACCGCGGGCTCTGTGATTGGTCAGTACTAGTTACCTGTTCCTGTCTTTCTTTCCCAGGTGTCCCCAAGCCCCATTGTGGATCTTTAGCCCCTCCGGCAGGACAGTGGCAGAGCCAGAGCCAGACCCATCGGGGACCAGACCACCAGGCAGCAGGGCTCCATGAGCGCGACGGGGCAGCAGCAAGGGGGGGGCCTGCGTTCTCGCCGAAGCCTTGGCCGGGACAAGGACCCCGGGCAGGGCATGGGCATGGAGGCGGCCTGCTGGCTGGCCCCCGGAGTGCTGCGCAGGCTGATCGAGCTGCCTTCGCCCCCCCTGTCCCGACACCAGCTCAAGAGGCTGGAGGAGCACAGGTAACAGAGTCCTGATCCACCGTAGACATGATTCACTTAAAGTCCTGTTCCCAGCTCTGGTGGTTCAGCTGTGAGAAGTTTAGGGGGCACATAAAGTCATGCCTGGAGGTTAAACACTCTGACATGGATGATCAGGGAGCTGATCAGAAACTCTCATTTGTGGTTTTCCAGCATAAAGAGGAACTTTGTGACATAATCAAACTTTTTCAGAGAAGCTGTTGATATGTCGGAGAGATTTTCTACTTTGATTGGTGGTTCGCTCAGTTTGAGGGAGGAGCTTTTTTACAGACTGGTTTCAGCTCGTTCAGATTTAAGAGCGACACTCTCAAAGAGATGACGCTCTCCTGTTTTAACATTTTGATGTTCAGTCCTTCCATCTTTCCAACTTTCTTCCATCCAACATCCATTCATCCTTCATTCCTCAATTCTTCCATCTATCTACCATGTCCCATCCTTCATCCATCCTTTCTTATATCCACCAACCTTCCTTATTGTTTTCTTTCCATCCTTCTTCCTTTCTTACTCCATCTATTCATCCTTCCAGCCATCTTCCATCCATCCTTCATTGATCCTTCCTTACAGCTATCCTTTTTTCCTCCATCCTTCCTTAAATCTATCCACCAGTGCTCCATCTTTCCTTCATCCATCCTTCAATCCATCCCTTTATCCATCCTTCCTGTGTTTCATCCAACCTTCCCACCTATCTTCTCTCAATCCTTCCATCCACCTGGCATCCATCCATCCATTTATCCATTTTTCAGTCTAACCTATCATCATCCACTCTTCCCTCTATCTGTTTTTTATCTGATAATCCTCCATCCATTCATCCATCAACCCATGAATGGACTATTCACTCTGCTGGTCTTATATGTCATCATTTGACTTCATTTGTCTGAAACATAGATTTTCAGTTCCTTTGCATCAGTCTCCAAAAAAACTGAAAGTCTTGTAAATTTTTCCTCCATGTGAACAGATGTTATCAGAAACTAACATTTTAGCCACACTGTCAACAGGAGGAGGTCAAATAAACTTTGATGTGAATTGATTCAGTCAAAAAGATAAACTGTATTTCTTTTCTGAAACCTCGTCATGTCTGAAGACGTGTTCTGACTCTGCTCTGCTGCACTGAGCTAATGTGAGCTGGTAGCATGTGAGCTGAGCGCCTTAAGGAGAACATTACTTCTCGGCTCATATGACTTACTGCTCCCCAAGAAAGGAGAAAAAAAGCAGGGATTTATTTTTATCTAACTCAAACACAAGCCTGACAAATACACAGAGGCAGCATCTCAACCCTTCCTCTGCTCACTTAGTCTTCCAGATCAACAGGACCGACTGGTTCACATCTGTGAGGTCTCACTTCAGAGTGTGAAAGAATGAAGGTCCACAGCATTCATATGGAAACAGCTTAAACTGGGTGATATGTCTGAAGTTGTGTCATTAATGTGGATTTTCTGTCTCTCAGGTACAGCAGTGCTGGGCGCTCCCTGCTGGAGCCTCTGATGCAGCGTTACTGGGAGTGGTTGGTGGGACGAGTCCCCGCCTGGATCGCACCAAACCTCATCACCATCATCGGCCTCGCCACCAACGTCTTCACCACCCTCGTGCTCGTGTACTACTGCCCCACCGCCACTGAACAGGTGACTCTTAAACACTTGATATACACACTGACCTCATGTAGAAACAAATCAAACAGAGAACATGTGTTCTGTCTTTTTGCACTACTTCACGTCATGTATTTCTCTTTTGTTTACCTCCAGTTATTTTCTCTGAAAAGTAAAAAAAAATAAAAAGCATAATAGTATTCATTTTAAAGATCAGGCTGATGATGGGTAATAAGAATAGGAATCATTCCTATTGCAGAGACTTAACAGCTCATGCTGGTGTGTTTTTTTGACTGCAACAATGTTTTCTTCAAAACAGAAAATATAAATAGAAGTACAACACCAAATAGATCAATATTAAATCAAATAAAAAAAAATGATATGTAAAAATCTTTGTAGAAATATTGATTTCAATAAGATTTTATCACATTTTTGTGTTTGGAAGAACTCATGTTTATACTTGAGAGGATTTTGAGGATTTTTTTGAAGATTATTTTTTTCTATTCCAGATTCTTTTAGCTCTAATTTTCAAGTCAGATTTCTGTGTGAACTTCTTAAGATTCAAGAATTCTAAAGAACATTCTAGAATCCCAAAAACACTGAGGGACCTTCTATAACTACCACGCTGTAACTCGGAGAGACATTCAATCAATCCATCAATCAATCAAACTTTATTTATATAGCACTTTTCATGCCTAACAGTGGCAACACAAAGTGCTTGACAAATCAAAACAAAATAAAACAAAGCAAAAATAATCTGTGCACAACCCTCCACCTCTAACCCACCAACCCACACCCCTTGTGCACAAGGTGAACACAGTTCAATTCAATAATTTCCTACCTCTAAGGGAGAATCTAGAAATCTAGAAATGTGAGGGACATTCTAGAATCATAAATGTCTAAGAGGCTTTCTAGAATACTGTAACTTTGAGGGACATTCTAGAACCCTACACATCTAATGGACATTCTAGAATTGCACACCTCAAAGAGATATTCTAGAACTGCAGAATTTTAAGAGACATTCTAGAATTCTATAACTCTAAAGGAAATATTACAGTTCTGGAACTCTGATGGAAATTCTAGAATTCTTTAACTCTGAGGGACATTCTAGAACTCCTTACCTTTAAGGAACATTCTAGAAATATATAACGCTGATGGATGTTCCAGAATTCAATAACTCCAGGGGAAATTCTAGAGTTCCATACCTCAGAGGTGTGTTCCAGAATTCTAGGAATCTTATGGACATTCTACAGTTTTAAAGGGTTTTCTACAGTTATTTTTTACAGTTCAATAACTCTGAACATTGTAGAATTGGAGGTCTCTGTGGAGCAGAGTCCTAGATTTATTTAACCTTTAATTAACCAGTCTAGATTTTAAAAAATGTAGTTAATTAAAAATGAGATATTTAAAAGATTTATTTGTTCATGAAATAAACCAGAGAGTGAGAGCAGCGCAGCACTGTGCATGTTAAAACAAGGATGCTTTTTATTAAATGAACCAGCACTTGTTACTTTGAACACAGCTTCTTCTGTGTTTTATATTTGTATTCAGGCGCTGAGTTAACCTCCCTCATGTGTTGTGTTTATAAGGCTCCTCTCTGGGCGTACCTGCTGTGTGCAGTGGGTCTGTTTATCTACCAGTCTTTGGACGCCATCGACGGGAAGCAGGCGAGACGCACCAACAGCAGCTCTCCACTGGGGGAGCTGTTTGACCATGGCTGTGACTCCCTCTCCACTGGTCAGTGTTTTCCTCTGAGAATCTGAAGATACATTTTGTTGACACTTAAAAATAATGAACAGGTTTTTGGCATAAACAGACTTTTCAATAGATATTTATAGAAATAAGTTATACCTTTTAGCTTTTATTCCTTTATTTAGAGAGCATAGGACAGCAGATAGATTGTTGATAGTAGGGATGTGCGCAACTAGTCGTTTAATCGTTTAACCGCCTACACATTTATTAAACGTTTAGTATTTTACTAGTCGGTTAATCGCTGCACGCTTCTGCCTCGGCTGCTTTGTATAAAGAGGGAGCAGACAGGGAGAGAACTGCTCCCCCCCCCCCCCCCCCCCCCCGTCACGTAGGGGGCAGGGCATCAAAGTTTGGGGAAGAAAGTTTGGAAAGGTGAAGTGGGGCTACCACGCAAGAAAATCAGCACAGTTTGGCAGTATTTCGACGCAGCAGATGACAACAAGGTCGCCTGTCGGCTGTGTAAGCAGACACTCGCTTATAACCACTCTACCAGAGCGATGAGAAATCACATTCATAGTAGACAACTCGATGTTGACTTGCAGGGCGAAGATGGTGAGACCGGGCTCGGTCACACAAAAACACCGCTAAATAAGGCTCTCGTTCTCATCGTGTCTCTTCGTCCTGGCAGACTACCTGCGTTTGTTTATATCTGGCACGCCGCGCGCGCGGACTGATACACTAAGCGGCGAGCGCCTCGTAGCCAGCTGTGGCTACATGGCTATCTGCGGAGGTAGCAGAAACCGGCAGAGGAGCAGGGAGGGGGTGTTTGGTGCAAGCGCCCTGGGCTTCTGCTGCACAAAATCACTGCTGTAGGGGTAATTTTTGCCCTAAACCTTGTAATAGGACCCAACTTGTTCCATCCGGAATATCACTTTAAGTGCCAGGGTTTTAAGGGAAATTCTATTCTAGGCTACTATGTTGTATGTTTGGAATTGTCATGCTGCTGCATCCAAGTTTCATACTGAAACATAATTCATAATAAATGCCATGCATTGCATTGGCAAACACATCAGAAGTGGATTTCTCTTTAATTTGTTCAACTTAATTCAGTCAGTTGTTACATCAATAAAATTTAAATTAACAGTTTGTCCTGAATGTTTCGGCTAAAATAGCTCCTAAATACACATTTGCATTTAAAACTTTTAACTTAATATGTGTATTAAATTGCAAGTTTTCTTGCTTATAGACTAGTCGACTAGTCGCAAATAAAATTTGAGACTAGTCGGCTAGGAAATTAGTCGAAATTCCCATCCCTAGTTGATAGTTGTTTACTTGCAGGTGCTAAGGTGGCAGACTACAGGTCTACCTCCTCTTTCTACTGTTAGGTTTCAGTGCATGTTTTCAAAACACGCAGATCTCTGTCATTATACAAAAGATTCAATAAATCACACTTAAGAATTTTGATTTTCATGTAGTTTACAGATTGCTGCTTCCAGCTACAACTGGCTTGTTTGACTTTACAGATGTGTAACACACTATCGCCCCCTACTGGCCCACTCATGCTTATATGGACACTTAAGTCTGTTTCAGCATTCTGGTGTGGCCAAACAAACAACATTTTTTTTTAAATAACTGTGAATGTGTGGACGAATCCTGCAGCTGCTCTAACTGGTCTGTGTCTGTGGGTTTGTCTCTGCAGTGTTTGTGGTGCTGGGAACCAGTATAGCTGTTCAGATGGGAACCAACCCAGACTGGATGTTTTTCTGCTGCTTCGCCGGGATGTTCATGTTCTACTGCGCCCACTGGCAGACATACGTGTCAGGAACGCTGCGCTTCGGCATGTGAGTCAACAAAAACTACTGGGTGTTGATTTTTTTGTTTTGAAAGCCAGAAAATCTCCTCTGAGGGCAACACTTTGGTGTTTTTTCTGCTGTCACAGCTTCAGAATCTACAAAACTGTTCAGATATTCATCGAGTTATTCTCAAAACATGTGAAATGTGTTGATGAGTCACTGGATTTGTGGATTTCTGTTAGTTTGGGTCACTGTGTGGGATCCTTCCAGGTGTCTGAGCCGCAGTAAACGTGGATGTATTCTGTGTGTAGATTTGACATAACAGAGGTGCAGATCTGTCTAGCAGGATTACAGATGCTCACAGCCGCTGTGGGTCCCTGTCTGTGGAACATGATGGTAAACCTCCTGATGCTGCGCTGGTGCTGCTGCTGATGCTGCATGGCTCGCTGCTGCCTCCTTCCACAACAACCAACAGGACGTTAAATAATAAATCAGCTCCTACTGCTGGAGATGCCGTCAGTAAAGTATGAGTGCTCAGTTAAATCAGACTAATTGATGAAAAAACTCTTAACAAATTAAAAATCTTAGACTCATGTCAGTGTCACCGAACACAAACTGACCTAAAAACAAAACCTTAAGCTATAAAAACTTCGATTTAAAATTTCTTCTGTACATCTTCCCCTCGTCGAAATGCTTTAACATTTTCTTTCTAAGACTGAGGCACAGGAACTGAGTCCAACATCTTTAATCCCTTTATCAAATCTAAAGAGGACAATGACGTTAAAGAAGAATTAAGTATAATGTCCATGATGCTTCCCATTCCTCATGTTAGAGGAGGGCCTTTCAAAATAAGAGACAGGTTAACCACTGAATGAATTCTTAATAAAAAAATGGTCTTTTTCCTTTTCATAAATTTGCAACTTTGATCTTGAAATCTAACTTTTTCATTCTGTATGGTGGCCCGAACACTCAGCTGTAACATTGAGACATTAAAGAGGGGGTGTTTTGCTTTTTTAAGGCCTCATATTCTCATTCTGGTGCCCCATAGTAGCTTTTAATTATTTACGGCTAAAAAAAAGAACTTTTTTCTCTCTTTGGTGTTTTAATGAACTCTTATTCAACGCTTCATTTGAAGCTGCTGTTTCTTTAAGGCTCCTGCTCCACAAGCCCACTTCTCTCTGATTGGCCTGCCCTTTAGAGGAATGTTAAGGGCAGAGTTTTTTGCCAGCCCTTGGTGTTTGAGGTCCACCCCACCAACATGTAATGAACGATCCTTATGTAATGACCTCATCATTTCAACCTGCCTCATGAAGATCTGGTGTAGATCTGGTGAAGATCTGGTGTATATCTGGTGAAGATCTTGTGTAGATCTCATGAAGATCTCATGGCAAACTAATGGAAATCTCATAAGGCAGGTTGAAATGCTCTCGTGAAGTTCTTATGGAGATCTTGTGACGATCTCGTAAAGATCCTGTGGAGATCTCGTGGGGATCTTATTAAGGTTTTGTGGAGATCTTGTGGGGATCTCTTGAATATCTTTTTGAGATCTTATGGCGGCCTCATGAAGATCTTGTGGAGATCTTTTGAAGAACTCGAGGAAATCTCATTGCGATCTCTTGGAGATTATGTGGAGATCTTGTGAAGATCTCTTGAAGATCTTGTGGAGATTTTGTGGCAGTCTCATGAAGATCTTGTGGCTGTCATATGAAGATCTTATGGTGAACTTATAGGTACCTTGTGTTGATCTTGTGAAGATCTTGTGAAGATCTTGTGAAGATCTTGCGGGGATCTCTAGAACATTTTGTGGAGATCTTGGGGTGGCCTCATAAACATCTTGTGGAGATCTTTTAAACATCTCATGGAGATCTCTTGGCGATCTCTTAAAGATCTTGTGGAGATCTCCTGGAGATATTGTGGCAGTGACATGAAGATCTTGTGACGGTCATGTAAAGATCTCATGTCAAACTCATGGAAAAATTGTGTTGATCTTGTGAAGATTTCATGGCGATCTCTTGAAGTTCTTGTGGAGATTTCATGGCAATCTCTTGAAGTTCTTGTGGAGATTTCGTGGGGATTTGGTGAAGAGCTAGTGCCAACCAGACTTATTTTTGTCCAAATAGTGTCGCCCCCTGCTGGTCAGTTGTGTGAATGCAAGCTCAGAGCACTTTTGCGTTCTTGGATGAAAAGGCTACTTCTCATCTCCTCTCAACTTTCACTGCTTATCCAGGCTAAGACCAGTGACTAGCCCAAATGGGGGACATGGGTCTGTCCTCGTGTGGACCCCCCCTCCCTAAGTGCAGGGGGAGCCATAGGGGTCGTTGGTCAAAGGGGGCGGAGGCCTTGGTGGCCAGATCCTGGGTTACAGAGGCTACATCTACTTCTTACCTATAGTCTGTGGTTTTGACTCGATTAGCCTAGCTTAGCATATAGACTGTTTTAAAACTAGAACAGCATAAATCTGCTAAGCCCATATTTAATGCTTCATATCATTTTTCTTTGATCTCTCAGCAACAAAAAGAAAAATCTTGTGTAAAAAGTGGAGCGATGAATCAGCTCTCGTGTCAAAGACGTACAGCACATGTTACTGACGGCATCTCTAATTCAGATCCTTGATTTTTTTTAATTCTGCACGGTGATTAAACCTGCAGGAGAGAAAACATCAGCGTCTCCTCAGCAATGTGTGTGTGTGTGTGTGTTTGTTGTGGAAGAAGGCTGCAGGATGAGTGTGTGCTGGTAGACGTCACTAATCCTCACTGTCAACTCTGCTTTCTCCTCCCACTCAGCATTGATGTGACTGAGGTGCAAATCTTCATTATAATCATGTATTTGCTGGCCGCCGTGGGAGGATCAGCTTTTTGGCAGTCACTGGTAATTGTGATTGGTTTTAATTCCTTCAGATTGACCTTAATTTGAACGTTTGTGTCATAATTATATAATGTTGGTTTTAAAAGCATCTTGTTTATGGTAATTGTCAGCAAAATTACAAAGATCGTCACTGTGATCGTTGTCTAGCAGAAGTCATGAAGCTTTTATTGTGGATTTAGAGCTGAATGTCCTCACTAACTTCTCTGAGATCAGCTCGTACCCACGTCAGTTAACATCCGATAACTTCAGCGTCTGAATGTCTTTGTTTCCAGATTCCCATCCTAAATGTCCAGATGAAAATGATTCCAGCCGTCTGCACTTTTTTAGGAGCCATCTTCTCCTGCACCAATTACTTCAGAGTTATTTTTACAGGAGGCGTGGGCAAAAACGGATCCACAATAGCAGTAAGTCTGGAAAGTTCTGCACTGGTTCAGATATATATGAGGTCATAAAACACCTTTTTCATTGAGCTCAAGAAATCAGAGTGGATTTAGTTTTAGAAGATGAAGGAAACATGCAGAGATGCCCTAAAAGAATAAACATTGACTGGAGATAAATAAGCAGAAAATGAAGGAAGAGTGTTTGTTTTAGCTTATGGCAGAGGATAAAGGTCTAATAAAAAATAAATTAATGAATAAAAAGAGAAAATAAAAAGATAGATTTCAGGAGTAAAAATTTTAAATTAACAGTCACAAAGATTGTTAAAAAAAATCAAAATGTAAAAGAATAAAAAATGAATGAATAATGAGGTTATACTTGATAAAGTTTTTTTTTTACAAACATTAAATATACAAATATATTAATTTAACAGACCAGCAGAAAAATTTGTAAGGCAAAAGTCAGAATTTTACAAAGAAAGTATGGTGAGACAAACAAGTCATTACTGTACCAGAATAATTTTGTAAATTTAAAAGGTCAAAGCTTTAATTTTACAAATATAGTTATTATTTAACTAGATTAAAGTTGCAAATTTACAAAGACAGTTGTGGAAGACAGTCGCTAATTTTCTGAAATATAAGATTTAAAAAATGTTATTTTATAAAGACAGACATAACAGAAAGTCATAAATTTGCAAGTTTAAAGGTGTAATTTTACAGAAAAATAAAGTCTTGTCATTTTTTAGAAAAATTGTCTAAATTTATAAGGTTGAAGTTGTAATCTTCCATGTAAGTAAGGTGAGAAAAAAGACTACATTTTTAAAACAAAAGTTGTGAATTAACAAGGTTTAAGTCATTATATTTCAAAGATAGGTGTCTGTGAAGGAGGTTGTTAATTTAAAAACATATTTCAAATCTTAAAGCGATAACTGTAATCTAACCAAGATTGTTGGGTGTGGAAAAAAGTCAGTTTTACAAGAAAAAATAAACAGTAATTCTACAAGATTAATGTCTTGATTTTACAAATGTAGTTGTATAAGAAAGAAGTCATGAATTTATTATAATAATATTGTCAATTTACAAGAATAAGCTCATAAAAGAAGAAAGTTTTGACGATAAAAGTGACGCCTAGAGAAAAACAAAATAAATTATGTGAATAAAATTGTAACTTTAGTGATATTATTTTGTATCTGAAAACATTCTTCAGCAAACATTCATTTACAAGCGCAGGATAAAATAAAGAAAAAAAAGAGAAGCCTCCACAGGGTGGTGCCAAAATCAACACAACAAAAGTTTATACAGGAGCTTTAAAGAGGAGTATTCTGCTTCTTTTAGGCTTCATATTGATCGTCTGATCGCTTTGAAGCAGCTTAACACGATTTATAGCTCAAAAAATACTTTAATTATCTAAATCTGCTGAAACACTTTGTTTTAGCTACTGTCTCTTTAAGAAACTTCAAAGCATGATGGAATTCTATTCTTCAACTCGGCATTCCGGAACCTTCTGTCCCTGTTGCTCTCAATGTAGTGTGTCTTAACTTCAATGGAGATTTACCAACTGATGATGATGTCACAGCTTTGGTTTATGAGCTGGATCAGATCTGCAGGATATTACCAACCATATTAACCCTCTGTGTGTGTGTCCGTGTGTGTGTGTGTGTGTGTGTGTGTGTGTCCTCAGGGAACCAGCGTCCTCTCTCCTGTCTTACATATTGGCTCAGTTATTATTTTGGCCATGATGATTTACAAGAAGTCTGCTGTCCAGCTCTTTGAGAAACATCCGTGTCTTTATATCCTGGCCTTCGGCTTCGTTTCGGCCAAAATCACCAATAAATTAGTCGTAAGTAACCTTCCCTTTGGTAAACAAATGTAATGTGCACAAAATCAGTAAAAGGAGTATTCTGCTGTTTTTTAATCTCCTTGTTCTGTTTTTAATTCTCACTTTTTTTTCCCACAGGTAGCTCATATGACAAAAAGTGAGATGCATCTCCACGATTTAGCCTTCCTGGGCCCAGGACTTCTGTTCCTGGATCAGTATTTCAATAGTTTTATTGATGAGTATCTGGTGCTATGGATTGCGTTGGTAAGAGCACACATCATACGAGCTCCTCGCTCTGTTTTTTTCTTGTTTTGTGTGTTTTCTCCCTCTGAGGATTGATTTTCTTTCTCTTTCTCTTTCAGATCATTTCCTTCTTCGACTTGGTGCGTTACTGTGTCAGTGTTTGCAACCAGATTGCCTGCCATCTTCACATCTTCGTTTTTAAAATCAAGCCTTGTTCGGTGCTCAGCCCAGCTCCTCACTGAGGGCACGCCGCCGGCCGCTACTGACTCTTTACCCCTCCCCTCCCCCCCCGTTAGTCGCACTCATCTTCTCCTCCCGCTGTTTTCCACGTAGAGACGCAGGAGGCGACGACAAAGACGTGGTGTAAAAGTATGTGCTTCTGCCAACTGAATGTGAGGACAAATAATATATACTAAGATACTGGAGTATTACTGTCATTGTTTCTTTTCATCCTCTTCCCGTTATCGAGAAAACACACACACACACACACACACACACACACACACAGCAGGTGTTTCAGGGGAGTACAGGTGCTACTCGGTCTGTTCACAGAGAGAAACGTTTGTGTGTTTTAAATGTTACTGTGCAAAGAACATGTATAGGAAATGAATCAAACTCTTTGCTCTCATGATTATACGTTTTGTAATATTTGCATAATCTTTTTTCCCTTTTTGCTTTTGTAAATACCAAAACTGTTACGGTGTCTGTGCTTCTCTATACGTTTAAAAAGAAAATCCTGCTTTCACACATTTATAAACCGTTTTTCCTTCATGTTTATGATTTTTATAAAGAAACTTTATCTCCTGCACATTTCACAAAATCCATCAGCCGGATGTGATTCTGGAGGGAACGTGACGCCAACTTTACGAATCTGAATGTTCTCATCGAAAAACGCTGCGATTTACTCACTCTGAGCGGTTTTTTGTTTTCTTATTGTTTGTTTTTTGAACACGGGAAGTTTTTGGGGGGTGGTTTTTAAATATTATGGGATTCGGGTTTATTTATTGTCACGTTTGACGTTTTCACATTTTTATTCTTAAATTGATGCTTAAAGCAGTTTTTCTTCGACACTTTATTATTCTGTTGTAAATATGTCACAACGCGCACAAGGAAAGAAAATCCCACAAAAAAAAAAAAAATCTGAATGTGTTCGTTAAAATAACTCAGCTCCAGTCTGTTAACTCACGTTTGTCTCTCGTCTCATCTCTGCTTGTGACGAATATTCTGTGACTTTTTTATTTGTCAACAAACCCCATGAAAAGTTTAAAAAACGTGCCTCACGTAGAACTTGGAAACTTGGAAATAAAACTGATTTTTGCTTCAATGACTGAAATTTAAGTTTCTGTGACGTTAAAGCTCCTGTGAGGAGATTTTTGCTGTCTGTATCCTGATTATCAGGGAAGCAAAGCAGGCTAAAAATCTGTCCTAAAATCATTTCCTGTGCCCTAATCCTTTGAAATACACAGGATCAAAGAGGTGGGAGGTATTACTTTGTCCACAGGGGGGCGCCAAAACCAACACAAACTTTAAGCTTCTTTCACTAAAAGGACTAATGCTGTATCTATTATAAGATTTACATTTTCCTGAAACTTAGTTCCTGAAGAGCGACTCAAAGATAGACAATTACATTGAAGCTCCCGTGAGGAAATTTCTGTCAGTGACAGCTTTGGCGCCCCCTGTGGACAAAGTGATTTTACGTAACTTTGACCTCTTATTTTATCTTTAACAGCTCAGCTCAGTCGGACGTACTAGCTAGTTAAAAACTCCTCACAAAAGCTTCAACTTTTATTTTTGGTTATTTTTTAATTTCTTTTTCTTGAAGATTTTCTTGAAGATTTTGTGGCTGAATAAATCGTTTAAGTATTGTAAAGTTGACGTATTTACATCGTAAAATCCATATTTCAAAGGATCCAGACTGACGCTAACTTCTTCCTGCGGCGCTTTTCTCCGAAGTCTTAAATACACCTCAAAGATAATACGTATTAGCAGAATAATTTTTGATTATTTTGGTCTTCTTGTGGGGTTTGTTGACAATGAAACCTTTAAAAAGTCCCAACGGTTATTTACCGATTCCTTTCCTATGTCAACCACATCACCTCCTTTCACGTAAATGTTAAAGTTGACGTCACGCGTCCTCTGAAACACGCCAGCTGAGGCAGCACAGGCGCACGCGGACTGAATGTGTAGGAGATGACGTCGCAGCTCTTAAGGTGGTCACTGACCGTAAATAAATCCTGTTAATTTGACGTTTCTGCTCCTCTGACGCTGTTACAGGACGACTGACGACCTGAGAACTGAAATTTCTCACTTTCTCATATCGTGCCTCTCTTATTTATGTCTAGACTGCAGATATAGTTCATAACAGCGACAGTTTTTATGTTTAAACCACATTTAGAGTCAGATACATCAGAGTCTTTCTTTAACCAGATGACGTCGGGTTGAGGCTGGTTTTTGTTGTGAACAGAAGTGATTTAAAAGCAGCTGGTGGACTGAAAAAAAAAACTAATTTATGTCAGGGGTGTCTCTGCAACTAACTAAAAAGTATCCTTTAATGATCGAATGTTTGAAAGTTCAATCTAATTCATAAAAGACGTAATAATTTAAAAGAAAAGCATCATATTCAACTTTTCTGAGTGAAGAAGTCAAATCCCATTATGAGTACGAATTTCAACAAGAACATAATGAAGAAAAATGGATCAATTTAGTTTTTTCTGGAAAAAAAAGTCATAAAGAAGAGATTTTTCAAACTTTGAAAACAAAACCTCATGATTCAGTTTTAATAGATGGAAGTTTAAAGTAATAACTCAAACTTAGTGAAATACCTTGGAATGAAATATTCAAAAACTTTGGGAATTTTTTTGTAAACTGTAGGTTAAATTAATTCAATTCAGAATAAAAACAAAACTTTGACACATTGCAAAACATTTAGTTAATGCAAGTTTAGAAAATATTGAATTTATATTTCCTAAATAACTAATGAAAAATATATAGAAGCTTTACTAAAATATGATTTTTTGATATGCACTTATTTGTCAATAAATAAGTGTTTCTGGACGGACACGGCCAGTGTTGATGAAATAAGTCAGTATCTCAATCTTTCAGAGAAAAAAAAAGTATAATAAATCTCAAAAAAAGCTCAATAACTTCCAAGTTTTATTTATAAAAAAGTAAAAATTTAATATTTTCTAAACTCATTAAAATGTATTCTCTAATTTTTTTTCGCATTTTTTTTGTTTTTATTTTCACAATTAAAGCCTTCAGTTAAAACCCTTTAAAATTAGTAAAGTAACTAAAATAAAAAATCCAAATGTGCAGATTTTTTTAAAAAAAATTTGTATTTAATTTTTGAGCAATAGGCTTCAAATATTAGAATCAAACAGATTAACTTCTTTACATGTATTGAACATTTTAAAAAACTAAGTACAAATTTATTAATAACTTCCCAACTCATTTCATTTGAATTTTTTTTTTCAGTTTTTGTTTTTCAAAGTTAAAGCCTACAGCTTAAAAGGGGAAAAAAGTATTTCAAAATATGAGAATATTTTATTTTGATTTATCATAATTTCCAGTTGTTAGGAACAAAAAAAAACACTTTTTCGTGTATTTTCCTTATATTTTCTGATGAACATGTACGGCTTTAAAAAGTTGAAAAATTGAATAATTAGGGTGTGACTTTTCACAGACAGGAAAAAAAATGTTGCTCTATGAGGAATTTTTAAAACATAATTACTTGTGATTAATTATGATTTGCATGGTTGGTTCAACATGGATTAACCCTGTAACCAGTGGAAAGTGATTTTTTCTGGGTGTTTCTGTAACAACTCCATTTCTCTGATCATTCTTTGACTGATGATAAAGGTGTTTACGATCTGCTCTTTGAATAACTCCTGTTAACAACACTCTTTGGTTTATACGTCACATTTCATTATTTATCATTAACTGAACACAGCAGATGTCTGAGTAATCCATGTCTGTTGGTGTTTTCAGCCCCTCTCTGCATGTGTTTCATTCTGCTGTACAGTTTGTATTAAAGCAGGAGGTGAATCCAGATATTAACAACTCATTAGTTACTGATGTCAGGCTGTTCTTAGTAAAAGTTTGCCTTAAACACGTCTGTTTGCTTTTGTTTTGTACAGAGATGAGCATGTTGTTGAAATGTTTCATGTTGATGTAAAAGTTTGTCTTCTGTTGGCCGGACTGCCCAGCTCAGGTAAATCACAGGTGTGTAGGACAGACAGCGTAACAACGTAAACAAGACCACCCGAAATTCTCCTTCAACTTCAAATGCAAATAAATTTCATACTCCCACATTAAACACTGACCTATTTGTGTTTTACTGAGAATAAACCAAAGAAAAACACAGAAGTGATGAAAAAACTTGTGCCATCAAGATATGGAATGTAGCACTGAAGCTAATAGCTAGTTAGCTTGGCCTAAATATTTGGGATTTTTAGAAAATAGGGCTTAGCCTACTAAGACCTTTAGTTGTTTATTTATTGCCTGTATTTTTCTCAGCCAGACTTTAAAAAAAATTGTACATAGTTTTGAAGAGACAGTCTCTTTAAACAATGGTCCTCCAAAGGTTTTAGCTAGGTGCTATGTCAACAAACAGCTCAACAAAAAATATTCTGTTGATTTTAAGTTGCTGTCTTAACTGTTTTTTTTTGGATTCACAAAATAGAAATGTGAAGTCTTCATTCACTTCGAGAATGACTCTGCATAATTTGTTAGCTACAGAGCGCTAGGCTAGCTGTTGCCAGCTGATATTGGTGGCTTTAGCTTTACATAATTTGTAAATTAGCATCAGCTTCTTTAGTTTGCTTTTCTCCCAACCTTTCGTTGGTTACAGGAGCCTTAAATGGTCATAATTAAATACATTTTACTTTCTCTTTAGCATGTCTTCTTTTGGCTGATGATAACAATGGACATACTAGCTTGATTTTTTTGATCACAGAAATGTGTCTGGTCATTTCAAGAAAATCCGAAAATAAGTTGACATCAGGAGAAAAAAATAAATGTAATATTTACCTCAAAAAAGGGAGGAAATAAATTTTGGTTTACCATGAACTTTTATGGCTTCTTTAGTTAGTTTTATTCATTCATACATTTTTTTTTTTTTTTGGTAGTAATACCATACTTTCTTAATGCCTTTTTTAAAATGTATTTTTTTATCATGACTGAAACTTGCTGCTGACATTGGAATTGGTCCACTTCAAGTGTTTATATATTTACACAAACAAGTAAAGTTTAAAATATGAATACAGTAATGACTAAATGTTTTGTGACAACTTTAAAAAACTCATCACATCACCACTAAAATGTTCTCAGTGAAAAAAGTCATCAAATTTATCATATTAGTAAGAATAAAACAAACTTTGTTTTGTTTAATGGTATTAAATCCCCTTTGGAAAGATCCAGGTAAGGTGCACTTTTTCTTTTAGCCACAAGGGGCTCTAGTTGGTGGACTAGCTCAGGGTTGTCAGGTCTGGGTGACAAAACCAGTCTATTACTGCAATAGTTGTAAAATCATCAAAAAAAAAAAAAAAAAAAACATAAGAAAAAATAGCCTGTAAAATCATAGGCACGTGACATTACTCACCACTAAATCACTAGTGGACAATATAAATAACTCTTATTTTATTTATTTTTAATTGCAAAATAAATCATACAAATTAATATCAATTGATTTCAAGCAAAACATCGCAATACTTTACTCTGTTATACTTCAAGAATAACACAATAAGTCAGCAAAGTTGTAGACAGGATATTTATAGACTGTTAGCATTTTGTTTACCTTATTATAACTGCAGCAGCTAGCAGCTTTGACCGTTAGGTGTGCTGTGTGTGCTCCTACTACTGGGGCTATGTATCGACAAAAAGTTAAATCGTGTAAGTTTTTGTTTATTTATTTTTTCACTTACAAATAGGTCACTAAATCAGCTAAAATAAAAATCCAAAAGCAAAAATCCCTTGGGGAACGGCGAATTGCGATCCTGGCTCCGCCTGCGAGGCAGAGTTCAGGTCACATTCGTTCCACAGCCTCAGTTTACCCCTTGTGATGCGCATGCGTGATTCTCTCGACGGAACGAGCTCACCTCGCTGAGGCGGTTTCAAAGTTTGTTTATAAATGTAGGTCTGTAGCTTCTCCCAGAGGTTTGTGGACTTCTAACGGAGCTCAGTCCATCACCAGGGTCTGGTTCGGATCTTCAGGGATCCGGATTCTTCCTGCTACTCGTGATTTAAGTCCTCGACAGGCTGAAATAACGTGAGTTTCATTAAGTTCAATTAAAATCCGACTTTATGTCACACAGCCGGAGTCACATGATGCGTTCAGGGTCACAGATGTTTGAGTTTAACCATAAAAACATGAATTTTAACTTACGCTTCTGTAACAGCGTACGTTAGCTTGTGAAACCAGGTTAAGTTTGATGTGTCAGATCTTTGTTTCATGTCACTAAGAATAAAAGCGACACAGCTACATTTACACATCCCTCCCCGTCTGTTTCACTTCCTCTGGATATAGAAAGGTGTAATCAGCATTTTTAATGTTATCATCATATTTTTATCACTTTATGTTGAAGGTTAAAGTCCAAGCTGGAGCTCAGGTCATGAATTAAAAATCAGAGACTGTGTTTACCTCTGAATCTGAAATGATAAATACTAACCCTGTGTCCTGATCACACCCTGTGGTTTCACAGGGGGATAATTTTAAATATTTGGTTTAACTTCCTCTATGGCAAAGCTCTGCTCATTCTTAAAACTATGTTTTTATTCCTCATAGGTCTAAAAGTGAAACTAAACACGACAATAACACACTAAGCTTAACGCTCTCTGTTTGGTATTTATTAACCATCACTCCAAACACACTGTAAAGTTGTAAACCTTGGTATTTTAACACATTGTTTATATTTTAATAACTCCTGACTTCCTGACCTTAAGGTTGTTAAACTGGATTCATAGCTCAGGTTTTATCCTAATCAGGTAGCTTTGATCTTACTGTCTCTTTTCTGCAAAGGGTACAAAAGGTCGGACCTCAGGGAAGTTTTCCTTCCTTCATCTTTAAGGGTTTAGACTGTATCACTTGATTTTCTTAGGAGTGACTTATAAAACACTTTCACTTCTGTTGAAAGACTCTATCTTTTAAATGTGCTACAACTCGTTTGTATTACTGCTGCAATTTTTGTTCTGTAAACATTTTTTTTCTGATATGCCTGATCATAATCCACACTTTTAATTGAGATTATCAGCGCCAATACAGGTCATTCCTAAATACTATTTCTCAGTTTCCTGATTGGGTTGATTGATTTACAGCATGTCCAAGTCTCTATGACAACACCACGCTGGCTGATGAAGTTTAGCGATGAGAAGTGTTTTTTCTCTGCTGGAAACGATTTCTGTGATTAATTTTGTAGTGATGGTGGACACTGGAGCCTAACTGTCAGACAGAAAAAGGGCAGAAGAGCAGAAGAAAGATAAAAAGGAGAGAGATAGAGCACGAGCTAAATGCTAAAAGGGCTAAACTGTTTGTGCTAATGTTGACTCCAACCCACAGTCAGCAGTTATTCTGCAGTGGTCTGGTCAAACTTGAGAGTCTATCAATAAAATGAAGAGTGAGGTTACGTTAGCTCTGATTGGTAGATGACTGGCAGGACATAACCAGGATTCACTAACGTTACACATTACACAAAACCCAATGTTTTGAAAACACAAACTTACAATGTTTGCTTTAGGGATGGGAGAAAAAAATATCATATATGATATGACAATATCAAAATTGGGATTCTTTGTCCAAAAACTTTTTTTTTTTTTCAAATTCAGATTCTTCATTTCAGTCTTTGTTAATAAACTGGATTGGAAAAAGTTACCACTTTTCTCCAGCAGGGGGCGAAATGTTTCTCTGTGACTCACATGATGTGCATTTTATGGGAAAATATGGCTCCTGATAAAGTCTATAGACATTATCATCATCATTTAACTTTTCCCACATGGCCTGGTGTTTAAAAAAAAAGCAAACTAAAAACTGCAAAAATCGTAAATGTTGAAAAATTGCAATTTAAATCGAATTGACACCCCAAAAATCGTAATAGAATTGAATCGTGAGAATAGCGTATCGCCCTAGCCCTTGTTTGCTTGATGTAACGATTCAAATTGTAGCGCTATGAAACTGTACTGATAGATACCTTACCTTACTGTGCTGTAAAAAGTAGTCTTGTACAAAAAAAAATGGTTAAAAGTCACATTTTTATGACAGTGTGTGCGTGAGACTCCAGGCCAGAAGGTGGCAGTGGAGTGCAATTAAAACAGATCCTCCCCATAGCATCTTTAAAGTCAGAGTTTTGACATTTTTTTCTTGGAAATCATTTAAAGTTCAATCCCGAGGGGAAGGAAATCTAAGATAAGGGTTAATGAAGTTTTTTTTTTTTTCGATTTAGGCCTGTAAAAAGTTTATTTCCTCTTTTAGTTTCAACCTTTCAAGCTGAATCCTTGAAATTTGTAAAAGTTCTGAGATAGTCAAGACTTTTAGTCATCACGGTTCAGAGGAAAGAAAGTCATCCAGTCATTTGATCAGTCAGTCAGTCAGTCATTCAGACTCCTATAGGAATTACAAACTTGAACATTTAACCACAATGAGGCGACTGTTGTTTAATCGCTGCTTCAAAATGACCCAAATCCTCCAGAGAGCCACGTTCACTCTCTAATCCCTGAATTACAACCACAGCTTTCACACATTTAATATTTTTCAAGTTTATCAAAGAAAATCTGAAGTCTGATTTTTTTTTTCTTTATCATCAGCAGTTTAATGTGTGTGTGTCATATATACAGGAGAGAAACACACACTTACTCGCACACACCGAGGACGAGGAGCCATGTGGTGGTTCCAGCAGGGCGTGTGTCTCCTGCCCGTCACGCTGGTCATCTGGACGTCGGCGTCTTTCATCTTCGCTTACATCACAGCCGTGGTGCTGAGACATGTGGATCCTCTGGTGCCGTACATCAGGTCAGACACACACCAACACACACACACATCAACACACACATCAACACACGATACTTTTTTTTGTATCGAAAACTTTTTGATTCAAAAACATTTAAAACAAACTTTTTTTCCTGTTTAACGAAGAACAGAAATAAATAAAGAAGGAAAAAAATTCTGGTTGATCATTTTGTTTGGTGTTGCAGTGACACAGGGACGATGGCACCAGAGAGGTGTGTGTTTGGCATCATGCTGGACGTATCAGCCTTTTTAGGTAACACACACACACACACTCATGCACAAACTTTCAGGGCCTGTGTCCACTGTCAGAGTCATTAGCACTGACACTTCCTGCAGTTTTAAAGCGAATGCAAAAAAGAAAAAAAAGTTGAAACATGCCATGAAAAATTGAGCAGGCGTGCTCAGAAAACACAAAATAAAAAACAAAACAAAACATTTTTTGTGAGTTGATTTTTGAGTGACAAGTGTGTGTGTGTGTGTGTGTGTGTGTGTGTGTGTGTAGGTATGGCCACAGTGTACGTGCGTTACAAACAGGTGGAGGCTCTCACCTCTGAGGACGAGCTCAAACTGAAACGGTTAAACCGCTTCGGCCTCCTGCTCGGCTGGATCAGCTCCTTCGGGATGTGCGTGGTCGCCAACTTCCAGGTGAGTCCTGCTGCTCCTGGATCAGGTCTCCACCTGTGCTGAGACTGAAGAGTGTAAGCAGTGAATCTGTGTGTGTGTGTTTGAGCAGAAGACCACGCTGTTCTCCATGCACCTCCTGGGCGCCATTCTGACCTTCGGGGTCGGGGCTCTCTACATCTTCGTTCAGACACTCGTCTCGTGGTTCATGCAGCCTCACGTTCACAGTAAAACCACGTTCCAGGTCCGGCTGGGGATCGGGGTGTGGACGCTGTGCAGCATCATCAGCAGTATCCTCTGATGTGTCAGATGTAGATTCGTTTTTTTCCAGGTGTGAAACGACGTGTGCTGTGAGCCTTAACCTGTCATTTCAGTGTTCGTGTCGTCTGTGATCATGTACAGCATCCTCCGAGGCGTGGACGTCCCTCACAAACTGCACTGGACCCCCGGAGAGCCGGTCTGTGGTCCAGACAAGTGACGTCATGTTGATCAGCTCAGGAGGAAGTAGCAGGACTTAGTTTTCTTTCTTGTCTCTTTCTTTCAGGGTTACACGGCTCACATGGTCAGCACCGTGTCGGAGTGGTCTCTGGCCTTCTCCTTCGTCATGTTCTTCCTCACCTACATCAGAGACTTCCAGGTAAAGCTCACCTGATCCTCAGGAGTCTCTAATCCCAGAAGATCAGTGGTCAATTTTCAGCAGTGTAAACATCAGCAAACTCTGCTTCAGACCAAGGAACATGTTCTCCACTAGGGGGCGATATGAAGGAAAATATGTCAGCATGGTTTTATGACAGGATCAGGATCTGGATTTGATCAGGACTGTTTTTCAGA
Organism: Halichoeres trimaculatus; assembly: GCF_033239565.1. NCBI lineage: Eukaryota > Metazoa > Chordata > Actinopteri > Labriformes > Labridae > Halichoeres > Halichoeres trimaculatus. The sequence continues at coordinate 39,373,405 of NW_027437179.1, read as the reverse complement.
TTCAGACTGTTTTGACCTCCATAGACAACAGAAGGAAGGGAGAAAGAAAAGGACAAAGGAAGAAAGGGAGGGAGTGAGGCAAAGGTGGAAAGGAAAGATGGGGAAAGGAAATAAAGGAAGGAAGAAAAAAAGGAAAGAGGTAGAAAAGAAGCAGAAAAGGACAGACAGAAGAAAGAGAAGGAGAGAGAAGGGAAAAGGGGAAGGAAGGATGAGGAAGGTGGGGGAAGAACAGATGGGGAAGGAAAGGACAGAGGAAAAGGGAAAGAGAGGAAATGATGGAAGGAAAGGAAAGAAAAGAATTAAGCAAAGGGAACAAAGGGAAGGGGAAGGAAGGAAGGAGGAAGGCTGGAAAGAAAGAAAGGGAACAAAGGGAAGGAAAGGAAGCAAGCGGGGAAAAAGGAAAGAGGGAAGGAAGAGATGAGAAGAAAGGAAAGAAGGATGAAAGAAAAGAAGAAGAGGCAGAAGGAAAGGAAGGAAGCAAAGGAAAACAAGAAAGGGGAAGGAAGGAAGAAAGGAAGGAAGGAAGAAAGAAGATAGGGAAGAAGAAAAAGTGGGGGAAGGTAGGAAGGAAGGAAGGAAGGAAGAAAGAAAGAAAGAAAGAAGAAAGGGAAGAAGAAAAAGTGGGGGAAGGTAGAAGGAGGGGAAGGTAAGGAAGGATGAAAGGAAAGAAACAGGGGATAAAGGAAAAGAAGGAAGGAAGGAAGCAAAGGGAAAAAAGAAAAAGGTAAGGAAGGAAGAAAATGGAAAAAAGAAAAGGGAAGGAAGAAAGGAAGGAAAGATATGGGAAGGAAGGAAGAAGGGGAGAAGGTAAGGAAGGATGAAAAAGAAGAAAGAGGAAGGGGGAAAAGAAGAAAAGGAAGTAAGCAAAGGGAAAAAAAGGAAAGGGGAAGGAAAGAAGGAAGGAAAGGCAGGGGAAGGTAGGAAGAAGCGGTGTAGGTTAGGAAAGAAGGAAGGAGAGAAAGAGAGGAAGAGGGAAAAGAGGAAGTAAGCAAAGGAAATAGGAAAGGAGGAGAAAGAAAGAGAGGCAGGAAGGATTGAAGGAAGAAGAAAAGGGGTAAAAGGAAGCAAAGGGAGGGGAAAGAAGGAAAAGAAGAAGGTAGGGAGGGGGAAGGGAGGAAGAAAGAAAGGAAGCAAAGAAGGTATGAAAGATGAGGAAGTCAGGAAGGAAGGAAGGAAAGAAAGGAAGGAAAGAAAGAGAAACGGTAGGGTAAGGGAGGAAAAGGAGGAGGAATGATGGTTTCCTAACTTTACTCTGGTCTTGTTTCCTCTCCTCTCGTGTTTTTGAACGCTCACATTTTCACATCCTGATAAAAACGTTAATTTAAAGACGTCAGCTGGGAGAGTTGTCCAGTCTCTGCAGACTGTTCAAAACTTTAGCTCTAGGAATAAAAAAAATTTGCTAATGAATCTCCAGCTGCATCAGAAAGGTGAAATATGAATCAACATTTTCTGTGTTTCTGTCTCTGAAGAAAATCCACCTGCGAGCTGAAGCCGTGCTGCAGAGCAGCCACCTCTACGACCTGCCGCCAAACATCAAACGCGAACCCTCAGAGACGTCTCCGCTTCTGGCCGGAGGGACGTGACGACTGTGACAGCTGGACCACAGATTTTTACTCCTCTTACAGATTTTAAAGATTTTTACAAAGACTCTTAAAACGTTAACGCTGGTGCTGTGGCTCTTAAAGGGACAGTACGCCCAAACATGCTCCCTCTGGGATTCTTGGTCTTTATTGTACAGGTTTGAGAAATCAGCCTGAGACGTGAAAGGAATTCAGCTCGAGCTGCTTCCTGAAATGTTTGGACACGTTTGTTTACTTCAGCTGTGCCAATAAAACCAAAACATGAGCAGAAGAAAAGGTTGTGCTCTCTCTTCTGATGTGGGTGTACTGTCCCTTTAAGACACTTTGTTGCTTTGCACTTCTCTCCTCCCTCGCTGCTTCTAACAGAATTTATACTTGAAGATATTTTTGAACTGTTGTTTTCTGCTTTTGTATTTAACATTTATTTTAATCAGAGAGTCAGAAGTTTTGTGTCTCAGTCAGCAGCGTGAAAACAAACAGATCAGATTAATCCTGGTTTAAAATCATCCAGACTAATAAATCCTGACTCTTCCTCTTGTTCTGTTTGTTACCGAAGCCCAGCAGGGTCATATTTAAGAGCTGACTGATGCTGAAATCAAACTTTTAAACCATAAATGAAAGAAAGAGCCGAGTTTGAGTCTCTGCACTGATGAAAAAATAAAAACTGCATTGTTTCATATTTTCACATCATCCATATCATGACTAATAAAGATTCTTCTCCTCTTTGTACACGCTGGTCGTGTTTTAAACTTTTCTTACCACCACAGAACTCTTTTTTTTTTCAAACATTAAAGTTTTCTCTGTTGAGTTTTATCCTTTTTTTAGCTCCTTGCTTTGGTAGGTGGTAAAGCTAAAAGATAGGTTATTTTACACAAACGTTTCTATGACAACACCACGTCAGCTGATGAAGTTTAGCAGTGAGAAGAGAGATCTGTGTTTTTCTCTGCTGAAAACGGCGTGGACAAAGGAGCCTAACTGTCAGACAGAAAAAAGGACAGAAGAGCAGAAGAAAGAGAAACAGGAGAAAGATAGAGCATAAGCTAAAGGCTAACACAGGCTAAAGGTTGGAACAGAGCACCAGGCTGTAAGAAACGCTTAACAGTCTGCTCACCTCTGGACAATAAATACATCACCCTGTCACTTTGCATGCTGGGAAAAGTATCTTGAACAAAGAAAAGTAGAAAGATCTGATCTCCAAAACAAATGCACATCTTCACAAGAGTGGACAGGGGGTGATGGTGCTCGTGGGAAAGAAAGTCTCAGGCCTTGTACACATGTAGTCGTGTATTTTCAAAAACAAATATTCCCCCTTATTCGTTTTTAGAAAATACTTTCGTCCACATGAAGCAGGCAAATCTGCCGATAAGTGCAGCTTGAGGTATTTCAAACATCTACATGTCAGTGTTTTTCAGACATAAAACCTGTGCCAGCCAATCAAAATGAGCTTCCGTCATTCAGCTGTGACTTTCGAGAACCAAAGCCTCGGTTTCCCAGCAACTGCACGAAACCAGAGTTTTCCAAAAATATAATTTTTAGCAATGTACAACTGTGGTTTTATGTGGATGACAGGCGTAAAAGTATAAAAATATATGCTGTTTCCCTGATACCTGCGGCTATGTGTTGATGTGGCCTTAATCTGTGAAAAAATCTTGTTTTTCCAGATAGTCCTCTCAGTGGCTCTAAGAAAAAAATCTTGATGCAGTCTTTCATAACTCAGAGGGTTAGTCGGACAAGCCCAGAAAAAAAAGACTGATTTAAAGATATTAAATGACAAGAATCACGTTTGAATTGCTGTGAAGAGTAAACTAAAGAAGAACATTTTGGTTACTTTGAAAAGGAAAACTGTGCTGATTGGCTCACTAAGTGTTGTTTTGGACAAATGCAGAGGCGGAAAAACGCCAAAACAAGCCCCAGAGGAAACATTTGAATACATGACACAGATGATCCAGTATCTGACCCCAAAACAGGAAGAGGCAGCTGCTGAAGTCAGCGACAGTTACAACCTCATGGAGTAGAGTATCCTCCCATTAAGGTCAATGAATGACCACGATGGGAGGAAGAGGAAGTGGACTGGTATGAGACAATACGGTAATTTTTCTTATTTCAAGGAACTTGAGTTAATTCTTCTCACTTCATAGGCAGTTTTTACTTTCCTCAAGCAAACCAGGCGCCATGTCTGTCTCTTACTATCCAAAAATAATCTTATTTGTCTAACGTTTATTTAACCAGGTTGGTCCATAGATTGTATATAGAGTGGACAGCGTGGCTACGCCATTTAGTATTGTACAGTTTTGAAGCAAAAATTCCCCCGTCACAGGCGCCACCAGTGGCAGCCTTTTCTTTCGAGAGTCTAATCTCTTCTTGGCTCACCCTCCTGACATATTTTACAATCCCCGAGAAAAACACATGAGAACGTCAGCCATTATTCATCCTTAAACATGATGTAAAGCCAGATTCTTAACCTCTTATAACTAATGAAAATGAAACTTTTCAGAAAAAAGAGGTCTTGACAACATGGCAGCCAAACAATATCTTCAAATCACCATAACGATTGGATGTGAGAAACATTTCTACGAGGTGTGTTCATTTTTTCAAGTTTGACCACAGCCCATCTGGAATGACTGGGGAGATAGATTTTTGAACTATACTGCAGCCAGCCACCAGGGGGAGCAGAAAACAAGGAATTGTTCCAGCAGCCAAGCTAAAAAATTAACTTTTCATAGATCCTGCGTCCATATCTTTCAAAAATTTCGGCTTAAATAAAATAAAGGACAAAAATAAAAAAAAATTCTGGACTTTTCAGGTGAATGAGGCCTCAGGTGAAAAAGGTCTATTTTTTTTTTTTACCAGAAATAAGACAAAGGCTTGTTTTACTTCAGTTTTTTAGAGTTAAATGCACCAATCCTTGGGTCAGGATGTTTATGGAGTAAGCCACATTATGTCAAACATAATTTAGTTTCACAATCAAACATTCACACTTCTTAAAAAAAAAAAAACACAATATGCCCAAACAGCTGGAAGCAAAAAGATGACAAGTTTAATTTTCTCATAAAACTCAGACATTTCTACGCGCGCCACCAGGTTCCCTCTGATTTCATTCAAGCGTCCGAGAGCGACTTCTTCTTAGACTCAGATTCATCAGGCGTTCACTTTGGCAAACTACGACTCTTTACAGACCCATAATAAAATTCAGATCCCTCACCAAAAACATCCTCCACAGAACCCCAAGACCTCTAAACCCAACTCTGTCCCTGCTCTGAAAGAATAATACAACACTTTATTATTATTATTAAAATTAATGGCTTCAACTTATATACACATACAATCAGGACAATAAATAAAGACACTGGAATTAGAGAAGCAGCTTCGTGGTTAAATCAGTGACAGAAGAAAGAAGACTGACCCTGCTGAGCGCTGAGGATGAAGTCAGACATGTTCTGATGCTGGTTTTTTAAAGGCTCAGTTCACCCAAATATTCAACTTTAAAACAACATCCCTCTTCAGTTTTACCTTTGTGATCAAATAGTGGTTCCCGCATGAAAACCCTTTAACAGAAAGTTCCCAGAGTGCTCTGCAAGTTCTCATGAAGGATGTTTGCCCTTCTGTAGCTTAAAATACAAATAAACCCACGATGAAGTATTTAGAGTTTTAACTTTGATCTTAAAGCTCCTGTGAGGGATTTTTAAAGTTTGAGTCGACTTTGGCGCCCCCCTGTGGCCAAACCTGTGTCGTTTGCTTATATTAGTGTTTTAACAAAAAGAAAATCATCCTTCTTTCTTTTAACACTCAGCTTCTTCTCTCACTGAGAATCTTGAATGCTGAAAATAAGCTGACGCCTACCCCCCACCATCATTTGCTAGCTTTAAAAACTACAACTTAAAGAATAATTTTTCTCGTACTGGATTTTTCTGTTTGATTTCCTGGTGAATAAAGAGGAATCAAAGTTATTTTCAACATGTTTCATGACTAGAAAAAAATCTTCACAGGAGCTTTAAGTTTCTCTTTTGTTCATCAGTGTATTGGTAACAAATGCGATAAAGTAAGAACTAAGGCTGTAACACACCTTAAAAAGCTCAGATTGATCGTTCATTGATCAGAGTTTCAGCAGAATCAAGGCATAAAGACGTCAAACTGACCCTGAGCTGTTAAAGAAAAGGATGTGAATGTTCACAAACAGAGCGTCTGGATCAGCAGCGACCTTCAGAGCGCCGCAGCCACAGGTTCGTTTTACTTCTAAGTGCGAGAATTCGGCGTGAAGCTATGGCACGAGCACAGAACATCCAGAGACTTTAAAGCTTGATGAAGTCCCCCTCGCGTCCACCCTCAGGTTTCCAGGCTGTGTGCAGTGGTTTCCAGTCCTCGAGGACACAGGGAGGAGGAGCGTTACCAGACATGATTATAAGGCATCAGTGGGCGGAGCCACGCGTTCTGAAAACCGCCTCAGCACAAGTCTGACATCCAGTCCTTCACTCGGCCGGTTAAAAAGCCGACCCGTCACAGATGATGTTCTGACCTCGGCCGGGGAACAGCTCCATCTGCCAGTACCGGGGGTCAGCGTAGACTGCAGGGGTCAAAGGTCAGAGGGGAAAGAGGGTCAGCTGAAGCAGCAGCACATTCACGGATCAGTCAGGGTTTGAATTAGTGATGATGATTAGAGTTTTTAAAAGAAACATCTGTTTTTTAACGACACTGCTGATTGAGTTTATGGTCTCAGCTGATCAAACTGAAAGTCACAAGGTTGAATCTTCACGTTCATCAGCTGAGCAGCAACAGAGGGCTGAATCATGAGTGATACCTCTCACACTGTGTTTTCACTTGTAGATAAGAGGCATGGGTCAAATATTTCAGCTCACCAACATTAAAATACTTTGTTTACATCATACGAACATCTCATAGAAAACACTTTTTTAAAACCTAAAGTTGGGCTGGCCTAAAACTGATATCTTCATATTTTTAAGCTATATCACGATACACATGATGTACATCTTGATATTCTGATTTCTCCTTTAAATCACCATATGAAAGTTAAATTCAACGCTTTGATGGATAAAATGACCAGAGATCGACCGGTATATTTTTTTCAAGGCTGATACCAAAACTGATAATCAGTAGTCAAGGAAGCCGGTAACCCACAATTGGACCAATATTCATTTGTAGTAAAAGTGAAAATATTGGCGTCAAAATTCGGGATGGTACTTAATTTTGTTTTAAAACCTTCAAGTGTATGTTTACGAAACAGCTCCTAGGCTCAACAGCTGTCTTATAAAGTTCAATTGAACTTTAAAAAAATTAAAGCTGCAAGCTTGTTTCCCCTTCACGGTCAAGGTATTACCTCCACTGTCAGGGTTTCATCCCTTTCTGGCCCTCTTAGTGCTATAACAGTTGATACCATGTATTACTTATTCTGCTGGGTCACATGACCAGCTGCACGGAACTCCTAATCAGTCTGTGACATCATCACGGAACTGCAGCAGCAGCAGAGGGAGGATTCAAATTCACTAAAGTTTACAAACAACTCGCCACACAGGCCAGAATGTTGACCTAAACTGTGTAAAAATATAATATTTTTGTAGGACATTTTGTCAGGAATCCATTTATGTCATTTTTAAAGCTGTAGGACTTTTACTTTTTTGTCTAGAGGCCCAAATGTGGAAGCCTGCGTGAGGTGGAGGCTCCAAACCTATGTCTTCTAATGGAGGGAGCTGAGAGGGCTTCTGTGGGGTTCACTGAATTTGGAGGCTCGCCATTCAAAAAACCAGGTCCGTAATAACAACTTCCATAAGAACTTTTGTGGAGGAGGGTCTAGTCTGTCATGTGAGCAATTTTCAAGCCGATACCACTAAAGGTTTCGGAGGAGATAATTTTTGCTATAAAAATGCGGCAAAGTCTTATTTTGAAAGGCCAATTGCTGGCTTCCTGTTCGAGATAGGTCAGGGGTGTCAGTGTATGATTTTTGCGCCTCAACGAGACAGACATTTTGATGTTGGTTTGGTGTCTGTGCGACATTCCTACTGGCCACTAGGGCCATTTTAGTGAGTCTAGGTGGCGCTAGAGAGCATATTATGGTATGTTGGGGGGTCATGTTTGATATCATATCGGAATTTTCCGCGATTGTGGGGTGTGTGCCAATTTTGGTGAGTTTTTGAGCATGTTTAAGGGGTCTAATACGCATTCAAAGCACGTGTGGAATAATAGGGCTGGATTACAGCCAAAATAACAGTGTTACACTTAGCTTCTCATCAGAGGCCAGATTAAATTTTAAAAAATGCAGATGCGGATATAGATCAAAATGCTAAATATCTGCGCCGATAACCGGTCTAGCCCTCAAAATGACACCAGCATAACAATTCAAGCAGACCTTTCAGTTGGATTTTTAAAATTAGCATTTGCACACTCCAAACTTGTGACTGTTGTGATAAGCCAGCAACTTTTTCCCTTCTCTCCAATCACAAAAACATGCCTACACATGGGTTTGCAAGCAAAAACTTGTGATATAAACAACATGCAGTCGTTACCCATGTCTCCAGGCGTCAGCCACAGGTTGAAAGAGCTGCAGTGTTTCTGGCAGCGCTGAACGGGCAGGACCCGAACCGTCGGCAGACCCTCGCCCACCACCAGCCAGCCGAACACCCCCACACCCTGAAACACACACGACAACTCAGAGGCTGAAGGTTTTGCAGAGGGAGGAGAAAAACAAGACAGCTGCAAAACAAGCATCTGCTGATAAACGTCTTCCGTCTTCAGACTCTCTGAACGTGTGCTCACCTTGCTCTGGGAGTTTGTGCTGTGTGTGACCAGGCAGCGCTGCACGATGGTTCCAGCGCTGTCCAGCAGGGGGCAGAGTTCAGCTTTAGGGAAGAGCCATCTCAATACTTTCTCCCTGGTGCCAGAGCTGAACCGCCTACAAAACACCAACACAGAACCCAAAACCTTCAAACCACATCTAACCTGAGGTGATCCTCATGTCCTCATTTATATTTACATTAAACAGAGAGAGAGCTCCACCCTCCGTTTGTGCTGCACCGTCAGAGTAGATACCATAAAACACAGATAAGCCTCAGCTGTTTAACACAAATTGTGGACAGAGGGTTTAGCTCCAGGTCTTTCAAAATGTTGTCACTTTAATTTTTTTACAGATTAGCAAAATAAAGATAGATTCTCTTTTTACAAATCCAAAATATTAGATCTGAGTTTCTTCTGCTGCAAAAATTAAAACATCAAACACATTAAATATACTTTCCTTTAAAAAAAACAGGTAATTGATGGTGCCCTTATAAAATTTCATCCTCTTTACATTTTTATGCACCTTTTGATTGGAGCAGGTATGGAATTCATAAACACTCATTTTTCTGAAAAATACCAGCGAGAACTGAGCGGATGTTTAGAAAAATCAGGGATCTTGTGATATTCTGAGAATTTAAGTAATCAAGTTTAAATTTAAGGAGATGAAAGTCTTAATATCACATTTATGCCCTTTAAGACTTTAAGAGACCCAAGACCAAACAACGGTCTATGGTGTTTTTTTATTACTAGTGATGATTTACTGCTGCTTTTTATCCATTTATTGAACATTTTTAAGGAAAAAAAGTTTTATTATTGAGACAATGTTTAGCTCATAATAGTATTAAAACTTCATTGGTAATTAAAAAAACACCACAGTCAGTCTTGGGTCTTGATGCATGATTGGAGATCTGGACGTGAGGAGTTTGTACCAGAGCAGGGTGAAGTTTGCCGGTCCCTGAGGGAGGCCCTGGTTCAGGTTCTGCAGACCGTCGTCCTCCTCCATCAGGATGGACATGGAGCCTGAATGAGCCAAGTAGAGCTCCTCCAGCTGCTGCCGCTGAACGCTCAGAGACTCCCCGCCCTGCGAGGACCACAGACCACAACAAACACGCCTTTGAATTTAATGCGTGTTGGCACCAAACTAGAAAGTGACTCACACAGGAGACGCCTCAGACAACCATTCCTTGGTGTGTGTGTGTGTTTGTGTGTGTGTGTGGTGACCTCTGACCTTCAGCAGGACCAGCTGTGGTCCTCGTCGCAGAGCCACCGTCCCTCTGAGGCTCTCAGGGACTTCCAGCACTGAGGAGATCTCTGCACAGCCCGAGCAGTTCACCAGATTCTGTCTGAGAGAGCCGGCGCTCCACCACTCATGGAAACCTGCAGCACACACACACACACACACGCACACACACACACACACACACACACACACACACACACACACACACACACACACACAATCAGACACAAGCACACACACTTATACTGAGACCAAAGGCTGAGGCATCTCATCACTTGTAGCTTCCCAAAGCCGGCTCCATCTCTCCAACTCAGCACTTTTACGACCTTGTTCACTATTTTCCGGCTGCTGCAGGGACATGAATTTAAACTCTCGTACTGTTCAAAAAGTCTGCAATAAGTTCCCATCACTCAAACTGTACAATACAAAAACTTTTTCACTGGGTGAAAACTGTTTTCTGAGCATGTTTGTGCTTTGTTTTATCAGGGACGATGCGTCAGACCTTGCAGGTTGTACTTCTTGGCGATGGGTAAGGACAGCAGGCGGACGTGGCTGAGAGGGGACGACCAGTTGTAGCAGCCCAGATGGACCAGACCCAGCTGGGGGGCGCTCTGAGGGTAGGTGAAGGCCAGCACCACGACAAGCAGAAAGCCCACCGCCACCACAAACTGCAGCGACAACACAAGCGTCATTTCGGACTCAAATACAGGAAGAAACTAAAACCATTTGATATGATTCTTTCATGATGACCGAACCTTGATGGTGGCTCTCATGATGGGAAACTGCGGCGGCTCTCTCCTGGGCTCGTTGGTCTCCAGGACCTGCTTTATGAACCGCTCGATCTCCCGCTCTGACATGCCGTAGCGGTAGCCCGACTGTCGGAGGATGTCGATGCTCTCGGACAGTTTGTCGTAGATGCACGGCTCGCTCATCGTTGTTCCCATGACTGCAGCGGAAGTGACGACAACTTCTCGTTCAAACAAGTTGATCTTTGGCGGTTGAGGGCTCCAGGGGCATGGTCACACCTGGCAGAACAATCAAACTGTTAACAACAATTCAAATAAAATGCACATTCAAATAAATCATAACATCTTCAATACATAATCCTCATTCACTTCTTTAGGTCTTGACTGTTCCAAATAAGGAAGCTGAATAACTTAACATTGTGCTGATATTATCAGCACGTTATCGGTATCGGACGATATTGGCTCAAAAATAAAATATCAGATATTGACCAACACACCAAATTCTGTCACTCACAGTGTAAAATAAAGAAGATTGAGCAGCAGTCGAACTCTAGCACTGTGTCATTGATGCCAAGGGCAGCTACAGTATGAAATGAGAGTTCAGAGTAGGGCTGAACAATTAATTGAATTTAAATCGACATTGCAATTTAATACAATGCAATTTTCAAATCCCAAAGGCTGCAATTAAAAAAAAAAAAGAAAAGTTTTAAAGTGCATTTAAAAAGTGCAATCTACAAGTATACAAATATCAGTGGTTGAGCCAAAACTTTTTTTTTATTTACATTTCTTCACTTTATTTAGTATGAGATGCATAGAAGAGAGGATTCATATTGATTTTTCGGATTGTTGTTCATACCTGGCCTCTTGTTCTGCAGGACTTTGTTCCTTTCTCTGATTTTATTTAAGGAAATTAATGATAATTTTATTACACCTCTACAAGGCTTGAAGTTAAATCAATCAGTCAATATTCTACTGTGATAGTAATAGTTAAAGATACATTATTCATATCAATTCATCTCATTTCAGCATAACATGTAGGCCTGGCCTACAGGAAAGACTTGTTTATAAGTTGACAATATCCTTTGTTGTGTTGGTCAAACTACAGAATGTTGTATTGCTTGTGTTAAGTGAATAATGTAGAAGACACACATCCCCCCTATAAATCGTATGCTAAATCGCAATCGCAATATTGGTCCAAAAAAATCACAATTAGATTATTTTCCAAAATCGTTCAACCCTAGTTCAGAGTTCTTTGTGTCAAGTTGTCTGTACAAAAATGTACAGAGCAAGAGTACTTTAGCCCAGAGGACATGAACTTGAGGGTAGGACAGTAACCTGCAGCAGGCTGAAGACAGAGACGGTTGTTATTGATCCCTGCGCTGACTGTGTTTGGTCTGTGTCAGTCACTGAACACTCACAGGAGCCTATAAGTAGAGATATATAGATAAGTATCTCTGACTTACTGAAACCTAAAGCGTTTTGTGACTTTAACAAGATGAAATAAAGTTGGCTGCAGTTTTTTTTTTAATCATTGGTTAAAGTAAATGAAGACTGGACTACTGACAGGACAGAAGAATTAGTCTAAAGGCAGGGATTTTAGTTCTTGGTGTATCTGATCATCGTTTTTCAACTTTACTATCACTCACAAACTGAATATTTAATGGTTTTCTGCTGTTAACAGGAAAACAATAAAGATCAACCTAAAAAGAAAAGATTTGTAAATGACGTGTCACTGAGCTACAATAATGTTTGTCATTTCTCCTTTAACTTTATTTCACTTGCACCAGTTTTATAAAAACACAATACAGTTTAGATACACCTAGGCCTGTCACGATAATCAATAAATCAATTAACCGAAAGATAAATAAAAACGTCCTCGGTAAGTTTGCCAGCCTCGATAAACTGACATGTGCATGTATGTTTGTTTTCCTCCTCTCTTTCCACCAAAGAGGCTGAATGAGAAGATGGCTCACTACGTCTATCTTTCCTAACATCGGGGTGCATAGGTTCTATAGCGGATTTAGCGGATTTATAGCGGAGTGAGCATCTGTCAAAAATGCGATCTTTGGGGTGAAGACGGGGCTGCTCTTACACACGGAGAGCGCTTAAGCGAGCGTCCTGGGGGGTAAGAAGGAAACACACGCTAATATGAGTGATGGCCCGAAAGATACTGTTCTTAAGCCGCCTGCCACAGTCCCAGTGTGGGAATATTTTGTTTTTTATCAGAATGAACAAAGTGTGAGCTCATGAACACCAACAAGCTGATATGTCGCATTTGTAAGAAATTAAAGTTTCTTGTTTTTGATATGGTGTACTCACTTTATTATCCCATTTATCATAATTACATCAATGAAAAAATGGAAAAAAAATCAAAATAATATTGACAATAATAGTGTTTAGCGGCAATAATATTTTGGAAAATTATCATCAAGCAAAATTTGTTATCGAGACAGGCCTAGATACACCCTAGTTCTTGATTTCAAGTTCCATTTTTGTTACTAATAATAATCTTTAATTTTTGCACTCAATGATTTAAAGCTGCATCAATATGGATCGGTACACGAGTTCACAACATGTTAAACTTCCTGCTAGACTCCTTTGATTCTTAAAAAATCTTCCAGTTCTAAGTTGTTTAATTTCAAAAACGGATTGATTAGAAATGTTTGTGTCCTTGTTCCCAAGATATGAAGGATTAATTGGCAGAAGTTGCTGCAAACAAAAGATTAATAACTGACCTTCGTTTTACTCAGTTCTTAAGGTAACCATAGCAACAGATAACTGACCGCTACCCGACAATCTGATAATAGCTTCAAGAAGACCAGAGTCTGTAACTACGTGTTAGTATGCAAAGCATAGGCGACAAAATAGAGAAACATGCTTCTCAAAACGGAAATGTCGGATTGTCCACAAACAGATAAGGCTAGATTAATATATATTTATGCATGTTTAACATAAAATCTCAATAAAGTTGTCGTGTTGTGGTGAAAAGAGGAAATTAACGGCTATTTAATAACCATAAGAGACATTTAAGTCTATGTAACCGTCACTAACGTTACGAACTCGACACAAGAACATCACCAGTTTACTAAACCTCTTGTAATATAGTCATGACATGATATTAAAAAGTGTAAAAACTCGTCACGACAGCTCCACAGTAGTCGTGATCAGCCCACAGCTGTACACTGACATGTTAGCTCTGCATGCTAACGACAGGCTAGGTAAACACATTCTGTTCACGTCACCTAAAGGAAGCTGTAATGAAATAAAGACCTCACCTTAATGTGAGATCCTGCGCCGTGGATGTTGTCTCTTCATTTTCACGTTTTAATATAAATAACTGTTTTTTTTTCTGGTTAACTTCCCTGGGAGCTAATGGGCATGTCTTCGATAAACAGTGCAGGATACTGCCCTCTTCTTCCTCCTCGTCCTGTGCTGCAGGTGTAAGAAGTGTCGCAATACCGCCACCACCCGGTGTGGAATGGGATTGCACGTAGTGAGGTTATAAAAGGGTTATTTAACATGTTAGGAAAGCAAGCGTTTCTGTAAATATTTAGTTCTAGTAAAAAGAAAAAAAAAAGAAAAAAAAATTTTGGATGGTGTGGGAAATATTTTCAAAATATGTATTTTTTTTTTTTTACTGTTGGCGAATCATTTAAGCCCTGTTTATAATCCACTACAGCAAATGTTTAATTGATAAACAACACATTTTGGCTTTTTTTTTGAGGGCGCAATTTCACATATGCCTACTTATAACAACGGGGAAACAGGACACGGTCACAAAGGTAAAGTCAGTGCATTACAGAGTAAAATTGACCCAATGATGAGAAATTAATTAATGAAAGCTATCGAACACGCCTCCAGGAGTCCAGATTATTTATTAACTCTTATGCAAACCATCTGAGGACTGTTTTATGTAACCACAGGCTAATACATTGTTCTGATCCTGATAGGCAGAACCAAAACAAAGCTGTAGACAGCATGTGAGCAGCATGTCCAGAGGAAGTCCTGTGCCATGTTTCCGCTTCTTGTGCAACGCTGAAACAGCGTCAAGGCGAGCTGCGTCAAGCTGGAGGGAGTCACCGGATTGAGATAAAGAAAGTTCAGGAAATTAGAAAATTAAGCTTCTTATCAACAAAACATTGAGATATTTTGTCATACTTATCTTTGTAATGTAACAAGTTATTTTTCCAGGAACTTATTTTGACAGTGGTACAGTTAAGAATTTGGTCCTTGACTTATGCCAAAAGTCCGAAGTAAGAGCCACAGTTAGGCCCCTTTTAGTCCAGATTGAACAGGGTTTTTATTCTTTATTCTTTACTCAACATGTTATAAAATTTATCTATTTTAAGTCAAATATAATTAGGCTATTGTAGGTAAATTTACAATTATTTATCTGTTCTTCTGTTTTGAACCAATTTGTTTTCTTTTTTAAGTGGTTATTTGTCCATTAACTTAATCATTTATCAACTTTTTATTACCTCATTATAAACACTTGAAATAATTATTTGACTGGAAATCTTGTTTGATTTCTTTTGTTTTGTTTGTTTGTTTTGTGGTTGCACATTTCTCTTATAATTTTCTTTCATTCCTTCATTTTGTTTTTGTTAAGCACTTTTAAACCCTGCTTTGACTGAGAGTTAAATAAAGGTTGTTGTGTTTTTTTAATCTTAATATCACATCTTATTATCTTAAGTGTTTTAATATTTATGTATTTATAACGGTTTTTGTTTGTTTTAACAACTTATTGTACTTTCCTCTTCCACTTTAACATCTTACGCTTTCACGTCGAGCTAATGTATTTTATTTTGAAAGTCAGAACCGGAAGTAGCCTTAGCTAACCGTTTCGGTTTCGCGTGTTTTGTCTCTGTTATAACCTGGATGTAAGTGACAGGCGCCAACATTTCTTTACACAAACTAAACCTTTCTGACGTTAGCAGATAATTCTTGAATTGTGAACCGTTTTGTATATTTTCCTGCTCTGAAACTTGCAGGTTAAACCGGTTTGATCCAGCACAGACTGGTGTTTTGATTGCAGCCAGCGTGTTGTTGATATTGGAGGTCAGCGGGTCTCCAGGTGAAACCAGCACGCCACCAAGATGCTTTCCCCGAGCAGGACCGTCTCCTCCCGGCTGCTCAGGCCGGCCTCGTGGATCCCTCTCCGGCTTGGCTCTGACGGGAGAGCCGCCAGTACTCTGCAGAAAGGTAACAGCCGTCCGGAGCGGGGGGCATTTAATGTGGCTCAGAGCAGTTAGCATGATGCTAATCCCAAAGTGACGCAGTTCAGTATGTGGTCTGGAAACTTCTTCAAACTCTGAAATGAAACTTTATATTCTGACGACAGTGAGATATATAAAGATGGTTTTATAAAAAGGAAAGACAGAAGGAACTAAGGTTATAGATACTTATTGTTTAGCTATTTCTTAGTTTGGGCTCAACAAAGTCCACCCATCCACTCTTCAAGTTTCAGACACTTTTTAACATCTTTAAGGCCCAAATGGATGACCGTTATGACCTTTTAATGAGTTTAATTTTTGCTCTGTATCATGTCAGTCTAATAATATTTCTTACTAATAAAATGTGGATATTAGTTGTGTTTTGCAAGTCATTAAAACAAGACGTTAACCACCAAATATTCAAGAAAGAGAAGTGAAAAACTCAATTTGAGAGCAAAAAAAGTGCTTTGACATGAATAACTTAATCATTCTTGGTTGACAATGGTTCATATTTAATAAAGTGTTGATTTATAAAGATGCAATGTGTAACTTAAGTGGTCTTTTGGTGAATTCCAGATATCCTGTTGCTCTGTATCACCTTCTGTATTCACATGTATGCTTTGCATCAGTCTAAAAAATGAAAAACTGCAACTGAAAACAGTTTTTATTCACCTTTCCTTGAGCGGCATCGGCTTTTTTTTTTGACTAAATCAACTCTTTCTGTCCGAAAAGTTTGATGAACTGAAGATATTCTGGTGAAATTGTTCGGCTATCTCACAGAAACGTCACTGTACAGACATTAAGCATTCACTTGGAGTACAGTTTAAAAGTTTTAGCTATGCAAAATAAACAAAAGATACAGTGCAATGGTAGACAAATAATGACCCTTGTAATAAATGACGTCAGAAACTTAGAAACAAAGCAAAAGAGGAAGAAGAGGGGAGGGGACAAAGAAAGATTCATGAGGGAACAACTCATGAACGTCTGAACCCCAGTGACTCAGCTAAAATTCTGGCTTTCCTGTTTCGGCTCTATTTCTGGGGTGATGTTGGTGCTCTGAACATGTGATGTAGTGCGTTTACAACAGCTGTCAGGTGAATTACATTTAGTCCCTGGATGAATGTGGATGTTTTAGTCTAAACAAACTTCTCAAAAAGTGAATAATATCAAGAAATGTTTACACAGCTATCCTTTAACTTGCGTCACAGAAACTCTTGTATTTAGTTTAAATCAACACAAATAATCCTTCAATCTTAAAACAAACATTCATATCAGAAATTCTTTACTAAATATTCAGGCATGCAGAGTCGCTTTGCTCTCAAATACGTCGTCTCTTAGAGGGGAAGTTAGGAGGGAAAGACAAAGGCTGAGGCCTTCAGGCTGGAGTTATTCAGACTGCAGACAGACATGATGTAATGTAGAGAATAGAAGACTTGTGATTTAGCTCACCACACGACTCAGAGTCAAACAAATCTGACAAAAGCTGACTGACTTTCTGTTTTTTTTTGTGCTGCAGAGTTGATAAAGAAGCAGGAGCTGGAGAAAGATGAACCCCGTCCTCTTTACATGGACTTCCAGGCCACCACCCCTATGGTAACGCTGCTGCTATGCCTTCTTTCATCACGCTAATGTTTAAATTATTAGTAAACACACCAAGGAAGAACAGTAATTTCCAAGAGAACTGTGTTACAGATGATAACAGAGCAGAAGCTGTCCACATTTTAATAAAGTGAAACAGATAAAAATAATCCAACCCACTTTATTTATGAAGCACATTTTAAAAACATTTAAGTTTCCCAAAGTGCTGCACTATAAAAATCAATAAGAACATCAATAAAACAAATAAATTAATTGAAATAACGCATAGAAAGCAGTAAGAGCCATAAAAACAAAGCCGTTAAGTCCATAAAAGACATAAAAGGACAGAGATCACGCAACTCTCATGCTGAATTAAAAGCCAAAAAATGAAAATAAGTTTTAAGACGCAATTAAAAAGTTGATAGGGTGGGTGAAATTTCGAGCGGCATATCGTTCCATAATTTGGGAGCCACCACCAAAAAGGCTCAATCACCTCGGGTCTTAAAACGAGTTTTTAGGACCATGAGGTGAAAGTGATCAGCAGAGGAGTGTTAACATTTAAAAAGTCAGAGATGTACTGAGAGGCTGAACCATTCAAAGAATTTAAAACAAATAATCAAACTTTAAAATGAATCCTAAAATGGATGGGAAGCCATTGGAGGTACGCCAGGATCGGGGTGATGTGGTCATGCTTTAGTGCAACTGTTAAAAGACTAAAACTGCGAGGGAAGCCTGATTTATAGACATAGAGAGCATTACATTAGTCTAACCGTGTAGAAATAAAAACATGAATCATTTGATAAAAACTGGATTTAACAACTAAGGGGAGAGGGAATAAAACATTTTAACCATTTAAAACAGAACATTTACGGGTTTGAAATCAGACACTGTTGCCAGATAGAGTTACTTCCTCTTTAAGCTCAGACTTGTTTATGTGCAGGACCCCCGGGTGCTGGACGCCATGCTACCTTACCAGGTGAATTATTACGGTAACCCTCACTCCAGGACACACGCCTACGGCTGGGAGAGTGAGACGGCCATGGAGACAGCCAGAAAGGTAAGAAAGACATTTACTGTTTGTAGAAAGATGGTTTGTTATTGAATACTTTTTAACTTTTTTAAACTGATGCAAAACTTCTGCCTGAGCTGCAGTTAAAGCTTGAAGCTTTGTCTGTTGTCGTCCTTCATTCAATCTGATTTTAAGACAGACTGACTGTGTGTCATCTCTGTCTTTCCGTCTCTTTCTCTGAGCAGCAGGTGGCTGATCTGATTGGAGCAGATCCCAGAGAGATCATCTTCACCAGCGGAGCAACTGAGTCCAACAACATGGCCATCAAGGTCTCATTTCTTCTTGTTATCTCCTCTTTACTGAATTAGGCTTCCACTTTGACCTTTCACTGCAAAAACTTGTTTTGAAACCAGTGTTAATGTTTATTTCTAGTAGAAATTTTCTTTTTATGGCACCCTCATTCGCTCTGGCTCTGTTCCTTCAACATTAGGCTCTGTTTGAACAGTTTGACCTTTGGTCATTGGCTAAATTTAACTACAAAACATTACCAGAGTTAAACTCAAACCTTGAAAGTTAACACAACTGATTGTTTTTCTCAAACTAGACATGCATGCCCATCCTTGCATATAAAACTGATCTTATATACCTCAAGGAAGGTCTGACAGCCAGCCATTGTTGCTTTTTGCTATGAGACCTAAAACTCAGGACACTTTATTGGTTGTTTAAAGGTCCCATATTCTGTTCCTTTTCTGCAGTTTATATGGATTATTGATGTCTTCATGGTAGTAACATGTTTTGGTCCAAAAAGCCAATAAATCAAGCACAGCAGCATTGTTTCCAGGCTCTCATAGCCCCTCTGTTCAGAACACTCTGATTTAGTGGGCGTGGCCGTCATATGTAAATGAGCCACCGCTGATACCGCCCCGCTCTTCCACGTCACTGAGAGCAGCACCACGAGCTCCGAGTGCACAATGTTTAGAAAACAGCGAAGCTTGTTTACCGTAACATTACAGGCTAAAACAACAGGCTAACTGCAGCTACAGTTAGCATCCTGAAGCTAACACAGAGACAGGGGGGACACTGAGGAAAAGCTCTTACATCTGCTCCACAGCACACAGCATTTAAAATACTCACATTTCCAGGGTCCCAGGTTTGTTGGAGGATGGTTGGTAATGCGCCTGGATTCAGGACCAGTCTATTGGCTAGCCCTCTGTTGGACTGTCCAAAGTTGGAAAAGCAGTCGGCTGTGAAGTGACTAGCACACATGTGCACAGTTTTACTGAGTGTAGCTGGAACATTTCCTGATAAATGAACTCTAGACACTTCGTCTGCCTTCTTCTGAGATGGGAAGCTTGTGCATGGAACTATGTGACTGTTCAATGATTTTCAATAAAATAAGATTGGAACATTGAAGGTATATGCTGTCAGTAATAAAAAATAAAAATAAAAATCAGTATAAGCAGGTCAGGCTTTTTAAAGAACAGTGATTGGTCAGAAAATCATGATCAAAACTATTTCAAGAGCACATTTAGAGAGGATTAAAACACAATCAAGCCACAGTGAGAAGGTTGAACACATTTTTGAGCTTGTTTTTTGGCCTTGGTTGTGAACCTCTCTTTCCTGCCTCCCCCTGCAGGGCGTAGCCAGGTTCTACCAGACCAAGAAGCGTCATGTGATCACTACACAGACTGAACATAAGTGTGTGCTGGACTCGTGTCGCGTCCTGGAGGCTGAAGGGTTTGACGTTACCTACCTGCCAGTTCAGAAGAACGGACTGGTGGACCTGGAGGTACAGAAACTTTACATATGAACAAAAACTCATCAAAGGACTCTGAAATAATCATTGTATGTGATAAACACTTGGTGTCTGTTCAGATGTTGGAGGCCTCCATCCGTCCTGACACTTCTCTGCTGTCTGTGATGATGGTCAACAACGAGATTGGAGTCAAACAGCCCATCAAAGAGATTGGTAATCATTATCTTTACTCTCCTTTATCCGCTCCCACACTGTCATATATGAGTTATTGAGCAAGAGTAAGGCAGAAAAACATGATCACAGAGTCTGAAACAGTCCTGTCTTTATTTCTAAGCTTGTTAATTAACTGTTATCTTCCTACTCTTTTAACCCATAGGAAAGATTTGTCGCTCTAAAGGAGTCTTCCTGCACACTGATGCCGCTCAGGCTGTGGGAAAAGTTCCCATCAACGTTGCTGACTCAAAAATTGATCTGATGTCCATCAGCGGCCACAAGATATATGGACCCAAAGGTGAGCCTATTCTCTCTTAACTTACGACCAATAAGGACGGCCCAGGCAGAGGACTTCAAGTACATCAAAAAACACAGATTTGGCCAATTTCAAGGAGTTAGATTATCGATATCTGTGTGTGTGTGTGAAGGTGTGGGTGCTCTGTACGTGCGTCGTCGCCCTCGTGTGCGTTTGGAGCCCCTGCAGAACGGAGGCGGCCAGGAGAGGGGGCTGCGATCTGGCACAGTCCCCACCCCTCTGGCTGTTGGGCTGGGAGCCGCCTGCAGCATCGCTCAGCAAGAGATGGAGGTAAACAAACACAACCAAACATCCTACGACTCAAAAATACACAATATACTAAGTAGAAACATCCAGAGACTCAGTTTGAGAGCGTATTTCTGTGCAGTATGATCATCAGAGAGTGTCTATGCTGGCGAATCGTCTGGTCCAGAAGATCATGGCAGAAATTCCTGATGTTATCATGAACGGAGATCCTGAGCAGCGCTACCCTGGTACACACATAACGTTAAAGTTTTTAAAAAATCTTTCACTACAATGGATAAAAATAAAGGTTGATGATCTGACTTTGCGTCTTTTCAGGCTGCATTAATCTGTCGTTTGCCTACGTGGAGGGAGAGAGTCTGCTGATGGCGCTGAAGGATGTTGCTCTGTCTTCTGGAAGGTCAGAAACACTTTTATTTCTTAAAGAGGGGCTATTGCACTGAAATCATTGATTACTTTCCGGCTGCTGTCTTTGAAAAGACTTTGTTTTCCTTTTTCATTAGAAATTTAGGCAAATGTTTTAATGATGAATTAACATTTGGGTGTGTTCTTGCAGCGCTTGTACGTCAGCGTCCCTGGAGCCGTCATACGTCCTCAGAGCGATCGGTGCAGATGAAGATCTGGCTCACTCCTCCATCAGGTAAACTTTTCAGGACAAAAACCTAATACAGATTTTAAATAACAGTGTTGATAACAGAAAACTATCATTTTAAGATCAATTTGAGGGGCTTTTAACTGTTGATGACACTGAGTAAAATTTGATCAAACAAAAAAAACAAAACAAAATAAGACTATTTTTGTGTGGTTGCTTTTTAATGCTGCTTGATGAGTGATGCATATAACTGGGAATAAAAAGACAGATGGCATTGGTCTTTAAAAAGCTATTAACACATATACAGGACAAATTCAGCTGAGCAATACTGAAAAACTATTTTTTCAAAGGACACAAACAAATTATTATTTGAATAAAAAACAGCTCTTTAATCGTATTAATCCTGGGCCCTTATTCACAAAGCTTCTCAGAGTCCTCTCAGAGAGCTCCTAACTCAGCCTAAAAACTCCTAGCAAGGAGTCTGAGCTTAAGGGTGATTCAGGAAGTTTCTGAGAGCAACTCTGAGCAAAGAGGAGACAGAAACTTTTAGTGAAGAGGTGTGGTTGACCCGTTGCTAGCTGTGACGCAGTCTCCTGAAATCTGATTGGTTGGTACAAAAAGAGGAAAAGATGAGGAGGAAAAATGCCCCATGCTCCTAATAATGAATGGACAGTAAAACCAACGGATCACATAACTCAGACTTCATTCAGAAATGTGTAATTGTGAAATTTATTTTTATATCATGATGATAAAACTCAGCTAAATTAAGTTATTAGTGACACAGCTTCAAAATGTTTGAACGGACCTCATTCATACACCGATTTTATTGACTTGCTTATTGATCCGTTTACTGTCCATGCTGCTCATATTACTACTTAATGTCTTTAGTTTCAATGGTGGACGCAGACTCAGCTGTCAGCACTTCCTGTGCGGTTTGATTTGGCAGAACGACCAAATCAACGAACGACATGGTTAAAAAAAAGAAGTAGACAGAGGAGCCTGCTGTTAGCTCAGCTTGCGTGTGAGTGTGAGACGCGCTGGTACGTGCTGCGATGCCAAGTGAGAGCGGAGATTACAGCACGAAGTGAAGTTGTTCCTAAAAAGTTTTGTGGGCCACTTAGGGTATAACATCAGTTTCTTTGATATTAATAAATGTATGAATGTTAATGAGGTTCATCTGCTCATTAACCGGACTGTTTAGTGGGTGGATCAGCAGATAAACAGCTGTCTCAGGCAGAAACTGTGTTTAGCGTGTTGGGAAAGTCCAACATCAGCATCAGTGTTCAATCTTAGGCTTCTTAAAAGTCTTCTCTCCTCCTCACAGTTTTCTCCTTAGGAGCTCTCTTAAGGCTTAAGACGCTTTGTGAATAACTTTTATCTTACCGAGGGAAAATTCTAAGAAAAATCTTGGAAATCTGAGGAATTCTAAGTTTTCCCTGAAAATCACTAAGAGCTACTTTTAGCCTTAGGATGCTCTGTGAATACGGCCCAGGTTCTTTGGTGTAACCTTCATCATTGGTGAAAGAAGTGAGTTTGTAATCGTATTCAAATAATTCCTAAAATTCCAAGCAAAACTCTTCAATATAAGAGGGAAGAGTCAAAGATATCTACATGTTGATCTTTACAAAGAATTGTACTCTTGAAAGATGGACATTGATATAATCCAGAGTTTGTGTTTGCCCATGTCTTAGGTTTGGTATCGGTAGATTCACCACAGAAGAAGAGGTGGACTACACAGCGGAGAAATGCATCCAGCAGGTCCACAGACTGAGAGAGATGAGGTCAGTTCCTTCAATAAACACACACACATGATATCAAATATTACAAACAATTTGTGTCTCCGTATTCATGAAGTCTAGTTTACATAAATGATGATCCTGTATTAACCAAAATGTCAGCTCCGGCGCAGATTTTAGATTCATAAGTTGCTTTAAGAATGAAATATTGAATGAAAGAAATTAGAAAAATCTATGAAATAACATCTAGCTGTAACTGATCCTGATGACACCCTTTAAAAATATCTTTTGTTTTTAGTGTGATGGTTTTGAAGTTATTTCTAAAAACCTCGTTTGAAGCTCACGCTTGGTGTCGTCTCTCCTTCTCTCTGCTTCAGTCCTCTGTGGGAGATGGTCCAAGATGGGATCGACCTGAAGAGCATCAAGTGGACGCAGCACTAGACTCCTCCCTCTTCCTGTTTACTTCCTGGCTGGCAACAACAACAACAACAAAAAAATCAACAATGATTCCTAGTGAATTCTGGGAAATGGACCAGCTTTTCCTTCCTGTTCACAAACACGCACAAACTTCCTGTCGGACTTGAAGTCTGTTTCTAGATGTCGCTGTGTCTCTGTAGAAGCTCCTTCAGTTGCTTTCTCAGGAGATGTTGCTCAGAGTAGTTGACCATCAGCTGACGGTCAACCTCAGCATTGTTGTGTTTTGTTTGTTACACATGAGTCAGCGCCTTGAGGCCGACAGATTGCGTTTATGTTTGCCTGAAAAGTTGTCAGAAGCTGTGACACTTTAAATCCTGTATCACAAAGTCGGGTTTACCCGTGAGCTCTCTGTGACGGTCTGTGTACTAATCTAAAAGAGTTTTTTAATACGGTCAGTTCAGCATCAGATGGAAAGATGCAGCTGATGTAAAAGAGGAGGCAGCAAGTTGAAGAATAATAATACAGTAAAAGACATTTTAGGATTAATATTCAAATATATATTTGAGGTGAGGGTATGGGTGGAAAGGTGGGGGACTTTATAAGCTATTCTGGACCAAACTGTTTCAGAAAATCTCTGAGGGGAACTTAAAACTTGTGAATCCCCCAAATATTAAAGCTCCTGTGAGGATTTTTTTGGTCTTGTTGGGAAAGTTGTACCACCATGTCTTTTTAGACCTTGTCTTAGCTTGTCGTACGATAACAGTCAGATACATCATGTGGGAAACATTAAAAATAGATTTGTTTTTTTAACTCTAATTTGACACCTACCCCCTCATGCATGATCTACAGACCCTAAAATTAACTGTGAGGAAATGAGCTTTCATCTTGCTTCTATTTTGTGTGATGTTTTCTGCCATTACAAAGCATCAGGATTCATCACAGTCTGTTTTATTACCAAAAAAAAAAAAATCCCAACAGGAGCTTTAACTTCAATTATTTTTCACTGTTGACATTTGAAGCCCAGTAACGCCACCATGACACAGGGCAGTTTTCAGTTTTCAGGCCTTTGTTTTCAAGCTTTCTATTGGTCTGATGTAGTGGGTCGGGAACATTGGCGGTATATCGAAGAACAGGTGGAGGTTTTTGATGCTGGTTTTCGGACCGCAGCGCTCCTACAGCTGTGGATTTGATGATTCACTTTCAGTTCTCTGAGTCAGACTTTCTCGCTTGCTGAGTCATAGATTCACTCCTTGCTCTGTTCCCTCTCTGTCTAACACACAGTTTGTCCTCCTACATCAGTGTTTCATAATCTGTCAGTGTACCAGCAGTGAAAATCCAGACAATCACAGAATTATTTTTCTGTTCTGAAACTCAGGAACGCTCTACAAGACTGTTGTCTGTTCATTATAAACAAGGAAGATGGTGAAATACAACATTAAAATATGATGTGAGTTTCTGTCTACAGATGAGAAAGTCTTGTATTCTGTTCCTGGGTTTAGTCAGCTGAGCCTGAGTCTGAGTTATTTATTATAATCCTGCATCTCCTGTCTTCTACTGTTACTCTTATCTCACACATTACTACCCAATAAAGTGCTGCTTCATGGTTATGCAATAAAGTTTTGTTAAATGTTTGTTTTTTTGATGCCTTAATGGGATATGAATGCACAGAACTATTTTCATTTTCCTTGATACTATCACTCAGAAATATTTTTTCAACACTGCAGCCGTGTGTGGTTGTTAAAAGCCGTTAATCCGCCCTAACAGGCTCCACTCTTCTGGTAAGGCTTAAACCAGATTTTGGAGCCTGGCACAAGGGAGTAGGTCCAAATCAGCCAAAAGTGTATTAGCGAGGTTCAACCACTACTTTAAGGGGATAAACCCTGGCTCACTGTTTGTGTTGGTGCCAAAAATACTGGGAGGAATGTAGGCTTTTGGTGCTGGTAGGGCAGCTACAGGGTAACACTGGCAGTGTATAAATACAGACAACAAGGCAGGCTTATTTATAAAGAAATATTCAGACAAGGAGCAATTTTAAGTGCTGTAGAGAGTGAAAAACACAGAAATATTTCACAATGACACAAGCGTTAAAACCATCTATAAATAATAAGAATAATAAAGAATGTAAATTAGGTAAGATATTTTATGAAAACTCAGCTAAAAATCTTAATTTTTTTAAACATTAATATTAGCTCAGAAACAGTTATTTGAATGCACCAGAGCAGAATAGATGTAGGATTTTTTAATCTGGATTTAAAAATGCCCAGATTTGGACAACAGACACAGGGGTCTGCAACCTTCAGTTTCAAAGGAGCCATTTTTCTTCAGTTTACCTGGATTAAAATCATTCAGGAGCCTCAAAATCTACTTAACCATTACAATAAAGACTATACGGGGAATTAAATTTAATACTTTAATTAGTTGAAATGTAGGGAATAATTAGCTTGACAAGAAGTTTTTAAATTTATGAAATTGTACAAATGATGTCTTAGTTTTTTTATTTTTAATGAATTTGCAAAAATTTGAAAAAAGTTTGAAATTTTAAAAAATTGGCAAAAGTTTCAAAAAAGAAAAGAATTGCAAAAAAATCCAAATTTAAAAGATTTGCAAAAGTTTTTTTGGGGGGAATTTTTTTTAAAAAGTAAAAATTTCAAAACTTTGTGGTATTTGGAGGTTTCCAAAAAAAAAAGAAAAAGAGAGAAAGAGAGAGAAAGAAAAAAATGTTGAAATTTCAAAATTTTGCAGAAGTTAAAAAATTGAAATAAAAAAAACAATAAAAAATAAAACCTTTGTGATTGTTGGAAAATTTACAGAATTCATTATTATATTTTTTTAGTTTTCAAAACGAAAATAAAAGAAAATAAATCTAGAAACTTCCTAAAAAGTTAGAAGAAAATTAAATTTAAAAAAGTGAAAAAAAAATTCCAAACCTTGTGAAATTTAAAAATTTGCAGAATTTACAAAAAAATGCATGGAAAGTTGGTGGGCTGTTGATGTTGTAGGAGGTGAAGTAGAGCGGCGGCAGGCTTTATTGACAGATGGGATAAAGATTCAGTTCAACTAAATGTGAACGCAGGATTATTTAGTGTCAGTGTCTTTAATCATCAATACCCTCTGTAAGAAAAATAAAAATTCTTTATTCCAGTAATATTTTTAAAGCTACAAGGAGCCACTGCAAAAGAGTCAAAGAGCCACATGAGGCTCCAGAGCCGCAGGTTGAAGACCCTTGGTCTAACATTATCTGGGAACTTACTCCATGTCTGGGCTGCACAACAACAGAAAGTTGCGCCTCTATTGTTTGTTCTGGCTCTGGGGACAGTCAGTAGGCCAGCCTCAGATGCTCTCATGGCCTTGATGTGTCACAGGCATGTCAAAGTTGTATTTGGCTACTGAAACGTCAAAAACTATCCTCCGGGTGAGAGGAAGCCAGTGTGAGGATTTTAAAACTGAAATAATGCGCTCAGACTTTTTGTTTTTGTCAGAACTATTGCAGTAGCACCTTTAATACACTGTGCTTGGCAGTACTACAAACAGATCATTGCAGTGACTTATCTACTGGAAGTAAATGCATGTTTCAATCTCCTTTGGATCTATGGCATCATTCATCTGACCCTGGCTTTGTTTTGCAAATGGTGAAAAAAACAAAGCCAGGGTCTGGTTTGACCCAGCTCCCACAATCCAGGCTCTAGAAACAGACAGAAGAAGAAAATCAAGAAGTCAAAAATATTAAAGATTCACATTAACATGAGAAATTTATTATTTTTGTCTGCGAAATGTGCTGTTCTGCACTGCTCAGCTGCTAGGTGGCATTGTTGTCCTCGGAGGGCCTCAGTCTCGCGACATCTCGTTTGATCTCGCGTTGTTTGCGCCGACATTTCGTGCCGTTGCAGCCTGCAGAGAGAAGAGGGGAGAAGAAAAGAGCTCCGTTCATGAGTTAAAACCTCAGAGTTTTGTTGAAATTTCTCGGTAAGAATCCCAAAGCGGCAGGCCGCATAAAGATGCACTCACACGGGGAGCAGAGCGAGACAGGAGCCGCTTAGAGCGCGCACCCTGCTCGTTTCTCCTTTAACACAAACACAAAGCAGGGCTAATGAGCAGCTAGGTGGCTAATGAAGCGTTAGCTTGTTCTGTAGCTAAGCTAAACTACATTCGTTACTTCTGATAGGCCAGATAGCGTTACATGAGTGTTTGAAATTCACCTCAAATGTCTGTTATGGGTTTGTGATTTAAAAATGTGTGCTTTTAATTCAAAAGGTCGCTAAAGTTTTTGTACAGCGTTGTCCACAGCAGACGTTACTTAGCTGCGAGCGACCCTTAGCGTTAGCTAACCGTCACAGTGTTTACATAATGTTATACATTCACAGGAAATACTAATGGGGTTTAGAAATGAGCTCTGATCTACTAGTTTTGGATTGTTTTGAGTTCTTGTGGGTTACCCTGCGGTTCTGGCCTCTGCAGCCACAAGTCACGCCCATGTTTCTCTACGTCACACGTTTACTACACCGACATCTGCTGATGTGATCAGGTGGAAGATGGTACAAACGTTTCGACCGGTCTTTAGATAGATAATACTCTGTTTTGTGCGGGTAATATCTAAATCCTCTACAGCCTATCTTTAGTTTCACAAAGTAGAAAAAAATATACAAACCCTACTTCTGTTTGTAATTTGATCACTGCTCATCAGCTTGCACCTGCAAAACACAAGCTGTAAAAGTAATTGTGTGATGTTCCATGTTGGTATTTATCAAAATCAGTCAGCTCTGCATTGCTTAGAAGAGTGGTTTTGACACATAAACAAAGCTTTTAATGCATTTAGGGACTATAGATACAGTTGGTGTCTCATAACTGGGGGAAACAGCTGTTTTCTTTCGTGCAATAATGCAAACCTGTAAATTTAAACTCTGATTCTAACACAAATATGCTGTCATATCCTTTACAAAGTCATTTTCTGACAATTGAAAAAGAACAAGACATAACAGGACAGAATCGAATCAGGTTGTTGTCTTTAAATTATAACTGACCAAGCTCTCACAGAACCTCCAGATAACTACTGCCTGGTTAAATCACTTAGTAAGAAACAATATCACATTTACTATAGATATAATGAATTAAACACAGCAAAATGTCAAAAACTCTGAATGGATGAGCATGTTTTGATGAATTCCTTCACCTATGAATTTAAATTGTCAACAATAAGCTTTATCAAACAGAGATCTTAGCACAAAGCCACCCAAAAAAATATTGCTTTGCATTTTAATAGATGGTTTAATTCCTAGAAAAAAACATAGTTTTTTGGATAAGGTAATCCTATCAATCCAATCCACTTTAATTATAAAGCACATTTTACAAACAGAGCGTTACCAAAGTGCTGCACATCATAAACATAATAATGAAAACAGTAAAACAGCTCCACCAGTTCTAAAAAATAAAAACAAGTAACAGTAAACAAAAATACACTAAAACAATAACTAGTACATAAAATAATAAATACAAATAAAGTAGATAAAATAAGGAGCACAACAATAAACTTAATACTATAAAAGAACTAAAAGAAATATAGGACACAGAGGACCACACAACTCACGCAGTGTTAAAAGCCAGAGAATAAAAGTGGGCCTTAAGATGAGACTTAAAACAGTCCACTGTGGGGGCAGATCGGATGTGGGAGGGCAGAGCGTTCTACGACTTAGGGCCGACCACAGAGAAGGCCCTGTCCCCCTTTGTTTTAAGTCTCGTCTTAGGCAACACAAGCTGGGACTGGTCCTCGCACCTCAAAGCACGCGCTGGAGTATAGATTTGGAGAAGGTCCATAATGTACTGAGGGGCCAGTCCATTCAAAGCTTTAAAAACAAACAATACAATTTTAAAATCAATCCTAAAATTAACAGGGAGCCAGTGCAAAGACGCAAGAATTGGACTTATATGCTCATGTTTTCTGGCCCCTGTTAAAAGTCGTGCCGTGGCATTCTGGAGGAAGGTAATTACAACATTAGATTTTTTTTAACTATATCTTTAGATTTCTTTTTTGTCTTTTTTTCTAGCACTTTCAGATTTATTATGCAGGAGGACATTCAGCTGCTTTCCAGCATCGTCATTGGCGGTTTGTTTTTCCCCACAGCTGCCAGGGCTGCCGACTGTATCTATTACAACACAACCAGAAGAGCCAAACTTCAGCAAGGGCTATAACTATGTTTATACCAGAAAAATGCATAAGCACATGAGAAACGTGCAAAATCCTGAAAGAGAAGAACTCTCTTATAATCTGTTAGTTGATAGTGGCATTTTAAGTGTCAGCTGTGGAATTTCCTGCCTATCAATAACTTTTTGATACTTTTTGCAAAATGTACTCTTTTTGTTGTGGGCTGCATATATGAATGAGAAAAGTGACCACACCTTGTGAGGTTGGTTTAGGTTTTTAATATTGTGACTTTAGGTGAGATGTGTTGGTAGGAACTGATGGTGCATGGAGTCTCTTGGATTTCTAATTGTTCGGATTTTATGAGGTAGGGATGATGTCAAAGCTTTTAGATGGTGTAGCTCATACTGTGTGGTCCAGGCTTCACGATGCCTGATTGTCTTGTCTGTTGGGACCTGATTCAGCTGATGCAAAGACTTTTCTCTATTCTTGCTCTGACCTGTGTTTGTTTGGCTTTCCTCTCTTCTTGATCAGCTTCTCTTTCCTTCATGTTTTGAGGTTCAGGACTTGTGAAGCTCTGTTACTGAATTGCTCATATTGAAACTTGATTTCTGGTTTTCAGCCTGTTGGAATGGTTTCTCGTGTCTGTCCTTGGCTGATTTTAATTTCTTGTCCCTGCTGCTTTTAAATCTTTTAAGCACACTCAGGATACTCTAGTTTTCTCTTTTGTTGTGTGAAATCTTTTCAAGTTTCACTTTGACTATTGGGACTAGAAGAAGTCCATAAACGTGTTTCTTCTTGAAGAAAAATTTGGTAACCTGTCAAACACGTCATTGTTGGTGGAATTTATCCTTGCTGTGGCTGATGATTCATGATTTTGGTGAGTTTGACAATGTGTTGCATTGAATACTGTGAACTGCAGGTAGCCAAACCCAGAGTCAAAACTTTCAAAATGTCTGTGTTGTCAACAAATGCATCAAGCAACTATTTTAAGTTGCAGAGTGACTGGAGAGTCAATGTTGAGTTGTCCATTGTGGTCCATTGGTTATAATTGTTACTAGAGCCTGACTGATATATTCTGTATTTGACAGAAATTGACCTTTATCATTTTTTTCCCCTGGGTTGATCAAGAAAGTACTCATTGCTAGATTAAGAACTCTTGGTCTTAGTGCTTCAAAGCATCGTGGTAAGTATTGTCAAATGGATATATTTTGCTAGAAGCACTCTAAGTAATTTGGTGATGTAAAATTCACCCCAAGTTGATCTATAATCAGTGATCACAAGATCTATTTCTGTTGTTGCTTAAAGCGCCACATCCCTTTCCTTGTTGCCAGTTTTCTCTGTCTTTTGCTGGAAGTCGCCCCTCTTGGAACCACATCTGATTGATCAATCTTGTATTGGCCAGGCTCTAGTTTTAGCGACCCGCATTGAAGACTTGTTGGAATACAGAGATTGTACATGGGTCTCAGTTTCTGGAGACTTTTGTGAAGCGGTGATAATGAACATTGGGAGTGTTGCTCTGTCAACTGTTGCTTAGTTGGACATGTGTTGATCGGAGATATGTTTCAGTGCCGACTTCTTCTTGCTTTCTCTTCTGATCAGCTGCTGTCTTTGGTGCTGTGCTGGCGATTTCTAGATGATAATGCTGTTTTCCATGCTTAAGTTGCTCTGGTTGATGTAATGCTAATGTTGCGCTGGTTTACCTGATGCTAATGTTGCTCTTGTTTGAATGAACCTGAAATTGCTATTTTTTGAAAATGCTGATGATGTTGCTCTTTTTCCTTGGTTGATAATTATTTGATGCTGTTGCCCCTGGTGAATGATGTTAATGTTTTGCAGATCTGTTGGTTGATTGGTTGCTCTATTGCTGGTGCTCTGTAGTTGTTGAAGTGCTGCTTGAAGGAGCACCTGTGTGTTGTTGCTGGCTGCCTGGTTTCCAGGTAGGCCCTGGGTTTCTTTTTGGTGGTCCTGTGTTGCTGGTTGCCAGTTGTTCTGGCTGTTTGTTGCTCGGTATGCCCTCCCTGTCTTCAGAAAGGTGTTTATGGTGTCACTTGCCAGCCAAGGCCACAAAAATCTCTTGTTGACGAGATTCTTTAGTTTAGTCCTTGTTTCATTGAGTTAAATTCAAGATATCCTCCAGTCTTTTGGCCAAACTGAACATCACCCAGTGCTTTTAGTACATGTGACCTTTGAATGATGAACTGACATTACAAAGCGTAAGGTGTTGACTGTGGAAAACACCCACCCCCCAAAGTAAACATATCTTCAGCTCGAACTTCAGATACGTTTGATTGACTTTTAGGTTGAATATCACTCTTGAATTTTGATGTTTTCTGACCCTTTCACCAGGTTTGAGTGTCCCGCAGAGCTCTTCTGTCTGTTTTGCAGGAAAACTAGACACACAGCTTAGTTGCATTGGTGAGTTACAAGTTGCATGAGATTACTCAAGGTTTATAATGTTTGTACCGCATGGTAGATAACGGCAAACTCTATCTTAGCCAAACAAAGTGCTCACATTTGGTAGTAACATTCAGGGACTGGAGAGACTCCAGCAAGATTTAGGGTCTTTTCATTCCACAATTATAACACTCCAGTTCAATTTCATTACCCAAAAACGGAGCTGTAAAAGACGCCACTTGAGGGATCCAGAAAAGTATGGCCAGTCCATGTTGCATGCTTGCTTCTGGAAAGGAAAACAGATACAGTTAACTGGCCCCAACCATGAATACACTATAGGAAACACACATTACCCTGCTGTTTGTGTTTATGGATATGTGGATTTGCAGGTGAAATGTATACATCAGGTGACAAATGAAAGGAAAAACCTAAGTGCTTGTCTATTACAGGTATCTGGAAAATGTTTTGCTTTTGTTGTTCTTGAAAGTAATCTTTGTGATGGAGCTTATGAGGCCCTGGTTGAAGTAGACACTCAAGGATGATAATGATGATGCTCCATCCATCTGCCCAAAAAAAGGTGCTGAAAAGGTGAATGGTTTAAACTAGTCAACAGTTAACAGATTTCTGTCCTAATAGATGAGCCAAGAGAGTATAGACCAACCTGTTGGACATCCTTGACAAAAACCAATGTTTGCATTGAAAAAGTTTTTCCTCTCATTATTTGCCTGTTTATGTATAAAATGGTTTTAACTGGTATCCTTCCTGTATTGTTTGTCATGTATTGTTTCAGAACTTGAAATGATTGTGACTCATAGTTAGATGTCATCCACATGTTTTATTTTATTGCTCTAATCCCTCAAACTAGTTCAAAACACCACTGGTTTCCAAATGTCGGGGTCCAAAAATGAACACTTAACTCCTTTATAATTTTTTGTAAGTTTTATCGGACTTTAGAAACTGGTCTTGGCATAGACTACTCTTTGTTTGCTGTTAAAGTTAAAAATCACTCCCCAAGGGAACATCTGGAAACCACTGATTGCCCTTTTTCTGCTCTTCATCTGATGAAGTCTTGCTTTCTCCCCAGGTTGTAGGGCTGTTGTTTAGCAGTCAGTATGGCGGTAGTCATCAGGCTGCAGGGTCTGCCCATAGTGGCTGGCACCATGGACATCAGACACTTCTTCTCTGGCCTCACCATCCCTGACGGGGGAGTGCACATTGTAGGCGGTGAGCATGGTGAGGCCTTCATTGTATTTGCCACAGATGAGGATGCGCGACTGGGGATGATGCGCACAGGCGGCTCCATTAAGGGCTCCAAAGTGTCATTGTTGCTTAGTAGTAAGACTGAAATGCAGAACATGATTGAACTCAGCCGACGAAGATTTGAGGCTGGAGCAGGTGCTGTTGAGACCGCTGCACCTACAGCCGGAAATGCTAATCGTCAAGCAGCCACCCCCATACCCACAGTACAGCCTGGAGCAGGGGCTAGAAGTGGAAGTCATGGCAATCAGGGTTTCGGTAACCCTCCTGCGTCAGTAACTGCAGCAAGTTCATCTCAGGAGCAGCAAGGCAATAAGGCTGTGGTCAGTGTGGTGCCTAGCTTCCCCAACAGCTACAGTTCTGCCCCCACCATCACCACAGCCCTGGCATCACTTAATGCCGGACCTCCACCTATTCCCCCACTTCCAAGTATGCCTTCCATGCCCCCCATGCCCACACTACCTACCATACCTGTTCCCCCTCCAGTCTCCTCCCTTCCCCCTGTACCTACCGTCTCTCCACTGTCCCAGGGACCTCCAGTACCCCCTATGTCTCATCTCCAACACATGTCCTCCCTGCCTCCGTTTAATCCCTCACTTCCTCCACCTGCGGGACTAGGCTCCGGCCTCCCTCTTGGAACCCCAAACCCTATGCTATTCAACCCCCTCTCACCCCTTGCCTCTCTTGGCCTCCAGGCTCATATGAAGGCTGCTGCTGCCGCTGCAGCAGGTGGAGTTGGGGGAACTAATCCTGACGAGTTATTTGTCCTCCTACAGAACCTCCCTTTCTCCTGCACAGAGGTTGAGGTTAGGGCTTTTTTCCGGGGTCTTGGGGTGGATGGGGTACATTTGATGAAGGATGGGCAAGGCAGACCCACTGGCAGAGCAATGGTCAAGTTCTACTCACCCCAGGAAAGCTTTGAAGCTGTAAAGCGCGGAGGGGGCATGATGGGCCAAAGGTTTATCGAAATCACCCCTGGTTCTGAGCGGCAGTGGGCCAGTCTGAATGATAGTGTTACAGGCCTCGCAATTCAGAATATCAGCAAATCAAATAATGACCACTCAGAGCATCAGCACCGTCGTGGTACTGCTGGGTCAGGGACAGGCAGCAGGGATCAGCGAGGGAGGTCAAGATCACCCCATCGGCAGGACTTCTGTGTCTACCTGAAGGGCCTTCCTTACGAAGCAGACAAGAAACAAATTAAAGATTTCTTTAACAATTTAGCAATTGTAGAGGACAGCATCTACATTGCTTACGGACCCAACGGGCGTGCCACAGGAGAGGGCTTCCTTGAGTTCAAAACAGAACAAGATCACAAGACTGCTCTCGGTGCTCACATGCAGTACATGGGCACTCGCTTTATCCAAGTCCATCCAATAAACCGGAAGGGAATGCTTGAAAAGATAGACAGCATCCGTAAACGTGAAGCACAGGGTGACAGCAAGAATCAGGATGGCTTGAAATCTCCCAGGAACTGTGCCCACATCACTAACATACCTTACAACATATCCAAGAAGGATGTTCGTGCCTTCTTGGAAGGTATAGGGCTCTATGAGGACACCCTTAAGGTCCTGACAGATAGTCATGGTAATGGATTAGGGCAGGCTATCTTCCAGCTTCGGACTGAGGAAGATGCACGCAAAGCTGAAAGACTGCACCGCCAAAAACTTAACGGCCGCGATGCCTTTGTTCACCTTGTGACCTTTGAGCAGATGAAGGAAATCGAGAGGAATCCTCCTCCGCAGAATAAGAGAGGCCAACGCAATCAACACCAGAACCAGATGAACCAAAATCAAAACCAGCACCAGCAAACCCAGCCCAGTGCCCAGCAACCACAGATTAACCCGTTTGCGGGGATGAGTGGGGAAGAGTTTAACTTCCTCAGAAACACCATGGGGAATCTTAACAGTGCCCCCTTTGTGGCTCCATTCTCAGCACCAGGTAATGGACTGGCAGGCCCCCCTCCACTGCCTCCCCTAGCAGCAGGGTTGGGGGATGTGAATCTGGGAGTGGCTCCCCCACTTGTCGCTGGTCTTCCTGGAGCCCCGATACTGGAGCCTCCAGGCTATCGACCTGGGGCATCAGGAGGGGCTCCGTTTGGACAGGAAGGACTGAGAGGACTGGTGCCTTTTGAAAATGCCAACAGAAAAGGAGGCGGTGGAGGACAGAACCGGGGCGGAGGAGCCAACAACAGCCAAGGTCGTCCAGGGGGTGGGGCTGCTGGTGGACAGCAAGGCTTTACAGCAGGAACTGATCTCCGTAACCAGGCAACCCCTGGAGGAGCTAATAACCCAAATGGTCAGCGCGGGGGCTCTAATCCAACAATTGTTAAGCTACAGAACATGCCATTTACCGTAACAGTGGATGAGATCATGGACTTCTTCTACGGCTACCAGGTCCTGCCAGGCTCAGTTTGTCTGCAGTTCAGTGAGAAAGGCCTGCCAACCGGTGAGGCCATGGTGGCTTTTCAAAACCATGAGGAGGCCACAGCGGCAGTCATGGATCTAAACGATCGACCTATTGGAGCACGTAAGGTCAAGATAAGCCTGGGTTAAAGCCCGCCCAAAAAACCTGCTTGTAGATAAAAGATGTGACAAACTTTTGATCAGCTATCCAGGAGCAGCAACACCAACAATTCACAAAACCTTGGACGTAAACTTGACTACAACCAGATTATTTCAGAGCTTGTCCTGACCAATGACTATCAGTTATTACTGGGGCCCCCCTGTGTGAAGTATTAAAAGGTAAGCCCCGCCCCCTTCAGTATGTCTAATAGGAAGACTTTAACCCAGACTTTGTGTGTTTCTACAGCTCCTCCACTGACTCTGATTGCACAAAATGTTGGTGATGATGCTGACAGCTGGTTTCTTTCTGGTTTATTTCTTTCTCTGTTTCCAACGCAGCTTTTTGTCAAGATGCCCAGATGGGTGCACTGAACATCTGCTTTGTTGCTGAACATTATTATCGTGACATACCTTGTTGCTGTATGCGCTTAACCTGCTTTGCTGCTGTGGTTTCAATGTAGATGCTCTGTTGCAATGGTGAAATGATGTTGACAAGCCACAGAAAGTTGCCCTGATAAAAATGTTTTGCTCTGTTGCTCTGATAAAATGTGTTGCAATGTTAAAACTTTTCAGTGCTCTGTTGCTATCCTGGAATATTCACATGCTCTGCTGATACGGTAAAATCCTTGAACTGTTGTTGCTATGTCACTGCGCTCAAGTACCCACTTTATTTCCTGCTCTGGTAAAATTCTGATGAAAAGCTTTGTGTCTATGATCAAATGTTTGTGCTCTGATGCTTTGGTAAAAATGCTGGAGGATTTTCTCCTCCCTCACATTGTTGCTTTGTTTCTGCGGTCAAGTCTTCACATTCTCTGGTACTTTGGTAAATTTAGGATAAAAAGCTTTATTCTCATCAAATGCTTATGCTCTGTGGTAAAAATATTCTAACATCATGTTGCTCTTACACAAGTTTGCTAATTCACTATTGCTGTAGTACATATTGATGCTATTCTGTGTTGCTGAAGTGCTCTCTTGCTCTGTAGAGGATGTTGGATGGACAGATTGCTGACATGTTTTAGTTTCAAAATACTGTCCTTTGGCTGTTGAATCTTTTTCTTGTCACATTTTAAAATATTACTGTTTTCTAACAAGCCATCCCAACCCTCTTTCTCCTCCTGCTCAGTAGGTCTTTGACTGTAGGATGCTGAGATAAAGTCTATAGCCTTTAAGTTCATTAGGTTTTCTGTTGTACCTTTCTTTGATCATGTTTTGGAAATTCCCACTTTCAATCTCATCTTATGTTTCTATTGTCAGTGTGTAAAAACTTGTATGATCGTATAAAAATACATGATGTAGGGTCTTCTTTGCTTTTGGCAAATAAAAAGACATTCCTGATGCTCACCTGTGATCAGCTGTTTCTACCTGTCTGCTCTTCACTCTGACGATGGAAATTTGTCCGAGATGGGTTTGTTGGAATTACTTAGCCATGCTGAAATCTTCATTGAAAGTTCATCAAATTCTTGTTCCAACAAATGGCTCCAGGTGGATTTACATTCCACTTCCATGTTTTCAATATGGCTATCGATTAACTTAGGTGAAGTTGCCAGCTTTGCTGTCAGCCTGGCCCAGTATTTGACATTTTTGGACTCAATGGACACTGTAGCTGATGTCTGGAGGATCACATTCCTTTTATACCAAACCATCCCCTATAGGTTTTTGTTGTGTAAACCTTTTAAGTTCTGGCACAGAGGAATTTTCTTTTTTCTAGATTTTGGTGACCCCCTATTAACAATGGACAACCAGCAATCTACTGTCAAAATCTATATATCTTTAAAACTAACAGAAAAAGTAGCTTGATATTAAACCCTAAGTTTGATGCCTACCCAGCCATAGTGGTTTACTAGCTGTGTAAAAAAAATCAATCATTATAGGTAGGTCAGAGGCATTGATGTTGATAGCCGTGTTTCTTTACAAAACTAAAATTATCCACAGGATCTTTAAAAAGCCTCATCTTTTAGGTAAGAACGAAAGACTTCTGTAATAAATTTAATTGATTAAAGTGTAAAGACAACAAATATAATTTTCGAAAAATTTTCATAAATATCAGTATTATCTTTGCCTTTTCAGATGTATCATCCAGTGCCTGAGAATTTTTCAAACCCAAACTACAAAGGGGAGGCAAGGAAGAATGTATTGTCCATGATTTCCTAAAAGAAAAATTGATTGTCACCTCACCAGACCACCTTACAGTCATCAGTGTTGGTTTGCACAGAGATTTGTCATGATTTTTAACCTTTTGATAATATTATTGAATAAAGATTAAAAGGTCAAGATTATGAGATAATAAAGTCATATATAAGCCAAAAAGTCAGAATTATGAGATTAAAAATTCATGATTATGACATAAATAAAAAGTATGAAATGAAAAGTTATTAAGAAAAAAAAATTAAATAATGAAATCAAAGTCATAGTAATGGGATTAAAAAAGTAAGAACTATGAGATAAAAAAAAATTGAAATTATGACATGAAATCAAAAGTATGAAATGAAAAGTCTTAATTATGTGAAAAAAAATTGAAATGATAAAATAAAAGTCATAGTTTTGAGATTAAAAAGTTATAATAATGAGCAAAAAGTTGAAATTAAGAGATAAATTATAACTATGTTATTTACATTTCAAGTTATGATAGTCATAATTATAAAGGTTAAAAAAATGAAATTGTGAGATAATTATGAGAAATAAATGTCTCACTTCTTCAGTATTTCAATGGCATGTTTTGTCATGTAGTCACAATCCATTACTTTTTTATTTTCATTATTGTTTTCTTTTATCTCATAATTATGATTTATTAATCTTACTTTATCCCAAAGTTAAGGGTTTTTTTTTTGAATCTTATTATATCTTTTCTCATATTATTTCCATTTTTTTTAAATAGTTTCTAGCTGGCGGAAATGGGCTTTCATACTTTGGGTAGTATTATTTTTTACTCAGTGATATTATTAATATTTTTCAAATACATGTTTTCAGATGAGAAATAGTCTTCCATTTTTTATTATTATTATTATTATTATTATTATTATTATTATTATTATTATTATTATTATTATTATTATTATTGTTATTATTTGATTTTTTATTTTTTTTTACCAGGCAAGACAAAACCTTTTCAGTGTTTTTGTCCCCGTCCAAAATTTACTTAAAAAAAATCATACTCGCATTGAATTTGAATAAGAATGTAGTTTTGAACATTTGCTATGTATGCGCTATTTTTAATCAAACATGGGGTTAAAACATTGTCAAACCATTGAAGTATATTTTTACAAAGTGGCCCACTTGTTTTGGAATTTGGGTTGTAGTTATTAAACCTCAATAACAGAAACCACTAGTGAAAAATGTCTGCTGCTGCTTTCAGGAAGTGGTTGGCCTCTAAACAGATGCGCTGGTTTTGCATGTACTTATAGACTTTGTGTTTACTAAATGAATGAAGAAGTTCTGATAAAGGGAAACACTTTGAGATCAATCATGTTGGTAAAGATTTGTGTTGTAAAGATAAAGTTCTAAAGCTAAAGAAAACCCTGATGGCACATTTGGCTTCTGAAAAGGATAAAAGTCTGCTCAGACTTACCCACTACAGCTGATCAATAGACAGAAGGCAGGACTTGCAGGTGAGTGATGTGATGAAACCTCATCAGATATTCTCAGAGTAAAAACAGGATTTTGTATTTTATATTTATGGTCTAAATATTAACAGTTTACATGTGTAGTCATTATTAGTAATTATACAGCCTTAAATGAGCCATTACATGTCATAAAAATGATAAAAAGCAGGAGATGGTAGCCAGAAGACAAAACTTAAAGCATTTTGCAATTGTGGATGATGGATGGAAGTCAATGTAAGGTGACTTTTTCATAAGGAACTATTTGTTACTATATTGTGAATGGATGATCATGAAGCTGGTCAAGGGGCAGATTTACCCTTATGCAGATGCCAGTCTGAGATCGAGTTGTAATTATAAACAAATAGACCTAGAAAATTACCCCAATTTATGATAAATCTGAGTAAATCTCTGAATGAGACTTGAGGCTTCTCTTAACAGCTTGTTTTAAAGATACATGAGTATTTACACCAGAAGATTTACACCAATTGTGGCATCACCAGATTGCTAAATTGCCTTAAGATGTGGTAAGGCAACAGTGAAGGAGGGTTCCAGAGTGCTGGGTTCTGGAGTGCTTTGAAGTTCCTTAAAGAGACAGTAGCTGAAGTTGTTTCGAGGAACCTTCTAGAATGCTCAATTTAGGAACATCTAGGAACAGTGGCTGAAGTGAAGGTCAAGGGGGGTTCCGGAATGTTGGATTCTGGGGTGCTTTTAAGTTTCTTAAAGAGACAGTGGTCTAAATGCTGCATTTCAGAGGCTGAAATGAGAGTTTTGTAAAGACATGAGCCTGGAACTTTTCAAGCTTTTTATGAAGTAACTACAGAGATATCTAATGAAAAGTATGAAGGCTTAGAAAATGAGCACAATACTCCCTCTGAAATTAAACAGAACAGAAGAAGTTCAAAGAACCCTGAAGTTTTTAATATTACTACTGGGGCATAACTCTCTCAATTTCATCAGTTTTCTAAGCATAAATGATGAAATCTTATTATTTTCTGACATGTTTCAGGACCACACTTTAAAAGCAGACACTTTTCATCAAAGCATGAAAGAAGTTTTTCCACAGAGCTTGAACATTTGAGATTTACAATTAATATGCACATGATGTGCGTGTGCGTGCATGTGTGTGAATGTGTTTTTAAATTCATGTAACATGGTTTAACTGACTGGTTAAGTGCTTTCTTCCTTCTCAGGCCTGCTGTTTTCTGTTTTGGTCTTCAGTTGGATGTGATGCTATGCTGTTTTCTGACTTCACTGAGCGTTTGCTGCAAAGGATCAGAACAACATTAGGGAGAACAATTTTTGCTCTCTGTTGGAGACTACTAATGTGCTATGGTTGCCTGTTTCAATCCTCTGCCATTGTTCTGAATTAAACTCCTGAAACATGCCAGTTTCCTTTCTGATCTTCTCAGTTCTGCTCATCATCAGCCTCATCATCACACACCTTGAGTACTTTTTGAATCAGCCAAAGCATTTCCGGTTTGACTGCATTGCTTTCAATATAAAAGCACCAAACTGTGCATGACGTTTCTCAGAATTGAATAAAGATAAATAACATAAAATGATTCAGAAACGAACATTTGGCTCATTAGTGTGTGTCAAAAGCAAATTCACTGCTTATTATTTCTTTAAAAAGACAGCAATTATGGCCTTGATTGCTTGCCTTAGATATGTCTGAAGTACATGTTACTTGGCTGGTCTTTTTTTGATATATTTGTCTCCCTCTGTGGTTTTTAAAAAGACTGGTTAAAAGTTATTGGTGGCTCTCGCTTTTACGTGAATAAATGTGGGAAAAAATGTATTGGAGGAATGAGCTTTAACGGTTTTCGTTGTACGTGGTGCTTTTATTTTGAAATGCTGTGTTCGGAAGTCTCGGTTGTTTTGCTGCAGCTTTTGGAACAGAGAACGCCTGGCTGTCGTTCTGACTCATAGGGCGTAACTGATGAGCATTCTGTCCAATCAGAGCAGGGGATTCTAGCTGCTTGTCCAATCACTGAGCACTATGCCCAACGGCCGCTCCCTGCTAGCTGCAGCTGCTAAACGGAGACAAACGGACGATTTCTGTTTGAGTTACTGTTAGAAAAACAAACTGACGCAGCGGTAAGTGTTTATACAGGTACAAACAGAGACTTTAGGTGACTGCTTCTATACTCTTGGGTGTGTTTTAACTCAGTAATAATGTTTTGTTCCATTTCCGGAGTGTGGAAATTGTGGCTCACCACATTGGCATTCACTCCTGTGGTCAAACATGGATTAAATATAAGTTAAAGTTTGGGTTTTATTTTGATTTAAATCGTTTGAAATAGAAAAAGACAGCTTGGTGTTTATGATTGGTTTTATAAGCTCTGTTTATTATGTCATGCTGGTGTTGCCTTCAGGTGCTGCTCGCTCACTTCATTGAGCCATTCAGGTACAGTTTAGTTACACAAGATACACTTGTGTTTGACTGGGACGTTCCGTTATAAAGCTTCACTTTCGGGTGAATTCCCATTAAGTTTAAGATGTTAAACTATTGCATAACACGACTTTATTTCACACTGAAAGCAAAATTACGTTCACTTAATAGATAATTAAGCTTTTATTCAAGCAGTTTATCATTTTAATCTTCTGTCTTTCCGAATAAGACCACAGGAAACATTAAGAGCTTTGTGGGTA
This sequence comes from Halichoeres trimaculatus, assembly GCF_033239565.1. NCBI lineage: Eukaryota > Metazoa > Chordata > Actinopteri > Labriformes > Labridae > Halichoeres > Halichoeres trimaculatus. Next base: position 39,331,381 of record NW_027437179.1, on the reverse strand, counting down.
TTGTAAAAACCTACTGTTGACTGCATGTAAGAAATAGTTTGCTAATGTCAGCAGTGTCTTGAAGCAAGTGTCCCATGTATTGAGGAAGATAACTGCAACTGTTGGTGTAATTCTTTCCACACCCACTTTTCAAAACTTCAATTTCCAGATTGAACACTATAGTTGTGAAATAAAATAGGAAACAAAGGTCAGAATAGGATTTTATGGTAGAGAAAGTCCTCTTAATTGTTTTATTACATATTGTATCATCACCTCGAGCATGGACACATTCATTCAGATATAACTCGATAACATTTTGACAAAAAAACAGTGAGCACCTGTTCAAAATACTAAAGATTAATTGCTATAACATCATGCTGCTTATTCAGGAGTTGGTTTCAAGCTTCAGTTGGTTTATGCAGTGTGTGTTCGAGGACGCTCAGCCTGTTTTGCATGGAGAAAGATAAAAACATTATCACAGAAGGCTTCTTACAGACTTTTATGTCTGTGCCTTTAAATTTTTTGATAATAAGATAACAACTGAATGATATTTGTGCCACTTTTCAGACTGAGTTTGACTTTTACAGTTTGGTGAGGCAATGAAATACAGTCTCCTGTGTATAAATTCAAGAAACTTTTTTGTGAAAGAGTAGTGGAAAAGTAAATATCCAGCTCTGGGAATTCTCTAAAGACAGCTTTATCCTGCTCCTACAAGGCTGGAGCTTTGAGCAAATCTATTTTAATTAGTGATTTTTAAAAGCTTGTAGTTATATTTTGCTATAAAATCGAGAAAAATTGCTCTTAACACCCAAAACCTGAGGATAGCATCTCCCTTTTTCTTCTCCTGTGTGATGCAGTGACAGCCTCCTCTGGTCTCTACCTGAGGTTTCTGATGACTCAGTCGTCACAGGATGGTGGTACAGGGTTTGTGTTGATAGAGGAGGTTGTAGTTGTCATAGAAAGACAACACGTTCTTCTTAACCAATCAGATTTAGCCTCTCTGTGGCGATACCAGGATGTGGTTTAGGAGAAACAGTGTGTGTTTGCTTTCATGCTGGAAGTGATATCTTGATACAAAACCCAATCAGATATCTCTCAGTGTTCAAGTTACAGAAGTATAGAGTGTTTTTTTATAGTCTCGTGTGAGCTGCTTTTATTTCTATACATATGTTTGTTATATATTCTTTATTTGTCTTATCCTTTGCTTTTCAGCAGCTGTTATCTTCAACATTTTACTGTCTTTGTGACTTCCTTTTACTATGTTCTTAAAGAGTCAGATGGGTGTATAGATTAGAGCCCGACCGATATGGGAGTTTTGGGGCTGATGCCGATGCCGATACTGGGGGCAAAAAAAAAGCCGATATCCAATATATCAGTTGATATATTGGCTGATATATATAATACATTCATTGATATACAAAGGATATATACTGTATTTGGACACAAATCATTATAATATCCATATGATTCAAAACAGAGACAGAACACTATTAAATTAAAACAAGGAACTTTGATTATAAAACTGTCAACATAAGAACTGTAGTGTAAACCAATGATAATTTATCTCTCAAAAAAGCAACTAACACAATGTTTAAACGCCGTTCTATAGTCTTACATTACATAATGGTGGACGGAGGGGGCGGGCACTCGGGCAGTGTGCAGCACAACACACAGACACACAGGAGCAGGAGTGACAGAATCTCAGAGGAGCAAAATCTTTTATAATCGGCTACAATTTGGCCGATGTTGATTAATCGGTGACAGGCATAATCAGCCAGATTAATCGGCTCTAGTATAGATTCTGATTGCAGCCTCTTGTGATGCAAGAAATCTCCCTCATGGGCACCAAAGTTTGTCGTCCTCCTTTATAATAATATGCAAAATTGACTTTGCATTAAAGAGAGTTACAGACCTGTCAGACCTAAATATTTCATTTATAAGCTGCATAAAAATATCAAAAACTTTGGTAACACTTTACTTTAGAGGTCTGCGAATTTCATCCCACTTAGGTGATAATTAGATAAAGGTTTTTCTCCAGAAATTTCAAAACAGATTCTGTTTTGCAATGCGCTTGTACTCTGTGTCTGTCACAATCAATTGGGCCAATTTCCAACCCCACTCTTGGTGAACATCACATCTGAGGCCTTCAGTTGTATCATGTAAAACATTATAGGCCTGATCATAAAGGTTTATCATTTTACATGTGATCTCAATTATGCATATCAACAAACTGGGTACTAAAGAAGTTGGTGAAATTAAGTAACAAATAGCTAACTATCAACTGCTTATTGGGAAACTGAATTATTCACTGAACATTTCAAAGGTATTTATCAGAAAAAACAATGAAGTTAACTTCTGTTTTCAAGAACTAAGCAGCTATTTATCACCTGCTTCTCTGGAAACAATTTCAAAGAAACTGGGGAAAAAAGTAACCAACCAGTTGTGACTTGCGACAATAAATTTGGACATTATTTTAAAGAAGTTATGTGCCACTTTCAAATAAATAGTGAAAAAACTTTGTCTAATTATTACCTAAGTGTGATGAAATTTGCAGACCGAATTCAGCTTCAAGTTGAAGTAAGTTTCCTTGTAGCACAGTTAGCATCGTTATCTCTTCTTGTGTGCTCCAGTAGGAAAATCTGGGTGTTGAAAAAGTTGAAAGAAGGTGATATGCTTGATCAATACTTGCTGTTTTCACTTCGTTGTTAAACCTGCTGCAGAAATTAACTAATGCACATTCAGGATCCTGCTGTCATGCATGTACAGAGAGATTTCAGGGAGCTGCTCAGACTTTTTTATAAGACGGTTTGATGAAACACAGAGTAATAACTCCTCTAAGAGCTGCTTGCACTTATCTGATGGTTTGCACTCATGTCTTGTTTGCTATCTGCTCAAACAGCCTCGGCCTGAAGCGTTGTTGTTTTTTAAGAAGTTATTTTGCTCTCAGAGCTCGCTGTAAATAGAGCTTCAATTAAAACATGGTTTAATCTGAAATTTTCCTCTCTGTTTCCCTCAGATGGCGACAGACTGCGTCTCTAAGGTGGAGCTGAGCGTCTCCTGCTCCAACCTCCTGGACAAAGACGTCGGCTCTAAGTCGGACCCTCTGTGCGTGCTGCTGCAGAAATCTGGGGACAAGTGGACGGAGGTAACATCACAGATCACCTCAGTGTTTGTGTCATTTATCTCTGATTCTGAAATCTAACATCACTTCTCTTTGCTCCTCTCCTTCAGATCGGACGCACCGAGCGTCTGAACAACAACTCCAACCCCTCCTTCAGCCAGCGCCTCAGGATCGATTACCACTTTGAGACGGTTCAGACCGTGAAGCTGGGAGTTTACGACATCGACAACAAGAGCGTCGACCTCGGGGATGACGACTACCTGGGAGGGGTGGAGCTGACGCTGGGACAGGTACTCTTTGCTGATATGAAGTGAAGCTGCAGTTTTTCCTCATAGATGTAGTTTAAGCTCCCCCTGGTGGTCAGACTGAGGCATTACATTTAAAGTTAAATCCAGGAACTGATGCATGATTGGAGTCTGCAGAGCATTCACTCTGATGTTTGTGTTTCAGATCGTTTCCAGTAAAAGTATCACTCGACCTCTGCAGCTGAAGAAAGGAAAACCTGCAGGGAAAGGATCCATCACTGTAAGAGCAGAGTGTGTGTCAGAGTGTGTGTGAGTGTGTTTTTGAGCTTTAAATGTATCGCTGTGTGACGTTACAGCCCTGTTCTGTGTGTGTAGATAACAGCCGAGGAGATTAAGGACAACAGAGCCATCCAGCTGGAGTTTGAGGCTAAAAAACTCGACAAGAAGGTAAACCTGCTCTTCCTCCTCCTCATCTTCCTCCTCTTCTTATTTTTCACCACCAAGTGTTCAGATGCTCTTCAAACAAACTGTTAAAAATAAAGTCAGGTTTTACCAAGCCTCTCTTTGGAAATCTGTTTTTAAGGCACCAGATTTTTTCACTCCTATAATACTCTTTTCTAAAGGACTTTAAGTTTTTTGATAGAATTGGAAAAAAGATTGTTTTTTTGTCTGTTTAAAAAAGAAAAAAGAAACATTTCATGACTGAGACAAAACTTTAAACTACAGAAGAGAATAAGAGCCAATGAAGTAAAAGTTCCTGAGGTTTGTTTAAGACTTTGTCACAGCTTTGACTCTTTTTTTTAATTCTGAGATTCAAATTAAGACTTTTATATCAGAATCATGAGAATAATTTATTACAGAAAAAACGACTTGTCTCCTAACTCTTAGATGGCGAAGTTTCTAACTCAAAAGAGAATTTTTCTTCATTTCATTATTACAAAAAAGAAGATTTATAACAGGTTTTAATATTCTGGCCCTTATCCCCCCCAATTTAAAATAAATAAATAAATAAAAACTTTTCCTCAGAATTTGACTTTTTATCATTCAGGGATTAAAGTCAGAATTTGGTGTTTCTGATATTAAAATTCTGACTAAACTTTAATCCTTTAAAGGCTAGTCGTTCAAAATATTTAATATGAGTCAAAATGATCTGTTTTGCTTCAAAACCGTACAATGATAAATTGCAGAGCCACGCTGTCCACTCTATATACAGTCTAACAAAACAAAAATAACATAAACATCCACTTCTTTTTTTAATTTCTTTTATGAGCCCTCATCTGAGCCACATCATATGAATAACAAATATACATAAAAATACAAGATGGATATTTTGAGAATGTCTGAAATGTTAAAAAAAGAGGCTTAATGTCCAAAAGTAAGCGAAATAAAAAAGATGTTCATTGTTCTTTTTTATCTGTAGAAGAGAGTCCAGCATTTTAAGGTCTGCTTTCAGAAGGTGGATCTGAAGTTTTTCTTTGGTTTGCTGCAGTTTGTTTTCAGCTTGATTTCTTCTTCTGCCAGGAGTATCTGAGCTTCTGCTCTTTCAGTTTCTCTAGGTTTTTACTTTACTGTACTGAAAGGCTTCATTGGTAGCCTGAGTTAACTTTATTAACTTTATCACTGTTATGGTCTACCATGAAATCCTGCCCCCTGTTGGGATCAGTATAATCCTGTTTTTTTATTAGTGTGATCCAAATCCTACTGAAAAGTTTTGAACAACACAGACTGAAGGGTTGAAATCCTTCTTTTGAACAACCCATTTTCAGAATTTAATCCACTTCGATAACCAAAATCCAATTGGATAATCTTTGAACAACTGGCCCTTCATGATAAAAAGTCAAATCCTGGGAAAAAAAGCTCAAAATCTGCTTTTTTTCAGAGACATCTAGGGAGAAAATAAGGGTGAAATAAAAATAAAAAACTGTTATAAATCCTTTTATTAATTCTTAAATGGGGAGAAAAGTCTCTCAGAATTCAGACAAGTTGTTTTTACTGTAATTAATTATTCTTACGATTTCTGATATAAGAGTCTAAATTTGAATCTCTCAATTAAAGAGTCAAAACTGACTAAGTCTTAAACTAATGGATTTCTGAGAAATGAGTCAAAATTTTAGCTCAAACTTAGACGGATGGATTTCAAGATTAGAGTCAGAATTTTGACTTTTTAAACTAAATTTTTGGCTTCAACCTTCAAAGTCAGTCTTTTTTTTTCAAAATTTTGACTCTAAAGTAGTAGGATTAAAAAATATATATATATTTTTCCTGTGGCTCTCACCATCTTCTGTCGTAAACTGGTCTCCTCTTGCGATGGCGCTGAGTGAATCTTCTGTTTTTTCCTTCCTCTCAGGATACGTTTGGAAAGTCGGATCCTTTCCTGGAGATTTTCAAACAGGGGGATGATGGGAAATGGCAGCTGGTTCACAGAACGGAGGTAAACTAACACACTCATTTACACACATTCGTCACTGTACACACAGCAAAGTTTACTGGTCATTTCAAATTTTATTGGCTTATTTTGAGACTGTTTTTGATTTACTCTGTGTGTGTGTGTGTGTGTGTGTGTGTGTGTGTGTGTGTGTGTGTGTGTGTGTGTGTGTGTGTGTGTGTGTGTGTGTGTTTTCAGGTGGTGAAGAACAATCTCAATCCCACCTGGAAGAAGTTCACGGTTCCTCTGCAGACGTTCTGCAGCAGCGATCTGGAGAGACCCCTGAAGGTCCGACCAATCAGAGCTCACATCTTTTCCAAACAGCCAATCAAATGGTCACATGATCTTAAACACACCTTTCACCGTCTTCTTCTTCTTCTTCTGCAGGTGGATTGTTCAGACCACGACAGCGACGGATCTCACGATCTGATCGGTTCTTTCACCACCAAAGTGTCTGAGCTGCAGAAGACAGCTCACGGCTCCCAGGTGAGTGTGCTGCTCGTGAAACACCTGAAGGCTGCCTGTCTCTGAGAGTCAGGACGTCATTCACCTGTCAGGTGTTTTCCTGCAGGTGGAGTTTGACTGTGTTCACCCTGAGAAGCAGAAGAAGAAGAAGGGCTACAAGAACTCTGGAGTGGTTTCTGTGAAGAGCTGCAAGGTGGGAGACTACATTACCCAGAGTACTCTGCTCTGAGGAGCATAAGGCTGAGAGAAGAGGGTCTGACATCTCACCTGTGTTTGTGTGTTTGCAGCTGGTGACTCAGTACACCTTCCTGGACTACGTGATGGGGGGCTGTCAGATCAACTTCACCGTACGTAAACATTAACGAACACAGAGACAGTTCATGTGTTAATTAATGGTTTTAATAATTAACTTAATGGTTTATTCTTGTTTGTTGCTGGGATCATTAATAAACACGCTCTGTTTGAATCCTGCAGGTTGGGATCGACTTCACCGGCTCTAACGGCGACCCTCGCTCCCCCAACTCCCTCCACTACATGAGTCCAGAGGGGCTGAACCAGTACCTGTCTGCTCTGTGGTCTGTGGGTCAGGTGGTCCGAGACTATGACACGTAAGAGCACCCACATACAGATCTTAAGATCCCACATCCTGTACTCCATGCTCTGGGCTCGTGAAATCGTGTGTTCCTGGACTCAGACTCAAACCCGACTCAAGTCATGATTTCTGATCTGATCTGACTCAGATTTGTTCCTGGACTCAACCAGGACGACCTGATCCTCTGGCTCATGTTTGGTTAGTAATAATAACAGCAATGAGCCCTCAGACTCAGGTTATTGGGGCTAAACTAGACACAGACTTGACTCAGTCATCTCTCTTGACCTGGGCTTAACACAAACTTTAGATTTGGAGTCAGAGTTTGTTGAATAAAAGTGAAGACTTGACTAAGACTCAGGTAACTGGGATTCAACTCAGTCTCAGATTCTTTCCTGGAGACTTGGACTTGAACACTGAGGACTCAGGACTTGATTCCTGTTTGGTAATAAGATCAGCTTTAAATAATTCCAGCAATGAGGACAAAGATAATGAGGACTAGACCCTGACTGGAGTCAAAGCCTCTGGAGACTTGGACGTTACTCAAACTTTAACACTGAGGACTTGGACTCAAGGTCTGGAGACAGAGTTTGGAATTAATTGGGATAATAATGAGGACGTGACTTAGACTTAAATTGTTGATTCTCCCTAATGAACTAAAAACCAATCCAGATAGTCATCAGAAGACCTACATCATCGGTATGACTAACGTCTGTTTCCTGTTTCAGTGATAAACTCTTCCCCGCGTTCGGTTTTGGAGCCAAACTGCCTCCAGATTATCAGGTCAGCTCTCTAATCGACCAATCACATAGCAGCGTTCTGTCGCTGCCGTCTCAGACAAACTAGAAATCAAAGCTGGTAAAAAGTGTTGTTTATCAAACTGTTGTTACTCTTTCAGGCTGCTCACCACGGGTTCGCCCTCAACTTCAACCCCAACAACCCTTACTGCCAAGGTACACACACACACACACTCTTAAGTACAGGGGTCTGCAACCTGTGGCTCTCTGACTCCCTAGCAGTGGCTCCTTGTAGCTTTAAAAAATATTGAAATAAAGATTTTTTATTTTTTCGTACAGAGGGTATTGATGATTAAAGACACTGTCACTAAATAAAATCCTGCGTTAACATTTAGTTGAACTAAATCTTCATCCCATCTGTCAATAAAGCCTGCCACCGCTCTACTTCACCTCCTACAACATCAACAGCCCACCAACTTTCCATGCACCTAAGTCTAACCTCAAGTTTTACAGCCCTGGGAAGATAACTACATCTACAAAAAGAATCATCTGGAAGAAAATACAGATTTTAATTCTGTGTGGATGGATTAATTTCACTGACAACATGCTAGCTTGGTATATATGCTTTATATATAGGAAGACATTAGCAAACAACAGAAAATGATGAGGTGAGCAATATTATCAATATACAGCATCCACTTCAAGAATTCTTTCAAAACTCTCAACTTTTAGCAAATTTGTTAAATTTCAATTATTTGTAATTTTTTGCATTTTTTTTAAGTTTCAACATTTTTTAAATTTTTGCAATTTTTTGAAATGAAAAAATAAATTTCTGTATTTTTTTTTTTTTTTGCAAGTTTTTAAAAATTTCATTGTTTTCTAAAAATTTCATTTTTAAAATTTTGGCAACTTTATTAAATTTCAGCTATTGATTTTTTTTTCTAATTTTTAAAATTTAAAAACCTCAGTTTTTTTTATTTTAATTTCAATTATTTTAAATATTTTTCTAATTTTTCTATTACAAAACTTTTGAAATTTTGGGGAATTAAAAAAAATCAGCTATTTTGAATATTTTACTTATTTTTAAATTTCAAAACTTTTCAATTTTGGGGAATTAAAAAAAAATTGCCCAAAATTGAAATTTCACTTTTTTATTTAAATTTTCGCATTTTTTAAAAAAAATTACTTTTCTTTTGAAATTTCAAAAGTTTTTAAAATATTTGCTTTTTTTTCAACTATCACTTCACATATAGAATTAAAATAAACCTGTTTAGATGGTTATTCACAAGATTTGAATATAGAGAATTATTTTACACTACCTAATCTTTATTGTGAAAATAAAGTAGATTTTGTGGCTCTCGATTGACTTCAGCCCAGGTGAGCTGAGGAAAAATGGCTCCTAAGAAAGTAAAGGTTTCAGACTCTTGATCTAGTATGTCCTGTGCTGTGTTTCCTCATATTCCTGGATTTTTCAGTTTCTCGTTTTTATTAAATATTCACACAAACACTGAAAAGAATCCTGTCCATCTGTCTCTTTCTGTCTTTGTCTGTCTGTCTCTCAGGTATCGAGGGGATCATTGAAGCCTACCGGATGGTTCTGCCTCAGCTGAGACTCTCTGGACCAACAAACTTCTCTCCCATCATCACTCACGTCGCTTCCATCGCTGCTACGGCTGCACAGACCAACACCGCCTCTGTGAGAAAACACACACACACACACTGAAAAACAATATAAAAGAAGTTTCAAACACACACTCTGACCCATGCTTGTGTGTCTCTGTGCAGCAATACTTCGTCCTCCTCATCCTCACCGATGGCGAGATCACCGACTTTGACCAGACCAGAGACGCCATCGTCAGGGCGTCGCGGCTGCCGCTGTCCATCATCATCGTAGGGGTGGGGCCAGCTGACTTTAAGGCCATGGAGCTGCTGGACGGAGACGACGGAGTGCTGAGGTCGACAGTGGGGGAGGCCGTCACCAGAGACATCGTCCAGTTCGTCCCGTACCGGCAGTTTAAGGACGTAAGACTGTTTGTTTACAGATAACAGCTGATTTCACCACAACACATCGTTAATCTGTGGGAACAGTTGGAAAGTTTTTTTAAAATCTGTTTTATCTCTGCGTCTCCAGACTCCCCCGGCGGCCCTGGCTCAGTCTGTCCTCGCTGAAGTCCCCAACCAGGTGGTCTCCTACTTCAAAATGAGAGGCCTGGATCCCCTTAAACCCCAGGCTGCCCCCAAACCCTAAAAACCAGCTCCTCATCACCAAACCTGAGCCCACAGCGAGCACTCCTTCCCTCTGACCAATCATAACGCTGAAAGCTCCCATTCCAGGATCAGACCACTGCTGTGAGACCAATAGGATGACTCCCAGCCAATCACAACGCAGCACTAAGCTGTCAGCCAATCAGGAGGCCAGAAAGACACTGATGTTGTTTTTGTACGATTACTTTGCTTTGGACTTTTTTCTTTAATCAATCGATGATTCTGATGCGTAGATACGATCGTTCTGCTGCTCGCCAACTAACTATGCAATGTTTACTAACGTGTGCCACAATCACAGAGCGACACACACACACACACACACACACACACACACACACACACACACACACACACACAGCTGTGTGTTAGCATGTGTGCTGCTCTGTTAGCTTGATTCAGGTCTTGATACTTTGCACTTTGCTTCTGCTCTAAATGCTGGAAAATTTTATCCTGAATGAAAGTTTTTACTCTTTAAATCAAAAGCTTTATTATAAACGCTGCCTTAGCCTCGAGCATGCTGCTCCTGCTGCTCCTGCTGCTTCTTCCTGATTGTTTCAGACCCTGGGTGGTTTGTCGATGCTGCCGTGTCAGCTCCCAGTCCGGACGTGGTTACAGAGGAAAACGCTGACACATTATTTGAGCGATTAAACAACAAACAGTTAAATTAAAAAGAAAAAAGAAAAGGTATAATTTAGTTCACGCAGTAAAGACTGATATCTTTCTTCCTACAGAAACAAAACTTCAACTTATGACTGAAATTTGTCTGGATTTTGACATTTAATATACAAAAACAAAATTCTGCAGCCAAAGATTTGAAGGAGGAACTCCGACAAAATAAGTAAAAGTTAAAAAAAAAGTGCAATTTTTTCTCTTTAAAACTAGATCTTATCAAGTGATTTTGTCTTGTTTTCAGTAGAAAATGTCTTTTTATACTTGATATGAGCCACATTCACCTGACCAGTCCAGAAAAATGTCTTTTTTTAAGTTATTTGAAGACAAAAATGAGGTCTGAATTGTTTATAACAAGTTCAAAATATTTGCCAATGGAACAAGAGACATTATTTTAGTTTAAGCAAATTTCCCAACAAATTTTTCATTTTCCATTGGCAGATTTATTTTACATGTTTCAAGCAACTCAGACCTCATTTTTGTCTTTGAATAACTTAAAACAAGACATTTTTCTAGACTGATAAGTTGAATGTGGCTCATATCAAGTATAATAAAACAATTTTTACTTAAAATAAGACAAAAACACTTCATAAGATTTCAGTTTTGCAGTGTTAAATGGATAACATCCAGATCTATCTATATGTGCAACGACTTTGCCCAGTCATTAAATAAATCTTTATCTCTATGAGTGATATGTTGGGTTAACTTTTTAAGTCACAACAGCATCAGGATCGGTCGTATCCAGGAAGAGTCTTGTTAAAAAGTGACAAAAAGACATCGGCTGAGCAGAGAGACGGGCTCAGAGACAGATGTAAAAGGAGATCACACTCTGATTTTTAACTCTGATTTGATTTTATTTGTAGCACAAACACAGTTATCCTGTGTGTTTCGATGAGTGTTAACCTTAAGACAGGTGCATGCAAATTAAAATGCACTGAAAGCTAATCTTGACGTTAACAGCTGAGCATCCTTCGGATACTTAATCTGTCCAAAGATTGCAAAAGTAGGAGATGATGTCTCTGGTTATCAGACATGAGGGTGAACTGGGAGCTGACACAGCAATCTTTAGACATGTAACGCTGTTTTTCTTCTACATAACCACAACACGGTGCCCACCATCCTCACATTAAGAGTCTGATTATCTCTTCTTCTTTTACCAAAGACTTCTGTCAGTTTGACACCGCTTCTCTTTTCTGGGATACTGGAATGATTTTAACATCCTCAAATGTGTCAAAACTCAAGTTTACTACCACTAAGCCTTACTTATGTTACCAATATGCACTGCTTATGTATGAGTTTTAGCCAAAGTCTCATCTGCAAACTCTTGAAATCTCACGTAGCCTTTAAAAAATGACCAATTTTACTTTGTACATTCATCAGAATATCTCATATTTTGTCAGGGTCCAGAGACAATAAAAACGGTCCAATTCCAATTCCTCCAGGAAATGTCTGAAATATTTCCAGTCTGACCGAGGTAGCTGTTATTTAGCTATAAAAATGTATGAATGCACTTGAAGCTTTATAGGAGCTGATATTTTGGACCAGGAGTTAGTTTTTTATACGTTAAGCTTGAAGGTCCTGTATGCTGAAGTTTGACCCTGCTGAGCTGCCATAATGTGTTATTATTTTTCATCATTGTTTTATACGTCAGTGTTTGGGTCGAAGGGAAAAATTGCACATCATGCTGTAGCTACATTAAGGAGGAACTTTTCAATTTTTCTGAACTGTGTATCTAGAGAACTCCACTTCCCATAATGCTTTGCTCACCAGTGCAGCTCACAGTGATTCCAAACTCTTCTTCACAAGCTGTCCTTCATTTTTTTTTTTTTTTAATCTTTGTTCAGCCCAATCTGACTAACTTCTACTAACCGACCAGCTTAACTAGACCAGTCTGACCAGTAACAGGTCACTATGTGAGCTCTGCCTGTGGGAACGAAAAAATAAAACTACATTGGAAAAAAAAAAAGAGTTTCTCTGATCTTTTTATTATTCTGCTGTTCTAGAGACATTTTTGATCTTCAGACTAATTTTTTTTTTTTTAACAGTCTTCCCTTTTCAGGATCACAGGTGAAGAATGATGTTCTGACCTGAATGGAAGAAGAAAAAAAAAAAGAGTTCTAGAATTTTGCCTCGACTGCCTTTGATGGTAAGGTATTCTAGAATCATGTCATCATTTGCCCTGAAATTTAAGATAGGTGTTCTGGAATTTTCTGAAGGCTGGCCAAGAATAGTTTTAAAGATAAAGTTGGGGAATTCTTTAATTTTGCCAAAAATGGCTTGAGACCTTAACATAAGTGTAATAGATAGATTAATCTTGAATGGTTTTAATGATACAGGAAAGTATTGGCTTTGAAAATTAGAAAAGAGAAAGAATATTCCGGAATTTTGTCAACTGTCTTTAGAGATAACAGTTTTCCAGAATGTTGCTCTGAATAGTACAGTGGTGTATTGTGTTTACCCAAAAAGAAAATAAAACAAAATCCTTCTGTTTTTACAAAATAAATATCTCATAAAAACTGTTATGAGATACTATCTCGTAAAAAGGGAAAATATTTATTTTAGAATTTCCTGTTTTTATGAGATATTATCTCATAAAAACAGGAATCTGAAAAGTAGAGGAATTCCTGAAATTCTTTAATCGTCATCTAGATGAAAAAAATGAAACATGTAGCTGTGAACTAAAACACGTTAAAAAGCCTACCTTACCTGTATTGATCCAGCATCTCTGATTAGTGGCAAAAACATGCAGCAACAAGTCATGCAGCAGATCATGGGAAATCCTGTTTTTATAAGATACTATCTATCTATATCTATAAAAACAGGAAAAAAATTTATTAGCACCTAAAGACAGGAGGATTTTTTTCAAGTGAATGCAATACGACACTGTACAGTAGCTATAATGATGAAAATAAATATTCCAGTATTTTCCTAAGCTTGCTTTGGAGATGAAGAAAAGCTTTCCAGAATTTTGCCTCACCTGGCTTCAAAGATAAAGATAAATCAGTGACAGTGCAGGCTCAAACTTGAAGCAGTCCAGATGACTTTTGAATACAAAAAATGATATATGTCGTTGAATGTGGAGTCTATCAACAGAAACGCACAATTCTTCATTAGAAAGATCAAATTTAACCTGACATTTGTTTAATGAACAATGTCTGAATAGCAGCACTGAGCTCCTTGTGTGTTATCACCCATCAGATAATCTTAATTCAGCCAGGGGGTTGAGATTTTATTATGAGTAGTGTTCTGGCTGCTACATCAGTAGTCTGAGGAGGATTTGGTGCAGTGGTGATCGCTCTAAGCCTGCAAGAGAAGCTCAGCTTCCCCTAAAATGTCCCCAAAAAAATGGTGATATGTTCTGCTGTGTGTATATGTCATTGATAAATCTGCGCTAGAATTCCTTCATCTTTAGTTCAGAATCAGCTCCTATCACAGGTAACTGGCTCCACCTCCTTCTCATTCATCCCCGCAGCGTCTCAGCGCTTTAACACAGTCGGACGCTGAGCGTCTTCTGACTTCAGAGGGGAGGAGTAGAGTGGGTTGTTCCACTGTGGAAACTGGACGGTCATTGGATAAACGCTGGGTTTTGTCCCGTCCATCAGCCAAATCCCTTTTTGATTGACAGTGAAATGAGCCAGTCAGAGATCTTGAAGTATAACCCTCCACCGGAGCATCTTCTCAGTTTTACATTCAGTTGTTCTGGACTGATCCGGAGGCTTTATCGATCCCCAGTGAGTTTACTTTTCTTAAAAACGACGAGCGTTGTGTTTAAAGATTCTCTCTCTCTTTTCACCAATAAGCAGCTACAGCTACAGCTGTGGAGCTTCTCCCCCTGTCACTCACACTTACAGCCTGTCGTAGTCTCATGTAGCAGCTCCAGCTGCTAACAAGCTGACACGGAGGGTAGAAACTACATTTCAATTAATAAACAAATTTATGATGTAGGCCGGAAAAAAAATGAGCTTCCCCTCCTTGACTGACCAGCAGCTGCCACTGATTTGGTGTACATGTGGAGAGCAAAAGCAGGAGGAACAATCAGCTGCATTAACAGGAATCCTGCTATCAGTGGGAATCTAAAGGTTGTCAAAGACCCCTGAACACCCTGAGGGGATTCTACTTTGCATAACCATCACTCAACCAAACATTATCTCAACTATTCCCTGGCTACCACTTTAAGGTGACAAACACATCAATAGAAAGTATTGATCAGGAGAATATTTTTCTGATATAAAACGGTTTATGTTAAAAGCTTTGCTTGTCCACAGGGGGCTGAAAATACAAAACAAAGATACAAACGAGATATAAATTACAGTTTCAAATGTTGTACTTAAGTAGTCAAACTTTTAAAATATCAATTATTATGTAAATTGATTAAAAAAGTCACTTTATAACCAGACTTTTATTTGTTTATCATGGGTATAAAGTGTTGTTGTTGTTGTTTTTAGACTGAGGACAGACAATTTTTACAGCCCGTTTTGCTAAAAATGTACTTTTTGGATCCAGACTTTTAAAACAGGGTGTCAATTTCTCAACAAAACAAGATATTTTTATTACAAACTTTGTGCTGTTGAATACATAAGCTAACGTAATAAGGGTGGATGTTAAATTCTTTATTTTACAGTAAATGACCCAAACACTTTGTCGACTTCCTTGACTATATATGTGTGTGTGTGTGTGTTTGGTGAGGAGGAAACTAGTTGTGCAACTTTATTTGCCTTCTCAAACATCAGGGAGGACCTGCCCTAACAGACACACACACACACACACACACACACACACATACACTTAACAAGCTCTCATCTACTGTTCTGCACACACTCAAACACACACTCGTACACAGGTACCTCCCATCACCTGAAAGACGAACAGAAACACACACATCAGCAGTTAGAGTCCAGCTGCTGCAGAGAGCAGAGGGGTTCAAAGAGACGCCATGTAGAGCAGGTGAGCGCCGGTCGACAGGTGTGTGAGCTCTCATCATGTCCATCACCGTCAGTCTGAGGAGGATCGCCAACCTGCCGGGGAGATACGACAGGAAGGTCGAGCTCAGCTTCAGAGGTCAGTGACACACACACACACCAACACACACACACCAACACACCAAACTGGGTCAAAAACATGCAGTTATTCTCTTTTTTCCCACTTTATTCTCAGTCCCTGAATGCAACAACGTACAATGTTTGGTTTACGCAAAGTAAGCTTCAACTTTGTCACAGTTTGGAGCAGCGAAAGAGGTTTTTGTCTAAAAACATAAATAGAATTGGTTGGATATATTAGACAGTCTCAATTCTAGGAAAACACCTCCTCACCAAGACACAATTTTGTGAAATTCCCTTTAAACTGTCACGTTTAAATGGGATAAAATGCAAAAAAGGAAATGTGACGCTCTTATAAAACTTGTGTTCAACATTAATAGCATAAAAATGTGACTTTTAATACGTTGGTTTTTAGAAAAGCAAGAAATAGCAAGAGTGAGTTAAAATGCAATAAAAGTCCAAAAGTTAAAGCTCCCCTGAGTAACTTTTTCTCTATCTTGATTGGCCAAAGTGGTGCCTCTTATTTCTTCTCTGATTTTGTCCTAAACATTATATTCTGTTGTTTGAACTCAATAAAAACCATGAAAATGTAAACAAACACTGTTCCTGGAGTGACACCTACCCCCCGCAGATGATTTCAGACTTTAAAGTAGCTCTATAAAAAATTATCAGGCTTCATTCAGATGGTCTGGTTAGCTTTTGTAGCACATAACAAGACATCAGTTTCAATTTCAGCCTGATTTACACCCAGAAAAAAATCCTCACAGGAGCTTTAATTTAAACCAATTAAATTTAAAGGGCGGCAGTAGCTGAGTTCATAGGGACTTGGCTGGAGGGTTGATTGTAAATTGTAAAAGTGCTCTTAATGAAGCTCATTCAAAGGGACGACACATCCTGCTGCGTGGTTTAAACCCACTGTAATTTATCATCCTCTGTCAGCATCATGTGCTGTTTGAAGATGAATTTTCCAGAAGGGATTAAAGAGTTAAATCTTCCTCTAAATCCACCTGTAGACTAAAAGAAAAGGCAAGGAAAGTCTAGTTATGAGAATCCATTCATACAAACAGTGACTGAAAGGGCCTTCAGAGTTATAAACAAAACAGAAACATTAACACCATAAGGCATGCAGCAAACAGAAGCCTTGAAACATAAATTACTTTAAAAAAAAAAAGAAAGGAAAGAAAAAATAGACAAGATCAAGAAATTAGAATTAGTTGTAGTCAAGTTTTTTGTGTTTCCTGTTGTATTTTGTAGTTCTGGCTCCCTGTTTGTCTAGTTTAGCTGCGCTTCCTGCCTCCCTCTGCTTCCCTCCATCAGTCTCACCTGTGTCCTCTGTCACACCTGCTGCTCATCATGGTCTGTATTTAGTCTCTGTTTCCTCTCTTCTGTTTTTGCACTGTTACGTCTTCTTCTTTTGGATGTTTTAAAGTAAGTTTTGTTTTGTCTTCTTGACTTTGAGCTGCATAAATCTCTACAAGAGACCTCCTAATTTGTTTGAAACCCACTGTGAAAAAGAAAACTCTGAACACATTTTCCTCCATAATAATAACTCATTAATTTAACAGGTTCAGACTGATTTCACAAATCATGAACAAAAACTGATATAATATTGTAAAAATGTTATAAAACAAGATACATAGCTCTGTTATTGAATCATGGCAAATGATGATGAAAAATTTCCCAGTAAGAGGAACGTGTGTGAACTCTGGAAGATGTTGGAGGCAGGCTGTCCTGAACATTTCCAGAATTTATCAGAGGTGCATGTGTCTAAAGCCCCAACTGTATCATGTGAAACCAGGGACGAAGCCAGGGTTTCAATTTTGGGGGGCAGCTTTACCCATGACGCTGCCCCTGGTTGAAACACTACTGAAGGTGTTTAATTTTGGAGATAGTCTTTGTCGTCTCAGAAGATATTTCTGTTGTGAAACTTCTTTCAAGGCCATGCCTGATTTTACTCTTTCCTTACAGTGGAGGTGAGACAGACAGAAAAAAACAAAATATTTCTTTCAGGTCTGTTTTAAAAGGTGTTTGGGGTTTAGAATACGTTTGTACTCACTTTGAGCCATGGTTCATTAATTTTAACCCATCATTTAGCCGTTATAACATGTCTGTTTGTCTGTCTGTGTGTGTGTTCCAGGTTTCACTCATAAAACCAGAGTCCTGAAATGTGAGAATGTGGCCATCTTCAACGAGGTCAGTCCACCACTTCAATCTGTGGATAGATTTATTTGTCAGAACCTGTTGAGGTTCAGTTTTTACACCACAGGTTCCAGGTTTATCTTTTCTGTGTGTGCTTTTGTGAGTGTGTGTGTGAATGTGTGTGTTCCAGCTGGTAGCTTGTTTGTCTGCTTGAGATTGAAACTATTTTAATGGTGCTGAGAGGAAACTGTACCACTCCTACAGTAAACTTAGAGACACGCTGCACCGCTCCTTCAGCACACCTCCACCTGCAGCTGGTTTGATTCTGTTTACTCTGTTCAACTCTACGGGGACGATCAGGGCTCCTGAATGTGACTTCAGTAAACAGTCAAGTCATAAAATTAGAATTCTTAATTTTTTTTTCTCACAGAATTCTAAAATCTCAGGGCTGAACTAAGGGTCCTAACATTTTTTAAAAGTTCTAGAATCCTGTTGTTAAAGTTAGAAATTGAACTTTTCACCCTCGGAATTTGGAAATCTTGAGATTAAAACTTTCACCCTGGCTGTTTTTCTTTTCTTGTTGGGTTACATATACAATTCTTGAAATTAAAGTCAGAGTCCTGATCCACCCCCCACCCTTTGTTTTTAATTCAAGGAATCTCAAGAGTGAGGCTAAAAATCCAACTGTTCTTTCTATCATTACAGAATTTAAGCAATGTTTTTGGGAACATGGCAAATAAGGGATTTTATTGAAAAAAAATAAAAGAATAAAAAAAAAATAATAATAATAATAATAAAAAATAAATAAAGCTTATTATTAAAAAATGAATAAATAAATAAAAAGTAAATAAGGCCTTTTATTAAAAAAATAAATAAATAAGGGTTTTTATATTAAAATAAATAAATAATAGATAAGGGTTTTTATTAAAAAATAAATAATAAATAAGGGTTTTTATTAAAAAAATATATAGATAAAAATAGATAAAGTTTCTATTAAAAAATAAAATAAATAAATAAATAAATTTGTGAAAAAAAGAAAAGAAAAGACAAGGTTAGATGTCTGTTCAAATGTGTATTTTGCATTTCTGTTACTGTCATAGTATTAATAATGACATTTCTATCTTTTTCAACCAATTAAAAACTCAATCCATATAAATTGTCAAATGGTGTAACCCTCAAAAGCATGACCTGTATTAAATAATTGACTTTTTTTTTCAGTGTAATACACTGGTAAAACCACAATTACTGTACCCCTTTTGCGCAACATCAGGTTTTTTTTTTTTTTACAAGATACACTTGTTTCGCCAACTGACATTAAGCAGTTACACGTCTTTCAGCCTCATGTATATTTTCCCAGAATTCCAGAATCTCAACATCAGAATCTGAATTCTGACTTTGGTTTTGTTTTGGGAATTCTAGAACCCCGGTATTGAAGTTGTTATTCTGGCTTCTTTCCTCAGAATTCTAGAACCTCAAGATGAAATTTGAACTTTCAAGGTTTATGTCAGAATGGTTAATTTTTAATTTCCAAATTCTAGAATTCTGAAGCTGATCTGATCAGGTGAAAAATAAAGTTGAGTTTTACAGTGGCTCTTATTCTTTTCTGGTACATTTGGAGTTCTGTACATTCCTGTCATCATCCAATGTTTAATGATAATGTGAAAAATAGAAACTTGATCATATTCACAAAAGCAAATATGAAATGACACTCAAAAACGTAACACAACAGCCTCTCCTCCCTGTTTTAATTTGTATTTAAGTAAAAGAAGAAAAATTAAAAAATGTAACAAACCAACACAACAAAAACCAAACCAGATAACAACTTGTTGCTACGCGTGAAACCATTTGGCTACAGTTTTAATCGGCAAATATTAGCATCTGCAATAACATCTGCAATATTATACATGCTAAATGCTAATGTTAGCATTATGTTGCGGGCATGTTAGCACACAAATCATAACATTAACAGCTTCATGTGGAAATGCGTGTGTTTACTGAGGCCTTCGCCCGCCTCACAGCCTCACTTCAGCTGTTTGAATAAAGCTGCTGACGGTCACATGATGTCGACACACTCACCTGTGTTTAACGTGTTCCTGAGGAGAGTCAGGCTGCTGTTTGCTCTTCAGGTGTGACCAGGTGTGTGTGTGTGTGTATGAAGCTTATCACACTCTGATAAATGTGTATGTTATGTATTAAACTCTATGTGTGTGTGTGTGTGTGTGTGTGAAGCTATTGCGCACTATGTATTAAACTCTATTTGTGTGTGTGTGTGTGTGTGTGTGCAGCACTTCCGTTGGCCTCACTATGGTAAAGTGATCAGAGAAGAAGTTTTGACCGTCAGTGTTTACAACTGCAGCAAAGTTTTCTCCAACAGGTAACACACACACACACTCATCATTAGACTGTTTCCATATGAACGCTGTGTGTCATAATGAGTGTGTGTTTTACGTGCAGGTTACTGGGGAAGCTGGTTATCAGTCTGCAGCATGTTGTCACCTCAGGGAGGCTGTTACTGCGGGAGCCGCTCACTGACGCCAACTACAGCCTGACCGATGTAGATGAACACACACTCACTCTCCAGACTGTGTTTTAGCAGAGATTACCTGTGTGTACACTGACGTCACGTCTCCCTCACAGATCTACATCGAGCTGGATATTCGGTACCATCCTCTTGAAGGAACAGCGGGGGGCTGGGAGGGAGGAGACTTCCTGAAAGTTGAAGATAAGGATGAGTAAGATCACTTCCTGGATCATCGTTTTCCATTAAACGGTTCCTTTGTGTGGTTTGACAGAGATGGTCATCCACACCAGCAGGGGGAGCTCTGACCACTCCTGATTTTACTCGTTTTATGATTCTTCCTCAGGTCAGCTCTGGTCATCAAGAATGAAGGATTTGATGAACCTGACAGGTGAGAACTACCACTCATCTTTTGTAGCTTCAGCAACCCCACAGACTGACTCTTATCTGTTAATGACAACTTAAAGAGGGGGTATTGTGCTTTTTATACAAGCTATATTCAGTCTCTCTGGTGCCCCTGAAGTAGCTTGATATGATTTAAAGCTGAAAAGTCACCTTTATTATTTCTCTCTGGTGTTAAAGAGCACCCTTATTTCAGCCTCTGTCTGAAACATTTAGTTTTTGCTGCTGTCTCTTTAAGACTCCCTACCGCAAAACCCCACGATTTTAGATACACCTTGCTAGTTCCAGGTTGGACCCCCTTCTGCCTTCAGAACTGCCTTAATACTTGGTGGCATAGATTCAACAAGGTCCTGGAAACATTCCTCAGAGAGTTTGGTCCATATTGACATGATAGCATCACACAGTTGCTGCAGATTTGTCGTCTGAACATCCATGATAAGAATCTCTCGTTCCACCACATCCCAAAGGTGCTCTATTGGATTGAGATTGAGATGGTTGTGGGTTAAAATCCCAGTAGATCAGCAGTTTCTGAAATACTCAGACCAACAACCATGCCATGTTCAAAGTCCCTTAAATCACCTTTCTTCTCCATTCTGATGCTCGGCTTGAACTATAGCTGATCATCTTCACCATGTCTACATGCCTAAATGCGTTGAGTTGCTGCCATGTGATTGGCTGATTAGAAATTTGTGTTAAAGAGTAGTTGGACAGGTGTACCTAATAAAGTGGTGAGCGTACATCCATGTTTAGGATCTGGGCAAGAAAAATACCCCCTTTTGATGTTGGCTAAAATATTAAATGTTGAATTGAGAATGTTTTTGTTTTTAAAAATAAGATATGCTCATTTTAATTATTTAGACTCAGTATGGTTAATTTAAGATTGGTAAAAAGACTTTCTTTCTCTCTCTCCTCTCAGTCAGCCAATATTTGCTCGCCCAGGTCAGCTGGAGAGGGAGGTCCGGCGTCTGGGTCGCAGTTTGGTCAGGACGTCATCGGGGGATGAAGATGAGGAAGATGAAGATGACGAGGATTTTGATGATGACATGATGGACCTGGAGGCTTCAAACATCATCTTCACCCCTTTGCTCAGGTCTGATCACTTCAACTCCCCTGTACCCAGCTGAGTCAGCTCAGTTCAGTCTAATGTGTGTGTGTGTGTGTGTGTGTGTGTGTGTGTGTGTGTGTGTGTGTGTGTGTGTGTGTGTGTGTGTGTGTGTGTGTGTGTGTGTGTGTGTGTGTGTGTGTGCGTGTGTGTAGTCGTTGCAGGCCCATGTCGAGGAATGTTACAGTAGCGACGCCCAGAGTGAAGAGCTTCCAGGTGAGTTCATCTATTGCTGATCACTCCTATCGTTAGCCTATTAGCATAATTGCCTCAGCCATACTTGAAAATTTTCAGAGAAGAAGAAAATAACAATTTAATGAATATTTATTATTTTTTTGTTACTATTAATAATATCATGTTTATAAAATTTACATTATTATCATTAACTTAGTTTTTTTTTTTTGACTCTGGAAACCATGCTGTGAAGCTGACAAAATAATAAGTCAAATGTGTATATGACTAAGGCATTTATGCTATCAGGCTAATGATATGATCTTCCTTAGGAAAAGCTTAAAAAGTGCGGCCCTGGTCTGTTTTTCATTAAAACATCACAATAATGTTGACCGTCTAGTTACAGCTACTTCTTTTGCGATGATTTTGGCGCCCTCTGTGGACAAAGTGGTACCTGTTACATCTTTGGAAAAAAGACCCATAAATAAATATGTTGTTTTCTTACCAAAAATTCCCCTTTGCTTTATTATTTTAACCTTCAAAAACATCCCTCACTGTAAATCTTTGAGGTAGAAAATGTCAACAACTGCTAATTTTAGCATTGTGCTCTTTATTCTTTAACCTTTCTATGACTTAGGGGTGGCAGTTACAGACATTACAAATTATTGCAGAAAATGAATAAGACTCCTTGCTCATGCTTTTGTAGCTTGAAAAGAGTAATCAAGTCAATTTCCTAACTACAGAGAAGTAAAGAAAACCTCCTCACATGAGCTTTAGTACAAAGTTTGTAAAGCAGAAATTACAGAAATAGGATTGATGTGACTTATTTAGCAAATTCACGGGTATAAAATAGTATAACAAATGTTACTTACAGAGGGCTTTTACAGGACTCAAAGACACCGTACAATTGTTAAAATCAATACCAAAAAAAGAAACTGACAAATTACACATAAAACAAACAAAACACAAAAACTTAACTTAAATTTTCATCACTAGTTAGTAAACACAACATTCAAACCGAGCTCCTCCTCCTGGGCTCAGGGCCAACAGCAGCACACACCCACTGCCTCTGACCGTGACTACTTGAACACACTCACTAGCTCAGCAACCACCTGCAGCTTTGTGTTTCTATGTGGGAGAGACTCAAGAGCCGTGCACCTGACTTAGCATGTTAGCATGTTAGCACTTGAATTTCTCTAAGGGATAAATAAAGTATCTATCTATCTATCTATCTATCTATCTATCTATCTATCTATCTATCTATCTATCTATCTATCTATCTAGCTAATCACTGGTATTTGACACATACCTGCTTAGCAGAAAGCTAACTTTCTGTTATCTGTTTTATTTGCTAGCATATTAGCATAAATACCTCAGCCATACTCGAGAATTTCTGAAAAGAAGAAGAAAAAAAACATTTTTTATGTATATTAATTATTATTTATTACTTTTGATAATATCATGTTTATATATTCTAACAAATTTCACTTTGGTTGTGTTTTCTTCCTCCGTGCTACGTCCACTATTGCAGCTGCTCTGGTTAGCTTCCACTTGTAATCATCAACACGCAAAGTACACTTTTGCACTGGGTGCTCTGTTATTGGCTGAGGTAACCATGCTTAGTCTCCACCCAGAAATGTCCCAACACAACCAAAACCTCAACATCCCAGTTTTGGGGGCACTGGTATATGTGCTTTTAAAATTAATTATTAGTCTATGTTTTTTCTTTTTTTTGATGGTTGCCTTGCTGTTTTTGTGTATGGTTGTTCTTTTTAGTTTGTTTACATATGGACCCTGAGTCTAAAATAAAGCCTATCTAACTTTCTTTCTATCTATCTATCTATCTATCTATCTATCTATCTATCTATCTATCTATCTATCTATCTATCTATCTATCTATCTATCTATCTATCTATCTATCTATCAGGTCTTATATCCACAGTAATAAAATATATAAATGATCTGTTGCTCTAACGACCACTCATTGCCTCCTGAAGGCTCTTCACTCCCTGACACGTGCTGGATGGTGTTGCTCAGTCAGTTTATGACACTGTTTGTGTACACGTGTGTCTCTACAGGTGAACGTAAACATCCTGGAGGCTCAGAAATTGGTTGGCGTAAACATCAACCCTGCTGTTTTCATCCGAGTGGGGAAGCAGAAGAAACGCACGGTGACGCAGAAGTCTACGAACTGCCCTTTTTACAACGAGGTACCTCAGAGGAGGGGAATCTAACAGACTAATGACACATTGAATGCAGAGAGAAGTCTAACACAGGTGTTAATGTTGTTTCTTTCTGCAGAACTTCCAGTTTGAGTTTCAGGAGGACCCTCAGATCCTCTTCGATAAAGTCATTGAGATAAAGGTCGGTTTGTTTCTCACGTCTGATTTGTAAAAACAGACCTCAGCACGTTCACAGGGGTCACCTGTGATGTCTCCTCCTCTCAGGTGTTCCACAGACGGACCCTCGCTTTCCTGATGACCCACATCGGAACCTATAAGATCGACATCGCCACCGTGTACAACCAGCAAGGTACAAACACGGCTCACTCTGAGGGATCAAAACACTGCAGCACTCTCTGACCTTTGACCCCTATGTGTCTCCAGACCACCGGTTCTACCAGAAGTGGGCTCCCCTCGTAGACCCCATGGACACCCGCTCAGGGATCAAAGGTTACGTCAAAGCCACGCTCAATGTGCTGATGAAGGGAGATGCCCTGGGCATGCCCAGTCTGCCTCCGTCCTCCAATTCTGGAGCCAGCGAGGACATCGAGAAGTCAGTCATGAGGAAACCGAGTCTGAGTCATGTGAACTTCCTGTTATGCTAACTCTGATATGTTTTCCTGCAGGAACCTGCTGCTCCCTCGTGGTATCCCCTCGGAGCGCCCGTGGGCTCGATTCCGTGTCCGGATCTACAGAGCCGAGGGTCTGCCCACCATGGATGCAGGGCTCATGGCGAAGGTGTCAAAGGTCACAGACAGAACCATCTTTATCGATCCTTACGTAAAAGTAACCTTCGCTGGACAACAGGTGATCACACCTTACCTTTATACACTACTGAAATCATCAGTCACGTGACCACCGCTGAGAGCTGCTAATGTGTGTGTGTGTGTTTGTGTGTGTGTGTAGGGGGAGACGTTGATAGCCAGCGCTACCAGCTGTCCAGAGTGGAACGAGGAGATCTCTTTCATCGAGCAGTTTCCTCCAATGGCTCAGCGAATCAGAATCCAGATCCTTGATGATGCAAAGATGGGAGACATCGCCCTGGCAACGCACTACCTGGACCTACAACAGATCTCTGACCCCACAAGGAACGGTACGGCCCATGGTTTATAATCATTACGAAAGTGACAACAATGTGAAAATCAATCAACATCGCAATGTTAGATAAAAAAACAACAAAAAAACATCCTTATTATTTTTGCCATTACTGAAAAACCAGCTTTAATTTATTACTTGTCTGTCTGCAGGATTTAACCCAACCTTCGGTCCGAGCTGGGTCAACCTGTACGGCTCCCCTCAGAACTCAACACTTGGAGACGTCCACCAGGTAAATAAATTGCTCTCAAAATAAAAAGACACATGCTTTGAGCTCTAATTAGACCCCCTAAACATGCTCAAAAACTCACCAAAATTGGCACACACCCCACAATCACGGAAATTTTTTGATATGACACCAAACACAACCCCCAACATCCCATAATATGTCCTCTAGCACCACCTAGGCACTCAAAAACACACAAAAACAGCTCTAGTAAGTGGTAGGAATGTCGTAGAGAGATGAAACCAACACCAAAATGTCCGTCTCATTGGCCTATTTCCATGGGAAGCTGACAATTTGCCTTTCAAATTAAGACTTCGCTGCATTTTTACCCTTTCTGCAAAAATTATCTCCTCCGAAACCATAAGTGGTATCAGCTCCAAAATTGCTCACATGACAGACTTGACCCTGCTTTACAAAAGATGTGCACGACTTTGACGTTTCAGACCCAGTTTTCGAATGACGAGCCCTCAAAGTTGGTGAACCCTCTCAGCTCCCTCCATGTAAACAGATGGGGTTTTTCATTCCTGACCATGAAGGCTGCAGCATTTGGGCCTCTAGACAAAAAAGTAAAAGTTGTATAGCTTTAAAAATGACATGAATGGATTCCTGCCCAAATTTCCTAAAAAAATATCACATTTTTACACATATTAGGTCAACATTCAGGCCTAAATGACGAGCTGTTTGTAAACTTTTGTGAATTTGAATCCTCCCTCTGCTGCTGCTGTTCCGTGGTGATGTCACACTGATTAGGAGTTCCGTGCAGCTGGTCATGTGACTCAGCAGAGGAAATAATACATGGTATTAACTGTTATAGCACTTAGAGGGGCAGAAAGTGATAAAACCTTGACAGTGGAGGGGAAACAGGTATGACAGACCGGCAGAAGGGACCATTTTACTTTCGAGACAAATAGGATTGAAACATTAAACCAATATGGACGATTCTGGACTTGACTGTACTGGACTGACCCTGTCTCTGCTCCAGGCTCTGAACCAGGGTCTTGGTGAAGGAATCTTCTACCGTGGTCGGATCCTCATTGCTCTCTGCGTGGAGGTTTACTCCTCCCCCTCCGCCGTCATCACAGACCCAGCCTCTGCTGCTCTGGCAAAGGTACTTCCTGTGAATCCTGCCTCTGGTTGGCTGCTCTTTCCTTGAATTTTGATACGATCCCACTGATGTTTTTTTCTGCTCTCTTTTTGTGTTTTCGTAGATGAAAGGAGCTCTGGGGAAATTTGGGATGAGGAAGAAGAGGGGCAGCAAGAAGGAGAAGAAGGAAGGTCAGCCAACTGAGAAATACAAACTAGATATGGACTGTCCATCAGTGACATCACCCATTGGTTTACAATGAAGTGTTATGAATCCTGCAGGTGGTGCTGGGTGAACTGGAAATGCTCATCTCTGCTGTTTTTTTGATAAATGTGGAAAAAGTAAAAGCACAACCCTACATAAATTTATCATAAACAAAGAAATAACAATCTCACTCTGACACATTGTGAACATGTATGATTCAGCTGTAAAACATGGGTTTATATGGGTTTTATTGGCTTTTGGGGGCAGCCTCTAGTGGCCACTTGAAGAACTGCAGTTCCTAGCACTTCTGCAATGACCTTAAATTTCAACATTTTATGTTACTGCTCTAAATTCAAACCTTTAACTGCAGGATGAAGTTTAAAAGTAGTTTAAAAATAGTGGCGAGCCAGCCAGGAGAGCCAGTTTCAGTCTTCTTTAAAAGAACAGAAGAGGGTTCGATTTCAGTCTGGACCTCTTAGAGAGTTATTGATCCTGGAGCTCCACTTCATTTAGTGTTGATTAAATGTTTTTTTTTATTGTTACTCTAGCACCTGCTGCTGCCAGCGGAGCAGCTGATGATTCAGGAGATGCAGGAATCGAGGTGCCAGAGGCTGTTACGGTGGAGGTTGAAGAGATCCACCCACTCCCAGAGGTCGGTGATATCATCATAGTTTATGGGAACTTCATTTATTGATTGACCCAGGTTCATTCATTTTATTGGTTTTTGGTTTTTGTCTTCAGGGTTTTCTTGGAGAGAGGGAAGACTTTCTGTTGTTTGCATCTCTCTTTGAGGTCACCATGATGGACGCATCCATCGCAAACAGACCGGTGACCTTTGAACTCTCCATTGGTAAGCAATTTTATGCCCTTGGTATGAAGGGTGTTTGTTCATGAACAGAGCAATGTTAGAGCTGACTATTGACAATTTCAAACTTGAATTTAACCTAAGATAAAATAGTTAAATGACTTTCAGACCTAATGTGAAACTTGGTAAGACGATCAAGTTGATCTTCCCCAGATCAGTACTGGGCCATGAATACTTGAAGAATTGTGTGACTTATTGAAACTACCTGTATCTCAGTTTTTTGAGTGATACAATTCAGTCTGGACCTTGAATCTTGAACTGATAAAAATAAAACACTGTGTCATGAAAGGAACACCATCGTTTGCGGTAAATACCAATTGTCAGCTGGCTCCAATATGAAGTTTGCTCAAACATGGTGATGGATAAAGGTCAGTGTGGAGCCAGACACTAGAAATTTGGTTCCCAAATAAAACCCTGACCTCTGTTTTTCAGGGAACTATGGGAAAGTAGTGAGAGTTGTAAAATCCAAGAAGAGCCAGAGTAAGGAGGAGCTGAGGAAAAGTAAGGAGGAGCTAAGGATGAGCAAAGAGGAGCTGAGGGCAAGCCGTGAGGAGCTCAGGTCGAGCCGTGAAGAGCTCAGGTCGAGTCGTGAAGAGCTCAGGTCAAGTAAGGGGGATCTGAACGAAGAGACCCAGGGTCTTCTGGAGTCTGAGGAGGAGCTGGACAAGGAGGAAGTGTTGAACCCTGAACCTGAGAACAGATCCTTGTCTGCTGCTTTTAGAACTGAGCCCACCGAGTACGACAGGTAAACAAACACTGCACCTACACTCTTAACTACAACAGTATTCGTCCACTGAACACTGGTACTACAGCTCTGAGATGTCCAAAGTGTTTCATAACAGTTTGATTCCAATGAAATTTGAAAACTGGGTGGGTCTCCCTGACCGTGTTGTATCCTGGTTTAATTGGTATCACTCAGGGGAGAGCTCTTGGGCCTGTTTCATTTTTATGAAACATAAGTCCACCTACATCCCTTAAACTTACTGTACTGATCCTCATTCATATGGCAATGACACACAGATGCACAAATCCATCTCATCAAAAGCGCCTCAGTCTCTTATCACCTGCCGAGAACGCCAAGTATGGAGAGACAAGAACTTTTTAAAGCTAAATGACAGCAGATGTGGCTTGCTTTTTACTCAATTACCCAAAAAGTCTCCCAAAAACTACAGATCATCCAGAAAACCACTAACTAAGACAAGTTTTGTTTTCTGTTTTTTATGCCTTCATTCAGAGAAGAAAGTAGATCAAGAAGGAAACAGGGCAAGGGTGGGGAATGACCTTTGGGGAAAGATGGGCCAATTGCTCGAGGGCTAACCTAAACCTTTTGGACATATTGCCGCCTTGACAAGAGTTTAAACTTGGTGAAAGAAAACTGAAATACCATAACTCCAGTTCCTCTTCAGAAACAGGGAGCGCTGGCTACCTACTATCTTGTCTTGTTCTGGCACCTGATCTAGCCAACCAATGTGGTCTTCCTGTCCCCAAACAGTAGACTGACCAGTGAGCAATGTACCATGATAATTCTTGGAGGATTAACCGAAACACCGCCACTGCCGAGACACGTCTGCTGTAACGACAGATTTCTTGTGTACTTGTTTCTCAGATCTTTCCAGTGTATCCCTCTCCAGCCCCCCTCCGCCAAACCAAAGCCTTGTCTGTTTGTCTGGAGTCAGTTTGAGGATCACAGCTTCCGTCTCTATCAGGCCAACCTGCTCAGCAAGATGGCGGACCGACTGGTACGGGTCACAAGACTTCAAACTATTAAATCTGTATCAAGCCATCCTGTGGTCATATCTCGTGCTTCTCCATTCGTCCTACAGGAGCTCGGTCTGGATGAGGTTGAACGTCTGTTGAGAAGGCCGAGGAGTAACGTAAAGGAGCGTTTTTTGGAGGTGTTGCTGGAGTTTGTGGCCTCCTGCAAGTCAGTCTCTTCCTCCTGAAGATTTGTGAAAAACATATGTAATCCAGAGTGATTTAACCTGTCTATTTGTTTGCGTCTTCCCCTTTCCCTGCTTTCCTGTCGCTCCCTGCAGACAGTTCAATGGTTTCTCAGACAGGAGGTCTCAGTCTCGTCCCAACAACCTGGACAAGTGCAGAAAAGACTTTATCAAGAAGAATCTAGTGAGTGTCATCTGTCACTTTTCTTACGAGCAAGCCTCTTTGTGAGTCACCATCCATCTCTAACCAGCCTCTCTGTCTCCAGGTCCTGCTGGCCAGACAAGGAGTGAAGGCCAGACGGCGGCTCACCAGGCGCAACGCAAAACAGCGGCTGGTGGACAGCAGGAAGCTCCTTAAGAAGCTTCGCTCACTCTCCAAAGAGGTCAGACGTCATTTCATGGCACCACAAACATGTGAAAGGTGAAAGTTCATTCAGTATTTCTCATATCTGACCCCCAACCATGTAACGTCTCCCTCCAGCCCCAGACGACGATCCCAGACGTGTTTCTCTGGCTGCTTTCCGGGAGGAAGCGATTGGCTTACGCAAGGATCCCAGCCCACTCCATCTACTTCTCATTGGTTGAAGAGCAAAGAGGGCGGGACTGTGGGCGACTCACTACGCTCTACATGAAGGTAACCTTTAAAAACAGTTTCTGTTGTGTCCCAACAGCTATCAATTACATCTTTAGCTCAGTACAATCCGTCTCTTTAGTCCCCAGGAAGTTCACCGAGTGACATCTTTGCAAAGCTAGAGGTCTACCTGTGGCTCGGTCTTGCAAAGTACAGCAAAGAAGTCACAGACTGCTTGCCGGAGGAGTTTGCACCAAATTACGAACAAGAGGAGGAAGAGCAGAGGAGGCTGGCCCAGGCAGGGAAGAGGAAGCTACCCATAACTCTGTCTTGTCAAGGTGAGTCACCTGAACTCGACTGAGGAAAACTTGCTCCATGTTGATTGGACCTGTCCAAGCTTTCCCTGGACCAATAAGTGAGTTCTTCCTTTCCCTTTTTGCAGACAGCAGATACTTCCAGCTACGGTGTCACCTCTACCAGGGGCGTGGCCTGATAGCTGCTGACGATAACGGCTTATCAGATCCCTTTGCAAGAGTCGTCTTCTCCACACAGTGCCAGGTCACCAGGGTGGGTACTTCATCATCACTCTTGAAAATTTACTGGCTGATTAGACAGTTGGTGGACTGCCCCTTTAAAACATCATTTCATCTTTGTGTGGTTCAGGTCTTGTCCAGCACCCTTTCTCCAGCCTGGTGTGAGTGTTTGCTTTTCGACAGAGTTCTGCTGGAGGGGACGAGGGAGGATCTCCAACGAGACCCTCCTCTCATCATCATCAACATCTACGACCAAGATGCGGTGGTAATTCTGACATCCATCTTCTGTCTATTGCTGCGTTTCAACCACGGGGACTATCCCCCAAAGTTAGGGGCTTAGAGCCTTGCTTCCTACCTTAAAACTACCCGGACCCTCTAGTCACAACACAACTTTATCCTCCAAAATCTCTTCTTGACCTTGCATACTGAGGAGGTTGTTTGCCGTATGTTCAATTTTTGTTTGTTTACCAACAGGGGTCTCCAAAACCTCTGGGTCGAACATTTGCAGAACCAGAGATTAAAACTGTGGAGCAGTACTACCAGAAACCTTTCCTCCGTTTCTACGACATAAGCATGGGGAAGGTTCCTGCGGGGGAGCTGTTGGCGGCCTTTGAGCTCATTGAGCTGGACTACTTCAAGTTTGGAGAGGTGACGCCTTTCAGACATTAAGACATCTTTTATGTCCCACCTTGTTTACCTCAAAGATAGGCAAAGCTAGATCACAAAAAAAGTTAGGTTTCCAACTTCTTATGTCTTATTTTGGGGGCCAGTTGTTTGAGGAATTTAACCTGGAACAAGATCAGGATTTGGAAATCACATGTCTTGCTATCCAGGATCATGAAATTTGTCTCAGTTTTATGCTGGTTTTTCAAAGCAACATTGGATTGGATCACCCTGGTCCGGATACACAGTTTTCAAGATTACCAAATCTGGATTACCGGTGCTCTGAATGGGACAACATATCATAAAATGGGCTAGCAGCTCAGTAAAGTAAAAAACAAAAAAAAAATATTGACATCCACTTCCACTTTTGAGTTCTTTTATGGACTTTTATCTGAGCCACAACAAATGAATAACAAATTTACATAAAAATACAAACTGAATATTTTGTTAAATGTTAAAAAGGAGGCTAAATGTTCAATAGTTGGCAAAATAAAAAAATGAAACGTTCAGGGTCCTTCATCTGCATTTTTAAGCTCTGCTGCACTTCAGAAGGAGGATCTAAAGTTTTTCACTGGTTTTCTGCAATTAACTCATCTTGATTTGTTCCTCTGCCAGGATTATCTGAGCTTCTGCTCTTTCAATTTCTCTTCGATTTTATTTTACTGTACTGAAAGGCGTCATTGTAAGCCTAAGTTAACTTTATTTACTGAAATGGTTAAACAAGTCAAGTGCTAAATACAAGTAAAAGTATCTACACTAAATTGTACAAATGTTGTATTATTTGACCAATTTTCAAAGTTTTTCTTCATTTTTTTTTCCTGAAATCCACCTTAGAATCCTGCCCCCTGTTGGGATCAGGGTAATCCAGTTTTTTTGGATCTAAGTGATCCAAACCCTACTGAAAAATTCTGAACAACACAAACTGAAGGTTTGATCCAGAACTAGGATTGGATAACGTGATCTAATCCAACAACAGAAATATGATTGGATTAGCTTTGAAGAACTGGCCCTTGGGGTTGGTTCCATATCTCCATCAGCAATCATTCAAAAATTGTAAAAGTTGAAATTGGCGTCAGTTTCGTTTCGGTTCACTTACGCCAGTGGTTTTTGATCCAACTAATGAACTTCATGTAATTCAATATACAGACAGAAAAGAAAGTGGGCCCAGGACTAAACCTTGGGGAACACCACAAGTATGAATTAATTTGTAGTCATAGAAAACTCTTCCCTGTTCCTGCAGCCTCGTCTGCCGAGCAGCGTGGACCCCCAGGAACTGACGTACCTTGAAGAACAGAGATGCTACATCATCCCAGAGGGAGTCCGACCTGTTCTGAAGACCTTCAGGATTGAGGTTGTCCTCTTCGACTGTTGACATGTTTTTGGGACCCTGGGTCATGTGATGGATCAGTGTTTCTCAAATTGTGGTCCGCGGACCACTAGTGGTCTGCCAGTGCCCCCTAGTGGTCCGCAAAGTTGATCAAATCTACAAAAAATGGTCAATAAAAACATTGAGTACTTTAATTTAATCTAAGTACTTAAGTTTTTAAATACTAGCAATTTTAAGTATTTTGGAATAATGTATCAGTAATGTAGTTAAACTCAGTTTTCAAGGCCCATTTTCTCCCTCATTCTAAAAGAAAACAATAAACAAAACACCAAACTATGAGGAAATTGGTTCACTTTTTTACTCAACTCTCTGTCATTTTGAAAAAAAACTTGTTCTGAATAAAGGTAATCAAAGAAATAAAATGTATAATTTTAATCAAAAAAATAATTGGAGTATAATCCATTTTCAAAATAATCGTTAGTTGCAGCCCTAGCAAGTTGAAACATGTATGATTTGAGTTTATAGCATATGAGTTTGTTGTCTGGGGTGTTGTTCTGGGGCTATTTAGCTCGTGGTGATCCGCAAGAGTTTTCTGGGGGAATAAGTGGTCCTTGGTCTGAAAAAAAATTGAGAAACACTGTGATAGATGATGTTATCGAGTCTGTTTGTGCCTTCAGGTGCTGTTCTGGGGTCTGCGTGAGCTGAAGCGAGTGCAGCTGTTCGAGGTGGAGCGCCCCATGGTGAAGGTGGAGTGTGCAGGATGTCAGCTGGAGTCTGAGGAGATCGAGAGCTACAAGACTCACCCCAACTTTAAGGAGCTGGTCCTCTCCATGGACGTGGTCAGTCAGCGTTGGCTTCAGGAAGATAATTAATGCAACTATTCAGACAACATGGGAAACTTCTTTTGTTTCTTCCACCAGGAGCTGCCAGAGCAGGCCTACCTCCACCCTCCTCTGACGGTGTTCGTGGTGGAGCATCGAGCATTCGGTCGGGTCGCTCTGGTTGGGACACATGTGGTCCAGAGCCTTATGGCTTTTGCCCCTGATGAGCCTGAGGAGGAGCTGGATGAGGAGGATGAAGAGCCTAAACCGAAACCAAAACCAAGAGGTAAAAACAGAGAGGAGAAACTGTTGAACCGATCCGTCTGAGAAACCAGAGACATGTGTCTTCAAGATTCTTCAAATCCTCACAAAGTTTCTCTCTGCGTCTTTGCAGCATCCCAGGATCCACTGAACATCAACCCTCTGTCGACGATGAAGAGTATCGGACTCAGCGGCTTGGCGATGACCCAGTCGAAAGTTCCGATCAACCCCCTCAAACTGGTTAATGTGCGTCCCCAAACTCTGTAGAGTTAAAAACATGAAAACAAAGTTATTTAAAGGATGTTTAAGGATTCATTGATGTTGCTCTTCAGGCTCCTCTAAAGAAGCTCATCGACAAAGGGGAGGAGTTAGAGGAGGAGCCGCCAGAGCAGGAGGAGCTGGATTGGTGGTCGAAGTACTACGCGTCAGTCCAGGAGATGGAGAGAATAGTGAGACATTTGAGAGCAGAAATTGAACAACTATGCTCCTAGAACAGAAACATTAGAAATATAGATAAATGAATAACAGAAAACAGATTTTTTGACGGTAAATGAAACCAGACGTGTGTCCAAACACAACCTCTGATGTGTTTATCGTCTGTAGGCTGCTGAGGAAGCGGAGAAGGCTGAAGCTGAAGCTGAGACTGGTAATGTTTAACCTCCCAGAGTTATAAAACTTTACTTTTTACCTTTTATTAAATTCAACGTTTCTTGTAGGATAAAAATCAAGAAGCTACAGCTCTGTCACAATCCTAAAAATAATTAAAGTTTGATCCTTTTTGATGATCTTATATTCGTCTTCTTGCTCAGATGGAGGTCCGCTGACGATGGCCAACATCGAAGAGGAAGAAGAGGAGATCGTAGTGGTGGAGATCGAGCCTCCCAAACGGAAGAAGATCGCAACCCTAAAGGTGAGAATCAGAGTGACTGACGATGACAAAACGTTGAAGCAAGAATTTATCATTCAACATATGTTTCTGTTTGTGTTTCTGTGCCTCCAGCTGTACGGAGGTGATCTGGAGTCAGAGTTCAGTCAGTTTCAGGACTGGCTGAAGATCTTCCCCCTGTATAAAGGCAGGGCGAGCACTGAGGATGATGATGACGATGATGAAGAGAGGCTGATGGGAAGATACAAGGTAGTGTAAGCACAGGGGTACCTGTTTGTTTTCTTCTGCAAAGGTCAACTCATTAATATTTTCTCTGCTGTCAGGGTTCCTTTCTCGTGTATCCGCTTGACTCAGGAGATGAAGAAGACACCACCTGTCGAATCACAAACGGGATCCCCAAAAACACACCCATAAAAGTCCTGGTCCGGGTCTACATAGTGAAGGTACCTTTCCCCTTTTCACCCCAAAACCAATCAGTGTCTCTTTATGAACAGTCCATGGTTTAAAGTTAGGAATAATGAAACCAGTTTGGTTTCTACTTTAACCAGCTCTGTGTTTGTCCGTCAGGCCACGTCTCTGACTCCAACAGACCCCAACGGTAAAGCAGACCCGTACCTGGTGGTCACAGTTGGAGACCAGCGCCAGGACACCCAGGATCGATACATCCCCAAACAGCTCAACCCAACGTTTGGAGAGTCAGTACCTGTCTGTTCACCTGTCTAACACCCTCTGACTCTCTGACCCCTTATGGTCTTTCTCCCAGACTGTTCCTCTCACTTTCAACTCAAAACTGTTTTTCAGAGTGTTTGAATTCAACGTCTCTTTCCCGCTGGAGACTGATCTGATTATTGAAGTTATGGACCACGACATGCTGGGGTCTGATGACATCATCGGAGAGACACGAGTTGACCTGGAGAACCGGTTCTACAGCCGCCACCGAGCCAGCTGTGGTCTGGGTCTTTACTATGACGCGTGAGTAACAGATCCTCAAATAACAAATAACACAACATGACGCAAGTCCTAAACCAGAGCAAGAGCTTTTTACAACTAGAATGTATAAGAAAAAAAACTATGGACTTTCAGAGGTATGATGTTCCAGAACCAGAGTGATAGGTTTATAGAACGAGAGCTACAGTATTCAAAAATGAGAACTATAGTGTTTTAGAAACTGAACTAAGACAATAGAGAACCAGAATCACAAAATTGCAGAACAAAAACTGCAGATTTTCAGAACCAGAATTGAAGAGTTCTAGAACCAGAGAAACAGTTTCTGGAACCAGAACTACAGAGTATAAAGCCGCGTTTCCACCAAGCAGACCGGTTCGGTTTGTCTCGGTACGGCGCACTTTTTGCGGCATTTCCACTGACTCATCCCGGGACAGATCCCCAAAAACCCGTCACTTAACCCGGCAGCGGCTGCATTTCTCCTGGTGGCACACAGACTTCTCTGAAACAAAGTTTGATTGCACTTTGTAACAGAGAGCTACATGCCAATCACAGAGAGGACAAAATGCTGGATGTCTTCTATCCGTGCTCTTTGTTTACTGCGTCGCGTTTTTCTTCTTTGTTGGATTTAATAGCGGGGTAAGCTGCTACGGCGTTGCGCTATTTTTTAACAGCTGTGGCTTCAGGCATCCAGCTTACACGCTGCCCACCATGAGAGGGCACAGTTTGCTGTGGAAACACAAACGGGATCAGGCTTAAATGTACCAAACTGTCCCAAACCGTACTGAACCGACCCGAACTGCTTGGTGGAAATGCAGTTTAAGAACATGAATGACAACATTTGAAAAACCAGAACCACAGCTTTGCAGAACTGGAACTACAGCATTCCAGAACCAGAACTACTTTAGTCTAGAACATGAACAACATCATTTTGGGACAAGAACTACAGCATTCTGGAACCAGATCTACCCCATTCCAGAGCCAGAACTAAACTGTTTTACTATTAAAAAAATCAACATTCTAGAACCAGAAATTTGCCATTCCAGAACAAGAGCAAAACTATTTTACAATGAGAACATTAACATTCTAGAACAACAAACATTCTAAAACCAGCACTGTGGGGTTCTAAAAACTGAACCATAGCATTCTGAACAAAAACTCTAGCAGTTGAACCAGAACCACAAGGCCCTAGAAACAGAACTATAGAGCTCTAGAACCAGGCCATTGCATTTTAGAACCAGAAATTTCTCGTTCACATGCCATGTGTGGCATTCTACAATCAGGACTATGCCTTTCCAGAACACTCTAATAGAACAAGAACATTACTCTTTATCCAGAACTGTGGGGATCTAGAAACAGATCCACAGTGTTTAGAACCAAAACTTACTACAACATCATGAAAAGGGGCTGCATGATTCTAGAACCAGAACTGCAGCGTTCTAGAAACCACTGGAAACAAGCATCTCTAGAGGACTGTTTGGCCACCAGCTGAGCCCTGCCCCCCAAAAGAACAAAGGGGTCTCTTTGTAGAAGAACTTTTCTTTATGTCCTAAAAGTGTCCTGTACTTTCAAAGGTAAGAGTGGATGGACTGGACTGGGTGTTTATTCCTTATGTCTCTTTGTTTAAACCTTTCCTTCTATAGCGAGGGTTACAATAAGTGGCGGGATTCAAAGAAGCCGTCTGCCATCTTGGCTGAACTTTGCAGAAAGAATGGCATCATGTCTCCAGACTACAGATCATCAGAGGTCAAAGTACTCAACAAAATCTTCAAGATCCCACCTGATGCAACTCCTGAAGGTAGGACGACAGACACGCAGACACACCCAGACGTCACAGAGTGAATTTTTCATAAACTATGGAGATTTTTTTTGTTTGTTAGCTCTGCTGAAGAAGAACCAGCGGACTGCAGAGGAGCAGGCAGAGATGGAGGAACATGCGGCCCTGAGTGTGCTGCATCGCTGGGGAGAGATGAAAGAGTTCATCCCAGGAGCAGTTCCTCTGGTCCCAGAACATGTGGAGATCCGATCCCTGCTGAACCAGGACAACCCTGGGCTGCCACAGGTACGAGTTTAACCAACAAACACTACAGCCAAAACTAGCTCGATGTGTCTCCTAATGTGTGTGTTTGTGTGTGTTACAGGGTTTCCTTCACATGTGGGTAGACATGTTTCAGAGCGATATCCCGGCTCCACCTCCTGTTGACATAAAACCTCGAAAGCCTGAACAGTACGTCCTGATCCCAGAGTACAGTCGAGTAGATAAGAGCAGATCTCACATGTTTAACTGTTGCTGATGTCTCTGTGTTGACAGGTACGAGCTGCGTGTGATCATCTGGAACACTGACGATGTGTTTCTGGATGATGTTAACCCGTTCACCGGTGACCCCTCCTCAGATATCTACGTTAAAGGGTTAGATTCCCCCCCCCCCCCCCCCCCCCCCCCCCCCCCTCCCACACACACACACACACACACACACACACACACACAGATAACAACTTAAGACCCCATCATGACAGAAAACAGATACACTGACACACACTCTTATAATGACAGGTACACACTTGAGGTTTTTCTACCTATGTTTTGAATCATCCATTGTGACCTCTATTTGTGTTTGTGCAGCTTTATGTGTGTACTTGTTTTCCTATCAAACAGAGGACCTGGTCTTGGCACATTTTCTCCAATCGGGGACATTCAATCCATCCTGCTGATCATTTTTTAAGTCGTGATAAACTGACACCAAAACCTCTCCTGTGGTGTTTAATCCCATTTACTGAGACCTGCAGGTGTGAAAGTGTTAAATCAGTTCTCACTGGTTCCTCTACTGGCCAGGGCAGGAATTGTTTAGACTCACTTGCATATGTCACACATGCTGCAAAAAGTAAAAACTTCATGTTTTGGTCTTATTTCTAGTAGAAATGTCCTAAAACACTTCATATTAGTTAAAAACTAGCTTGTTTCAAGATATTACAAGTAAAAAATGATGGCTTCATTGCTTGTTAAAAAATGTTAATAAAAAAATATGTAATATTTTGAAACCTTATTTCAAAATTAGACCCTTCAATTTTTCTCATCCCATCAGCAGATTAATTTAAAAGTAACCACAGCTGCATTTTTGGCTTCTAGTGTCTTAAAATATGTTTTTCCCCCTTTTTTTTGATTTATTGGTTTAAACTTACAGATATTTAGTCTGGTAAGATATTTTCTATTAGCACTTACTTGATCCGGCATTTTTGTGGTGCTGTCCCGTGTTGTGTCAATACACTGCAAAAAAAGGGGGGTAAAATTGGATTAAAACTTATTAAATTATCTGTCCATGCAGTAAGATAATTTTACTCAACAAGAAACCCTGAAATAAGACTTTAAATCTAGAAAAAGCATGTTTTGAGAAGTATCCCCAAGTATTCAAACAAGGACAAAACACTCGTTTTCAAATTAAAATTCTTGAAACAAACTTTCAAGAGCACAATAATAAGTGATATAAACTGGATGTAAACAAATGTGCCTAATTTCTTCCCCTTTGTATTTTTAATTTTTGCAGTTGAGGCCAAGGGAGAAAAATTTGCTAGTAAAGTTACTTAAAATTAGAATAATGTTTTCATACAGTTAACTTTTCTCTTTTCCCATTGGCAGATTTTTTTTACTTGTTACAAGCAATTAAGATGTTATTTTTGTCTTTAACTTGAACAAGGCAGTTTTTTGGACTGGTTTGGGGAATTTGGCTCAAATTAAGTCTAAAAACACAATTTTTACTGAAAATAAGACAAAATTACTTGATGAGTGTTCAGTTTTTTTGCAGTGTGGCCTGGTATATGGGCTGAGATTTCTGTCACTATAAAGTGAAATTAAAATATTTTATTGAATTTGAAAACAGTGATCTGAAATTTATTTTAACGTGTTGAAACTGAATTTATTTGCACTGATTTTTTAAACTACATGAAAATTAAACTCTTTATTTTTTAAATACAAAAATACAACATTCAATTTAAGTTTAGCGCAACACGACCATTTATTATCATCTACATCTGTGGGGAAGAACAAACAAGCACATTTTGAGTTACAGCCCTGTGAAAGCACACAGCTGAAGCTACACTTGTACAAACCACAGAAGAAGAAAACCTTGAGACTAAACTCTTATTGAGGCATTTTCTTGGCTCTTGTTGTTGTTTGAGCAGATGGATTAGAGGACTGGAAGGGGAAAAACAGGAGACAGACGTCCACTTCAACTCTCTGACCGGAGAAGGAAACTTCAACTGGAGATTTGTGTTTCGCTTTGACTACCTGCCCACTGAGGTGCTCAAGACTAATTTTATTATCAGAAACCATAGATTTATATGTTTGTTTCAGTATTTACATCTTCAGTTTGTTTGATTTTTAACAGAAAGAGGTGGTGTATAAGAAGAAGGAGTCCATTTTCTCTCTGGAGGAGTCAGAGTTTAGACAGCCGGCTGTTCTCTCGCT
Source organism: Halichoeres trimaculatus (assembly GCF_033239565.1). Lineage (NCBI taxonomy): Eukaryota > Metazoa > Chordata > Actinopteri > Labriformes > Labridae > Halichoeres > Halichoeres trimaculatus. Next base: position 39,291,413 of record NW_027437179.1, on the reverse strand, counting down.
TCAGGTCTGGGACTACGATCGCATCTCGGCCAACGACTTCCTGGGTGAGACACAAGCACACACGGGACTTTGTTTTATCTATTCTTACTCTACATTAAATCTGACTGTCATTGAGGACCAGTTCATTTTTATTCCTTTGTCCTCCGTCTGTCAGGAGCCATAGAGTTACGTCTTGGTGACATGGTGCGACCGGCAAAGACTCCAGATAAGTGTAAGATTGACATGGCGAAGGATCGGGCCAGCCCCCGGTTCTCCATCTTTCGAGCGAAGAAGATGAAAGGCTGGTGGCCGTTAACCCGCCTGAAGACGGCCGAGGACTTCGAGAAGGAGGAGAAGGAGAGGGAAGAGGCCAAGAAGAAAGGGAAGAAGAAGAAGAAAAAGAAGAAAGACAAGAGGGGGAACATGAAGAAGGAGGAGCTGGAGTACGTGGACAGCAGTGGAAACACCTACCTGCTGATGGTACGAAGAAAACTCTGAATTTTAATATGGTCTGTTAATGCTGCAAGTCCTTTTCACCTCACCGTTACTGTTCTAACTCTATGAACGGCATAGCTTCTACAGCCCTGTTCACAATTATTTTGGCCTTTGTTTTTTTTTCTTCTCATATTTTTAAGTTAGAGAGTATAAGTTAGAGAGGGACTGATCTAAAAAAATGAAAAATGATTGCAGGTTGAGGATATTTTTTCTTTGTATTTATTTTCAGATTTTGATGTTATTTTACAGAGGAGCCTTTAAGAAACTTTATTATTTACGGTGGTAAGGCCTGTAAAAAAATATCCTGCATTTTTCCCCCCTAAATTCTGATTTTAATCAAGGTATTTTAACTTTTTCCCATGGATTATTAACATTGGAGTCCAAATTCTGACTTTTTTATCCCCAAAAATTTGACATTGAAGATTCTGGGACAAAGTTTTAAATCAATGTTGTGAGACTTATTCTTATATTTAATCTCAATAGTCTGAATTTACAGACTTCCAAAAACAAAGAATTCTTAGATTTTTAGATTTTAGATTACATTTAGAATGAGTTAGATACCAGAATTCAGACTTGCTTAAGTTTAATTGATGTCTAATTTTTTTTATTTTTATTTTATTTCATAATTTAATTAATTAAATTTAATTAAATTTAATGTAATTCAAATAAACTCAATATAGTTAAATAGAATTAAATTAAATTAAATTAATTTTAATTTAACTTAATTTAATTTCTATTTTTATCTAATTTTGATTTTTTGTTTATTTTTATTATTTATTTATTTATGGGTTTTTTTTGAGGGGGGTCTGTATTTGTTTTTCCTGGGCCTTTGTGCCTTTTTTTAATGAGGACTGGACAGTCGATAGAGTAGGAACAGGCCACAGACTGGATTCAAACCCAGACCACTTGCTCAAGGGGCGTGACCTAGACTGCTGGGCCAACTGTGACCCAGATTTAAGCTTCTTGAGGAAGCCCAAAGAACATATCAGAAGGGGTTGACTTCTGTACGAGAAATATTTGTTTTTCTACTTTATCACAAAATTTTAATGACACCAGGTGTTTATAATGAACCAGACTTGTCTTGTTTGTTTTGATGAATATTTCAGTGACAGGGTTTCACAGAGAGTTAACAGCACTAACATCAGTGTCAACATAAACACTGGTCTAGGCTCCTGCTTTAATGCTTGTCCTCATTCTGACTCTCTGTGTTTAAAGGGGAAAGTGGAGGCGGAGCTTCAGCTGGTGACTTTGGAGCAGGCTGAGGCCAATCCTGTGGGACGAGCACGAAAGGAGCCCGAGCCGCTGGACAAACCAAAGTAAGCAGCACACACACACACTCACACACATTCACACGTTGGCGTACGTGTGGAACAACCTTTACTTTCAATCTTAATTAACTACTTCCTGTCCTCCCCAGTCGTCCCACCACCAGCTTCAACTGGTTCGTCAACCCGCTGAAGACCTTCATCTTCCTCATCTGGAAGAAGTTCAAGAAGTACATCATCGCTTTCGTCATCCTCGCCATCCTGACCATCTTCCTCGCCCTCATCGTCTACACGCTGCCGGACAAGATCTCCGCCCTCATGATCAACGGATGAAGACACCTGTGAGGAGTCTTCATCGCTCCAACTGGACTTGATGAGTCAAACCCAGTCACTCAGAGCCACCGTCAGGGATCTGGTCTAACATCAGATTAATCATTTAACAGCTGAGATTACAGAATATGAATATTTATTTACATAGATATAATCCATAACTTGTATACACAGAAACACTAATACATATTTTTTAACTCTAGAAGGATTCACAGAGACTTTTCCAGCTATGATGAAAAACATGACTAAAAAATAAATCATAAATTAAAGCTCCTGTGAGGACTTTTCAGTTTGCCTTTGGCGCCCCCTGTAGACACTGCTGTATGTAAACCATCAGTCAGTATATGTCAGAATATTTGTTCTGAGAAAAAGTGAAAAAGGCTTAAATTTCTTTTGAATCATAACTAATTAAATTCTCTTCACAGGAGCTTTAATAATCTCATTTTTATGTTTTTTATTTGGATGATTTCATAAATAAAAGGAGTCAATTTTTCATCCTTTTTTTAAGATTTTTTAAATATTTTCTTATTTGTACAAGTTTGATCCTTTTTTCAACTGAATGACTGATGTGAAATATTTAATAAATAAAAGATGAAAACTATCTGCGGACTTAAGTTCAAATAACATGCAGTAGGTAACAATCTGTTCAATTGTAGCCTCATTGCACAAAGATAAGTTTTGAATTCAGCATTTTAAGGGCAAAAAATTGAACCCATGAGTGTGTTTCAGAGACAGTTGAGACAGTAACTTTTCGTTAAAGCCACAAAATAAAGTTGTGATTATTTAAGTATTAACAACTTTTCCTCTGGAGAGCAGGAACGACTTTTTTTTTCTTCACTGGAAATTTAAAGATCAGTTTGACTCATACTCGACGAACTGTTTCCTCTTTGTCTTCAGGCTGATGAACAAGAATCCAGGAATGGTTTGTTTACACTCGCTCCGATTGTTTCCTCTGGTGATGTCGGCTTGTTACCCCCGAGACGGGGGAGGAAATGATGAACAGTCAGAGGAACGGTACAAGTTTGTTCTGTGCTAAACAGCATGAATCCAGATTGCATTAAAGTGATACTCCGGGATGGAGCAAGTTGGGTCCTATCACAAGGTTTAGGGCAGAAATTACCCCTACAGCAGTGTTTTTGTGCAGCAGAAGCCCAGAGAGCACACACTAAACACCCCCTCCCTGCTCCTCGGCCATATTTTACTTGACCAAAACACAAATAAACGGACTCTCACCGAAAAAATCTGATATCGGTCTGCATTCACGCTTTATTTAGAGAATTTTCAGTGCGTTACTTTCACACAAAAACGCCGCTAAATAAGGCTCTAGTTCTCATCGTGTTGTAAAACGGCGCTACCTCCGCTGCAGAGCCACAGCTGGCTACAAGGCGCTCGCCACTTAGTGTATCAGTCTGCGCGCACGGCGTGCCAGATATAAACAAACGCAGGTAGTCTGCCAGGACGAAGAGACACGATGAGAACTAGAGCCTTATTTAGCGGTCTTTTTGTGTGAAAGTAACGCGCTGAAAATTCTCTAAATAAAGCGTGATTTCAGACTGATATCAGATTTTTTCAGTGGGAGTCCGTTTATTTGTGTTTTTGGTCAAGTAAAATATGGCCCCGTCTGAGTGCAGAGGAAACCGGCAGAGGAGCAGGGAGGGGGTGTTTGGTGCGAGCGCCCTGGGCTTCTGCTGCACAAAAACACTGCTGTAGGGGTAATTTCTGCACTAAACCTTGTGATAGGACCCAACTTGTTCCATCCCAGAGTCCATCCCCCAGTTTTAAAGATGTTAAGACTTGAACTGATAAATTTCCAACCAGATGAGTGAAGCATGGAAGCAAGAAGACACTGCAGCAGCTGCAACGGACAAATACTACAAGAATAAAACTAAGCTAAACTAGCTAATGGTCCTTTTTAAAGGTTTGTGTTCCCATAGAGATGAACTACAAAAACTTAGAAAAAAAACAACATATTAAAAAGTTTATTAACCTTTACATTATTTCTTAATGAATGCTTATATGCTAACATGCAAAAGCAAACATAGTCCCTTGATAACATTAAGCTACCATATTAGCATTTAGCTTCTTGGGCTATAAAAAAAAAACATAACAAAACAAAACAGATAATTTAACCTTGATAGAATAATCATAGTGGTTCAAGTTAAGTATCAATAGACTTTTAGGTTTTCTACTTTTAGTTTAAGTGCAAAATCTGAAGATTTTTCTTTTTTTTTTTTTTTTACCGAAATACTATAAATCATGGAGCTATCCAGAAAATTTATAGTAGTTTGGACTCCTGGTTTGAGCTTAAAATTCTAAATGATGAAATATTTTTTTTTATATTTTTCTACTTTTCAACGATTCGAAACATTTAAAATTAAAAATTGGAAATCCTATTGTCTTATAATTTATTTCCTTTTGTGTCTGATTGTTTCTTTTGAGATCCAGGTCTTTATTCTGGTTTCATCTTCGCTGCCAGGAATCAAACCGCCTCCCCCGGATCCTCCTCCGTACCGTACTCCTCTCTCCTCCCATGAATTAAACATCCTCTGGTGTGTTGGGGTTTACTCTGTGCTCGGTCAGCAGAGCGCGCTCCCGCGGCACACAGCCCCGCCGCCGTACACCGTGAACGCGCCGCTACATGCGGGTTGAATAAAGAAGAAAAAGCAGAAAAAAAATCAGCTGATGGTGAAAACACTTCAGGCTGATCCTGAGCGAGGAGCACACACCGGTTTGATTCACACACCTGAAGCCGGTCCCGTGATCCGGGGGGGTCCGGTACTCTGCTCACCTCAGCCGCTCTTTGTCAGCTGGTTCACGCACGGAGACCCGGGCGGGTTTGTGGGTTTTTCTCTGAATGAATCCGCTCAGAGGCAGGGAGACGCTTTTGTTTCAACGCGTTGCTGACTCGGGAGTGTTTTGCTTTCGGTTTTTCTGTGAATCATCGCTGCCGGGACTTGTCTCCAGCTGGATTTAATCACCTTTTGTTTGGAGGAAGAGGAGGCTGATGCTGCGGTTCATAGTGAAGTCACACTAACGGAGACGCACCGGATCTGCTCCCTAATTACCGTTTTTATCCGCTGGATTATCCTCACTGAGCTGTGAGCTGCAGTGAAGCTCTAATGGGATTACCTCACCTTCATTTTTTACTCGGATTTTATTTCTGAACCCAGTCCGGACTCTGGGGATCGGTTTTAGGGGTTGCGCCTGATTTCCTCGCTCTTTTGTGTGGACCCGGTTTGTCAGTCCCGGACTCTGCCAGTCTGTCTCAGCTGGTGCCCCGATTTGAGCAGCACCATGCCGGAGTGTGTGTCCGTTTCCGAGTTCTTGCAGGAGGTTCAGGAGGACTGGAGCTCCCCGACCACCTCCTCCTTCACCTCCAAGATGATCAACTGCAGGAACACGGTCTACCTGCTGGAGGAGGTCAGTACCAGCACAGGAGGAGCTGTAGGAGTTGTTGTCTCAGTGAATTCAGATTTTATCACCAGAGGCAATGAGGTGAACCTGCCTTATTCATTATAACCAGGGCCGGACTGAACAGCTGTGAGGCCCAGGGGCAAATCTCAGGGGATGGGCCCCCTGAAAGCCCCCCCTATTAGTTTAAGCTTCTAGACGTTATCATCCTCTTTAAAATTATAGAAATACTTTCACTAAACTAAAACAGCTTTAAAAAAAAAAGCAGAATAGTTTTAAAAACATACTCATTTATCTTCACTCCGCAGTCAGTTTTCTTTGATGTCATCTTCAGCCTTTGAAGAGTTTTTATAACCTTGTGTTGCCTTCTTCCAGGTTTTGTAAATGTAGGTAATTCAATACCTGATCATTTTAACAACGACCCGTTATGACTGCATAACAGACACTTCATGACAGAACATTTGTGTTTATTAGCTTAATTAGCATGAATAACTTACTTCATCCAGGAGCAGTTAAAACTACACATTTTGCACGCTGAGTGACATAAAATTTAAGACTAGCATTAGCATTTGAGTATTGCTAGCCGGAAACAAGTAAGGAAAGAATTGCCTAAAAACTTCGGTATAATCCTAAAAGTACCAACCTTGTCAGAAGGCCCATGACTCAGAAAAATGACTACCAGGCACGAATATCAATTAAATCGGGACAAATTTTCAGAATAAGGAACCTACTAATTTTCTGACTAACGAGCCTTCCAATTTTCAGAAAAATTGGCCTTCTTGTTATCTAACCAACATGCTTTCTGGTTTTGTAGGTGATGGATCTGTAGACAAACATGCCTTCTGTTTTTTTGAGTTACAGAACTTCTGACAAACAAGCCTTCTGGTTTTCTAACTAACAAGCCTTCTGATTTTCTGACAATTGGGCACTCTTGTTTTCCGACAAACAGGCCTTCTGCCCAATGAGCCTGAAAAAAAGGCGTTTTAATTTTCTGACCTATGAGACTTCTAGTTTTCTGACTAACAGGCCTTCTGACAAACTGGTCTTCTGATTTTCAGACCAACAGGGCCGTCTAGATTTCTAAATAATGAGCCTTCTTGTTTTCTGACTAACAGGCCTTCCAATATTCTGACTAATGAGCCTTCTGGTTTTCTGACAAAAAGGCCTTCTGACCAGTGCGCGTTCTTGTTTTCCTTCTAACAAGCCTTCCAAGAAACAGGCGTTCTAATTTTCTGACCACTGATCCTTCCAGTTTTCTGACTAACAGGCCTTCTGACAAACTGGTCCTCTGATTTTGGACAAACAGGGCCTTCTTTTTTTCTGACAATCAAGCCGTCTGGTTTCTCAAAAACAGGCCTTATTGACAAACAAGCATTCAGGTTTTCTGACAATTGGACACTCTCATTTTCCAACAAAAAAGGCCTTCTGCCCAATGAGCCGGAAAAAAAGGTGTTTTCATTTTCTGACCTATGAGACTTCTAGTTTTCTGACTAACAGGCCTTCTGACAAACTGGTCTTCTGATTTTCAGACAAACAGGGCCGTCTAGATTTCTGACTAATGAGCCTTCTGGTTTTTCAACTAATGAGCCTACTGATTTTCTGACAATCAAGCTTTCCACTTTTCTGACTAACAGGCCTTCTGACAAACTGGTCCCCTGATTTTTGGACAAACAGGGCCATCTAAATTTTTGTCAATCGAGCCTTCTGGTTTCTCAAAAACAGGCCTTATTGACAAACAAGCATTCTGGTTTTCTGACTAATGAGCGTACTGGTTTGTCAACTAACAGGCCCTCTGACCAATGAGCCTTAAAAAAAGGTGTTCTTAATGTCTGACCTATGAGTCTTCTAGTTTTCTGACTAACAGGCTTTCTGTTACAGCCCTTATCAGCCCTGATGACAAGTGCCCTCGTTATATCACGGTAACGTTTTTTTCAAACATTTAATTTTTTTCTGATTTCATTCATACATTTATTTTAGCTGCTGCGAATAAAAGAGTCCATACTTACAAACTTTAATTCTTAATCTTTTAGAGCAGAGATCAGTGATAAACAGAATGAAAAATAAGAAACAAACACAAACCAACGGCAGAGTGGAGGAGTTACAAATCAGAACAGAGATAACGAAAGGAGAGACAAAAAAAGCACATCAGATTATGATGATAAATGTCATTGTTGCTGTAAGGTCAGAGTGTTTCAGTGTTTTTCTGCAGCGCACAGCACACGATGACTCTTTCATATCACACAGAGTTAGTAACGACATTATTTCTCCTCAAAGATGTCTTTTCATGCTCCACATTTCATATATGGAGGGTCATTTCCAAAGTTCAGGGAGTTAATTAAATTCTTCTCCCCACAGACCTGAAGTAGGATATATCGTACACGACTTTGACAGTTTTTCTTTCCAATTACACCCGATTTCCTTATCAGGGTGAAGTTGTCACGTCTGCTTCCTCTGGGGTCGTCTCTTTGGTTTAATCTGCCCCTCACAGAGTTTGTGTTTTAAAACGTCCTGTTCCACCTTAAAAAGTTTCAGGATTACTAAAGTTAGAGTCAGATTTGGTTGTTAGGAAGTTCTTCTGGATGTTTCTGGGGTGAATTTGTGAGGGGCCTGCTTATAACCAGCTGGCAGGGGCCCCTCAATCCACACACACACACACTCCACACACTGTTGGTGAGCGGAGTCACTGACTTGAAACCTTCAGATCTCTGAGCGTCTGGACTCAAACCGCCCCCCTTTCTCCTCTGATTCTGACCCCCAACAGAGCTGGCATATGTTGGCACCGCTTCAGCTTAGTCCTCATTAGTATTCATGTTATTGTCATGTTATGCTAATGAGGGAGGAGCCAGGGATGAGGATGACTAATGAGGATTAGAGTTAATCTGAAACCTGAGGAGTTGTAATCTGACAGTTTTCATTCATAAAAGTATGTTAGTAACATTTTCTGTAAGTGTGTGTTCAGAAATAGCAGTTTCTTGATTTGTGAATGAACTTTTTGACTCTACATTTCAGATTTATTATTCCAATAAATGCCGTACTGTTACACCAGCTGCTCTAAAACCATAACCTCAAGGCAGTGTACATCTAAAAGGTTGTTATTTTGTTTAATAAAGAGTTTACTATAATTTTTTTCAGAGCAAAGACGTGTAACAGTATGGTGACGTATTGCATTCATCTGATAAAAAAGAGAAAATCTCCTGTTCTGCAACATAGCTATCACATAAAACTGGATTTTTCTGTCATGGGAAATCCTGTTTTTTTTTTTTTTTTTTTTTTTTTTTTTTTACAAGATAGTATCTCAGAAAAACAGGAAATTCTAAAATAAATGAATTCCTGATTGAATGAGATACTTATATCCTAAAAACTAGATTTTTTTCCAAGTGATTGCAATACGTATAACAGTCACTCCAAGATAATTTTGATTAAAAATCCCCTGTTAGTTCATCAGCAGTTGCACTTTTTATGAATTCCGGTTTTGTTGTTTTCCCTTTTTCACTCAGGTCCTGTAGACCTGAGGCACGAATATCAACTGAACGAAAACAAATTTTTCCGACTAAGGAATCTTATAATTTTCTGACTAACAAGCTTCTTACAACAAGCTTTCTGAGTAATGACATTCTGACAAACAGGCCTTCTGATTTTCTGACATATTGGCTTTCTTGTTTTCAAACTAACAAGCTTCCCGGTTTTCTGGGTAATAGATCCTCAGACAAAAAGGCTTTAGATTTTCTGACAAACAGGCCCTCTGACCAACAAACCTTCTGGTTTTCTGACTGATGAGCCGTTTAATTTTCTGACTAAAAAGCTTCTTAAACAAGCTTTCTGAGTAATGACATTCTGACTAACAGGCCTTTGGGTTTTTTAACCAACAAGCTCCCTTGTTTTCTCGGTAATGGATCCTCAGACGAATGAGCTTCTGATTTTCTGACAAACATGCCTTCTGACTGACATACCTTTTTTTTTTTTGACTGATGAGCCATATAATTTTCGGACTTAAAAAAGCTTCTTACAGCAAGCTTTCTGAGTTACGGCATTCTGACTAACAGGCCTTCTGATTTTCTGACATATTGGCCTTCTTGTTTTCTAACTAACAAGCTTCATTTTTTCTGGATAATGGATCCTAAGACAAATGGGCTTCTGATTTTCTGACTTACAAGCCTTCTGACAAAAAACCCCTCTGGTTGTCTGACTGGCGAGCCTTCTGGTTTTCTGACTAACAAGCTTTCTGACTAACAAACCTTGCCTTTTTTTTGACTAATGAGCCGTATTATATTCTGACTAAAAGCTCCTAACAACAAGGTTCTGAGTAATGGCATTCTTACTAACCCGTCTTTTATTTTTCTGACTTACAGGCCTCCTGTTTTTCTGACATATTGGCCTTCTTGTTTTCTAACTAACAAGCTTTCTGGTTTTCTGGCTAATAGATCCTCAGACAAATGGGCTTCTGATTTTCTGACAAATTGGCCTTCTGACTAACAAACCCTCTGGTTTTCTGACTGCTGAGCCTTCTAATTTTCTGACTAAAAAGCTTCTTACAACAAGGTTTCTAAGTAACAGCATTCTGACTAACAGGCATTATGTTTTTCTTACTAACACGCCTTCTGGTTTTCGGACATATTAGCCTTCTTGATTTCCAACTAACAAGCTTTTTGGTGTTCTGGGTAATGGATCCTCACACAAATGGGACTCTGATTTTCTGACACAAAGGCCTCCTGACCAACAAACCTTCTGGTTTTCTGGCTGATGAGCTGTATAATTTTCTGACTAGAAAGGTTCTTACAACAAGGTTTCTGAGTAATGACATTCTGACTAACAGGCCTTCTGATTTTCTGACATATTGGCCTTCTTGTTTTGTAACTAAAGCTTCCTAGCTTACTGGGTAATGGATCTTCAGACAAATAGAGTCCTGATTTTCTGAGTAACAGGCCTTCTGAAAAACAAACCCTTTGGTTTTCAGACTGATGAGCCGTATAATTTTCTGACACACAAGCTTCTTACAACAAGCTTTCTGAGTAATGGCATTCTGATTTTCTGACATATTGGCCTTCTTGTTTTCTAACTCACAAGCTGTCTTGTTTTCTGGGTAATGGATCCTTAGACAAATGGGCCTTCTGCTGAGCCATATAATTTTCTGACTAACAAACTTTCTGATTTTCTTACTAATGAGACTTCTGTTTCTTTTCACTAACATGCCTTCAGACTTACCAGCCCTCTGGTTTTCTCACTTACGAGCATTCTGGTTTCTGTCTAACAGGACTTCTGACAAACAGTCTCTAGGTTCCCCAACAAATGTGCCCCCTGATTTTCCGACTGACAGGCCTTCTGACTAACAAACCTCTGGTATTATGATTTATGAGCCTTCTGGTTTCTGACTAATGAGACTTCTGTATTGTTTTTTTTTTTTTTTTAATAACAAGCCTTTAGACTAACAAGCCCTCTGGTTTTCTCACTTATGAGCGTTCTGGTTTTCTGTCCAACACGCCTTCTGACAAACGGGTTGTTAGATTTTCCAACAAATGGGCTCCTGATTTTCTGACTAACATGCTTTCTGACAAACAAACCTTCTGATTTTTTAACTAATGAGACTTCTGTTTTTTTGACTAACAGGTCTTCAGACTAATCAGCCTTCTGGTTTTCTCACTTATGAGCGTTCTGGTTTTCTGTCTTACATGCCTTCTGACAAACAGATCTTTAGTTTTTCAATGAATGTGCCTTCTGATTTCCTGACTAACAGGCCTTCTGTTTATCTGATACGCACTGTATAACAGTCACTCCAAGATAATTTTGATTATTCAACTTGTGTCCAGTGATCCCCAGTTAATTCTTCAGCAGTTGCACTTTTTAGGAGTTCCAGTTTGGTTGTTTTCCCTTTTTTTCACTCAGGTCTTGTATATGTGAAAATAATGTTCCAACAATGATAAGATATGCCTGTTAACACCATGTCAACCTGAGTCTTCCACAGTGTAGGCCAGAGGTCAGTTACAGGCTTTGCACTTCACTTTACACCTGTATGAGAGAATAAGATCTTGATTTTAAGTCATATAAAAGTAAAAATTAAGGCTGTAGAGGCTGTTTTGTAGGATAGAAACAAAGACTCTCTGTCTTATGAAAGTGTTTTGTCCATCCTTCTTTACTCGTGCCCTTCTCTCCTCCCACGATCAGCTCAATAAGCTTCAGGATCAATAAAGCCGATTGGTCAGTGGGTGGGGGTTTTGCACATTTCTCTGTCAGCTTTGAACAGAGCAGGTGAGGTGAGCAGGTTGAGTTATCACGGGGATAAAGTCGAGTTAACCCCGTCTGTGTCACCTCCCCGACTATAGATCCTCTCTTTAATATTCAGTCCCCTGATCCAGACCGAAGCATAAACAGTCCCACATAAAAAAACACAAACACAAAAGACACAGTGAAGGCATTCAAAGCATGAAAGCAACATCTCTTACACGCTTCACTTCCAGTCAAGGATTATGTAAAACACCAACGTGTTTCCTCCAGGCCTGTTTTTCAAAGACCTGTAAAGGTTTTCAAAGCAGGAAGAGCATTTAAGGTAATGGTTTTTCTGCAGCTTTTATTCATCGCTGAGGACGCTCTAAAGGAGAGGGCAGCTCCGCAGACTCTGAGTGCACCCTGGGGACATTTCAACAGAAGCATGGAGATGAAGAGCTGCAGCCACTAACGTGAGAGATAAAAGAGTGAAGACGGGGAAAGGACAGGAAAACACAGCTGGTTTTGTCATAAATGGAAACCTGACTTTTCTCCTTTTCAAGATTTATTTATTTTTAGCAGCTTTGAGTCCGAGCAATCGTAGAACAGAAAGTTTTAACATAACAATTTATAGAAATAATAATTCAGATTGTATTAGTAATCTTACTTTATTAGGCATCTCTCGTGTTATTAATAAAGCTTCAAGTTTTACCTTAGAAATGTACAAATAAATGCACAGAATGAACAAAAATGAGAACAGATGGAGAACTGCAATAAAGAAAAGTAAAAAATTAAACTATTTTGACTCAAAATTGTTGAACACAAATATTTTATTTCCAACTTTATGAATTTATCATAACTTTACATCTTTCTTTTTGTGACATTGTGACTTTGATCTGGTAATTTTTAGGCTTTATTTTTCATAATATTCTGACTTTAATCTCAAAACATTGCAACTTTAAACTGGTAATATTCCGACTTTGTTGTCATAACTTTACATCTTTAATCCTAGAACATTCTAACTTTGTTTTCCTTACATTACAATTTAAATCTTGTAATAATAGGTTTGAAATCTCATAACATTAAGACGTTAATCTAGTAAAATTTAGATTTAATCTTATGACATGATGACTTTAACATCATAAAATTTTGAATTTAATCTGATGAAATTTCAATTTTGTTCTCACATTTTATCTTTAATCTCATACAATCTGACTTTATCTTTAAAACACAAGGACCTTAATCTGGAAACATTCTAAATTTTAATCTCACAAAATTAAAACTTTTGTCTGGTATCATTTAGATTCTAATGTCATGATGTTGTGACTTTAATATCATTATTTTACAATTTTTATGTCAATAAATTTTGATTAAAATCTGGAAACATTCCAAATTAAATATGGTAGTATTCCAGCTTTAATCTGGTGACATTTTTCCTTAAGTTATAATTTAAATCTTGTAATATTCAGGTTATAATCTCATAACATAACAGAACAACTTTAATCTGATAGCATTCCCACTTCAGTGCGGTAACAATCAACTTCAATCTCTAAACACTTTGATTGTAGTCTCATAATGTTAGAATAGAATAGAGCTTTATTGTCATTGTAACAAGTCCAACAAAATTGAAGTCACAGCAGCAATCAAGAAAACAAAAGTAAGAAAGTGTATAGAAAGTGTAAAAAGCTCCATAATAAAATAGATGATGACAGCTTGTCCATCATTGTCCAGTTCAGCCAGCCTCCACCTCCACAGGGTCCAGGACTGAGCTTCTTCAGCAGTCTGTTCAGTCTCTGTCTCCTGGATCCTGTCTGCTCACAGCAGGTGAAGCTCTTCACATGTGGCGTTGGTGTCTGGTGTTAGCACTGTCAGCCATGTCTGTGAATAGCATGATGCTACTCTGCCTTCTGGTATTTCCTCTGTTGCTGGGTTAGCACAGCTAGCTCGTCCATCTTATTGGAGATAGATCTTATGTTCCCAATAATGATGGATGGAAGGACAGGTCCATGTCCTCACTTCTTAGCTCACACCTGAGAACCAGCACATCGTCCTCACCTCCTTCTCCTCACCTTGTGGGGAAACATCTGGCCTTGCACCAGTTAGCATAGACATGCTACAGGCTGCTAACAGCTGATTTCACATGTAAACAATGCAGCCATGGTTACATGTAGGATCTCCAGACAAACACAGGAGAAAAAGTAGTAAAAATATCAGTGAAGCCACAAAAAGTTTGGTGTCCATGACCAACAAATGAACCATACAAAGTATTGATCCACTCCAAATACAAAGATTACGAAAAAGAGATGAAAAAATTACAAGAAACGTACAAAGAAAAAGAGCTGCTTCAAGAGGCAGCCATTCTGTCCATTTCATTTTCCTCAAATAACATTCAGATTATAATCCAATAACAATATGATTAAATTTTAAAACATTATGAAATTAATCGGGTAACATTCCAGCTTTTATATTTAAACATAACTTAATTCTGGTAAAATTACAACTTTAATCTCATAACATTTGGAATTTAATCTGGTAACATTCACATGAGATTACAACAGGTTCTCATAGCATCCCGACTTTTATCTCATAACATTATGACGCTATTTTCTTAACATTATAACTTCGATCAAAAACAATTTTACTCTTGTAATGATCAGACTTTGGTGTCAAACATTATGACTTTAGTCTTGTTAAATTACATAAATTTGCTGTTTCATTGTAATCTCTTATCGTGTGACCTTATGAATTCTTCCTCTAAACATTTCAAGTTGGTTCTTATAACATTATGATTTAATCTTGTTACATTCGGGCTGTAATCTTTAAGCGACATCTCTTTTTTATAAATTTGTGTTTTTTTTTTCATTTATGTTTTTAGGTAATGGTGGGCTACATAATTTCAGTTTGGAGACTAAAAACAACTTTCAAAATGAGAAAATTAATTAGCTTTGAAGACATACAGCAGTTCAAAGCAAAGTCCTGAAAGGAAAATTTGACATTTTTTCTTGAGGGTTGTGGTGAATTATTACCCAGTGGATCAAACTAATCTCATTTGTTGGTGTTTAATCTTTTCTTTCAAGTGGCGAATAGATGCAGCACAGGATCAAGGCTAGGAATCAAACTACCAACCGATCTTTGATTTTGTGGCACGCGTTTTCAGCTCAAACTAGTCGGTCTGTGTTGATTATTGAACATTTCTGACAGCAGAGCTTCTTCACAGAGGATGTTTGTGTGAAAACATGAGAGGAGAAACACCAATGAGGCTCTGGGATTAGTACATGCTGTCACGCTGCTGTGAGTAACTGGGCTGTTTGATAAAAAAGAGCTGTTGTTTTTGTTCTTAGTAACACCTGTGTGTGTGTGTGTGTGTGTGTGTGTTTCCAACTGTGTCACTTCAAACTGTTTGTTTTAAACACAGTGAAATGATAAAGACAGACGACGGAGGAAACACACAGAAACCTCTGAGGATGGATTCATTTTTCACGATAACACCGTGTTCCTCCACGAGATAAAAAAAAACTGAGCTTCAGTTTAAAACAAGAACACACACCTTCAGCTGCTTCATTTAGACTGTGACACACACACGCTCACACACACACACACACACTCACAGGATTGTAGCTGCCCGTTGTCTGAAAACAAAAGCTCGTCCTGTGTGTGTGTCGAGTCAGCAGGTGAATAAGTACACACATGAGCACACACACAAACACCCACACAATCAGAACATTCACACACTCTGCTCTGTGTCCGTGTGTGTGTGTGTGTGTGTGTGTGTGTGTGTGTGTGTTTAGGTTCTGGACAGTGACCGGTTGGTGCTGCAGAAGATGAAGAAAGCCGCCAAAGCCAAATACACAGCCGGACAAGGTACACACTCACATAAAAACACACTGGAGACTCTTGACAAACAGGAAGTGAATACCCTCACTGGAACGTCAGTGCTAAGCTAGCTAATCTCTACTTATTACAATCTTTCACTTACATTACTAGCGTAAGATATCTGTGCAAAGACAACAAAGTTCCTGTGTTGAAAAAGCACATAGTTCCTGAAAAAGTTCTGCGTTCTCAGGGAAAGTTCTTGCAGTTGTAAAACAAGTAGTTCCTCAAAAGTTCCCTAGTTTCTGATGATAGTTCCTGCAGTGCAAAGGGCAATAGTTCCAGGGAAAAGTTCCTAGGGTCTAAAAGCACAAAGTTTCTCAAAAAGTCCCTGACTACTTGAGAAAGTTCCTGCAGTTAAAAAGAAAGTAACTCCTGAGAAAGTCCCTCTTTTATTGGGAAAGTTCCTGCAGTTAAAGGATAAGTTCGGTTTATACAGCTTTTACATTGTTTATAGAATGAAGTAGAACAAAATACTCACCAAGAAGGTTTTCCTGATCCAAGCAGTGCTTCGGGAGATATTTAGATCCAAAATCGTGCAGCGGACGTCCGTATAATGGGATCCATCGGGGCATAGACAGCACCGCTCCTAAAACTGCATTAATCGTCCAAAAACTCATGTTTTTCACCAATATTCCATCATGGTTCGCTCCGAGTTAGTCCTCTGCTGCAGTCTGTGTCACTCCAGACAGCTGTAGCTGTGGCTGCACTGACCTCTGAATTGACGAAGACTTTGTTTACGTTTGCCTCTCTGCACATGCGCAGTACTCTCTGGAGCGCTGACTCCACTTCCTCCTTTCTTTGAGGGGCAAGCGTATACGGACGTCCGCTGCACGATTTTGAATCTAAATATCTCCCGAAGCACTGCTTGGATCAGGAAAACCTTCTGGGGGAGTATTTTGTTCTACTTCATTCTATAAAGCTGTATAAACCAAACTTATCCTTTAACAAGCATAGGCAGAAGTGCCTAGTTAATGGGGAAAGTTCCTGCAGTTCAAAATAACTCCTGAAAAGGGTCCCTCTATAACTGGGAAAGTTTCTGTGGTCAACAAGCATATGGTTCCTCAAGAAGTGCCTAGTTCCTGCAGTTGAAAAGCACAAAGTTCCTCAAGGAGTTTGAAGTTTTGGAGACTGCTGTCAAAAAAACATGTTTCCTCAAAATTTCCCTACACTGCAAAAAGCTGAAATCTTCTCAAGTGTTTTTGTCTTATGTTCAGTAGAAAATGTCTTTTAGACTTAAATTGAGCCACATTCACCTGACTAGTCCTAAAATGTCTTGTTTCGACTTATTAAAGGCAAAAATGAGGTCTGAATTTTTTATATCAAGTTGAAAAATTCTGCAAGTGGAACAGGTGAAAAGTTACTTGTTTTAAAACATTATTCTAGTTTTAAGCAAAAATTGGGGGAAGTTTTTCTTGTTCCACTGACAGATGTATTTTCCAGACCTCATGTTTGTCTTTAAACAACTTGAAACAAGACATTTTTCTGGACTGACCAGTTGAATGAGGCTCATATAAACACTTGATAAGATTTATGTTTTTTGCAGTGTAGTTCCTGGGGGAGGTTTATGTGGTGGAAAAGTGCATAGCACCTTAAAAAGTCCCTACAACTTCTTTGGGGAGTTCCTGCAGACAAAAAGTACTTCCTCCCTCAGAAAGTCTCCAATCCCTGGGGAAAGTTTCTGTGATCAAAAAGCAAGTTTAGTTCATTGTCTGTGATTCCACTTGAGTCGACCCCCTGCTGGTCACCAAAGAGAATGCAGGTTTAAGGCTGATATGAAAACAAGAGGCTGTGTCTTATAGCCTAACTCTATCTGTCTCCATCAGACCACGTGTCTCACCTGGAGCAGTACATCAACTCCATGGAGAAGCTGTCGGTCAACTGTCACTCAAACGGAGAGCCAGAGGTGGGCTCGGCTTTCTGTCGGCTCGCGGACTTTTCCAAAGACCTCCTCTCTCCCATGAAGAACCTGGTGAGTCATCACTTATAGACAGAAAGGTCAGAGGTCAAGACATATTTACCCCTGAGTATACGCCTCACCTGCTGAATCGACACTGAGGACCACTTTGTTTTGTCCGTAACACCTTAACACCTTCTTGTGTTTGTATGCAGTTAAAGAGCATGCTCCACAACATCAACTTCTTCCTGGACTCTCTGGTGAAAGGAGACCTGCGGGAAGTAAAAGGGGTGAGGACATTTTTCAGACTATTTTTTCTACTTCAAACCCCTAAAAGTGAACAAATCACATCTTTAGCACTACGTTTGATGTTTGTAGAGTTTAATTTTCATCAGATGCCACGCCTTGGTATTAACAATCTGTCACTAATTCCCCTGAGGCGAGCAAAGAGTTTATCTTCAGAGGCCTGTATGTGTTGAAGTTAATTAAAGTGGATCTTAACTTTTATCTCTGCCTTCCTTTGTTTCTTTCAGGATCTGAAGAAGCCTTTTGACAGAGCGTGGAGGGACTATGAGAGCAGATTGTGAGTGCTAATAAAGTGACTGATCTCCTGCTTTAAAGGTTTAGATCTACTTCTTGAGGCTGGCTCTGATGATGATCTCTATTGACAGTTTAGTCGACCCCAGACTGTTAGCTAACCAATCACATATCCACATATAAAGCAAGAGTCTGGAGCCTCATGAGGCTCTTTGACTGCTTTGCAGTGGAGTACCTTTAAAGAAAAATACTGAAATAAAGAATCGTTTGCTTACAGGGGGTATTGATATAAACACAGAATAAAATCATGCATTAACATTTTGTTCAACTAAACATGCATCACACTGCTCTGCTTCAAATCCTACAACATCAACAGCCCACCAACTTTCCTTAACCCTGTGACTAACCTCAAGTTTTACAGCCCTGGTAAGAAAACTAAATCTACAAAAAGGACAAATCTAGAAGAAAATATGGGTTTTAATTCTGTGAGGAAAAAATGTGAAAGTTAAAAAAAGGCTGTAATTTCAAAATTTTGCAAAATTTAAAAAAAAATTACAAAAGTAAAATTTCTTTTTCAATTTTTGCAAATTTCTGATTTTTTTTCAATGATATATAGTTTATTGATTTCGATTAACAATACCAACAGACTGGGACAGTGACAAACACTCACAGATACCATCCTACACACAACAGACACAAAAAAAATAAAAAACAAATCAAATAAAAAAAAGACAACAAATCAAATAAACAAAATAAACAGGCAAAGCAAAAGAAGCAAAAAAGGGGGAAAAAATTTTCACATAAATGTACAGAGGAGGAAATGCACTTCAAACTTCTTTTTTTCACCAGAGGGCTACTTGTGACATCAAATGACATTAAAAATAGAAATTTCAAATTTTTGAAAACTTTTGATAGTTTTATAAATTTTGAAATTTTTGCAAATTTTTAAAAATCGTTGAAGATTTTTGAAAATTCAATATTTTGAACTTTTTGTAAAAGTTTTAAATATTAAAGATTTTTTGCAAAGCTTTTAACTAAGAAAGTTTTTGCAATTTTTGCAATTTTTTTTTAAATTTTTGCCAATTTTGAAAATCATTGAACATTTGAAAATCATTAAAAAAATTTGAAAATTCAATATTTTTGAATTTTTTTGTAAATGTTTTAAATATTTTTTGCAAAGCTTTTAAACTACATTTTTTTAAATTTTGACATTTCAGCACATTTTAGCAATTTTTTTAAAATCATTGAAAATTTTTGAAAATTCAATATTTTTGAACTTTTAGTAATTGTTATAAATAAATAAATAAAGAAATTACAAAGCATTTAATTTAATTTTTTAAATTTTTTTTTGCAAATTATAACATTTCTATATGTTTTGAAAATTTTTGCAAATTAGAAAATTTCTATATGTTTTGATTTTTTTTGAAAAATTAGAATATTTCTGTATGTTCTAAATGTTTTCTAATGTTTAAAATTTCATGTCTTGTTAAAATTTTGGCAGAATGTACTGAAATCTTTGAATTTTTGCAAATTTAACAAAGATAATAAGTTGAGACATCACATGTACAGTTGAATAAATAGGTTGTTTGATATTTGCTTAGCACTACTTGCAATTCCAAAACAAAAGGTTTTTGATTGAAAAATGGTTAACACTAAAGAATCAAGAGGTGGAAAGTTTCCTTCATTCCTTCATTGAGTGAAAAAATGTTTAACAGAATTACTCATGTACCGTGTAGAAAAGTTGGTCATGAAAACTCTACTTAACTCATCTGCTTCCCACCACTGCACACTGTTAAAAGTGTAAAGCTACAGCTAGTGTGTGTGTGTGTGTGTGTGTGTGTGTGTGTGTGTGTGTGTGTGTGTGTGTGTGTGTGTGTGGACAGTAAGCAGGTGGAGAAAGAGAAGCGGGAGCTTGCTCGACAGTACGGGATGGTGAGGAGCGAGGTGAGCGGGGGAGAGATCGCAGAGGAGCTGGAGAAAGAGAGACGCTCCTTCCAACTGAGCATGTGCGAGGTCAGTGATGCGTTTTTATTAGGCCGCCTCGTTATTTGACCTCCACCTGCTCACTCACCTTTGCTTAATCCATTTGTTTTCACCCTCATCCTCCTCCATCTTTCCTGCTCGTTCTTTAACTCGTCATCCTCCTCTTTTTCATTTCCCTCTTCCCCATCTTTCTTTCTGTCCTCCTTTTTCTCTCCCTTCCTCATCCCACCTCTTCCTCCTCTTGTTATTTCTCTATTTACGGATATTTCTGCTCCTACCTGTTTCCGCCTCTCTGTTGATCCCCAGCTGATCCAGATACTCTGATGTGTATCCATCTCTGGAGACATGTGCTGCCTTAAATATGTCTGACAAATTGACTCCTCTCACTTCCTCCTCCTCTTTCTCTCCTGCAGTATCTTATTAAGGTCAATGAGATAAAGACAAAGAGAGGGGTCGACCTGCTGCAAAACCTCATCAAACACTACCACAGCCACAATAAGTAAGAAGCACAGGAATAAACCTGCTGTGTTTACAGTAAACAAACACGTTTTTATTGCTGTTTGACTGTTTCTGTATGTGTGTGTAGTTTCCTGCAGGAGTGTGTGTCCACCACACAGAGGTTGAAGCAGTACATGGAGGAGCTGAATGGCGTCCTGGTGACGGTACGACAACAAGTCAAAAGACTGATATTAAATATTGTTGGCATTTGTGGACTCTGTCCCTTCGGATTTTGGTTTAAAGTTTTCCAAGCGAAAGCCTCCAGTAATAAAAAAGTAAAAGTGAAAGTGCAAAAACAACTGCAGTTCCTCTTCTGTCCACTTGGGGCAGAATCCAAAGCGAGGTAATCGCTTCTATAGCCTAAACACTTCCAGTTTTAACTGCTGAATTAAGCACGAAACATTTAAAAATTAAGTCATAATGAAGGAGATGTCAATCATGATTCTAAGAGATTTACAGGGTGGTCCAGAAAGATTTACCCATCGTATATCTCTATTTTGTTTGCTTAGCTTTTGTCCTAGAAACTTAAAATTTTGGATAGTTTCTCTTAAAAGGCAAAGCTTTTGATGTACCTGAGTTCATTTGTTTTCTCCTAATGATTGTTGAGTACGGCATCGAAGGGTAAGCGCGACCAGATTGTGGCCTTGATGGAGGCTGGACTGACAACAATGCAGATCATGAAAAAGGTGAATGTTTGTCGTAAGTCTGTCTACAATGTCATGAAACGATACAAGGAGACTGGCAATACCACCAGCAAGCCAATCCCTGGAAGAAAACGTTCAGTCCGGACCAAAAGGGTTGTTAAGATGGTGAGGAAGAGAATCCAAAGGAATCCTCGCAGGAGCATGAGAGCAACAGCAAAGGAAGTGAACATCTCAAGAACTTCACTGAGAAGAATCGTCAAACAGGATCTTGGACTGAAAGTGCTAAAAATACAACACAGACAACTGATTTCAGCCGCTTCTAAGAAAAAACGTCTTGACCGGGGGAAAATGATGATGCAGGAGATCCAGAGTAACGCAGACAAAGTCCTGGTTTGGTCTGATGAGAAAGTCTTCACCGTTCAGGCAGGTCGTCAGAATCCAGCTGGAGTCATGGTGTGGGCTGCTGCTGCATCTGATGGCTCAAAGTCTCCTTTGGTCTTCATTCAGGAGGGTGTGAAAGTGAACAGCCAGGTGTACCTTCAAATGCTTGAAGAAAAAGTGTTGCCTTGGTCTACCAATGCGTTTGGAAACCAGTTTGTCTTCACACAGGATGGTCCAAGCAGCACTTTCCTGGCTTCTAGGACGAAAACATGTGGCCTCCGTCAAGTCTGGACATCAATCCAATGGACTTTGGGATCTGGTCTATCCTGGAGAGGGAGGTCTGAAGAGTATCTCACAGCAGTGTCACCGCTTTGAAGACAGCTCTGATGAAGTCATGGTTAAAACTTGATGCAGAGACAGTGCGGTGCTCATGCCAGGCAGTGCCAGGTCGTCTCCTGGCTATGATAAAGGCAAAGGGCGGCCATATTGAGATGTAAATCTTTTTGGTGACAGAGAATAAGTATCGAAACTGTGTTCAATGTTTGTTGTGTTTTTCTGCAAGCATTTTTGGATAGTGCGGAAAAAATGATGGGTAAATCTTTCTCACCCTGTAAAACATTTTGTGTCTGCAGGTGAAGCAGCGTCAGGATGAGGAGAAGAAGCAGCTCGTGTCTCTCAGAGATCTGCTCAGGCCGGTCGTCCACACTGAGCAGGTAAGACACACAAACACACACTAACTTAGGGGAGATAAATGTGAGTGTGTGTGCAGGTCTCTACCTGACAGTTGTCAAAATTCTTGACCAAAGAATTTGGACTTGGTTTGGGTGTAATTTATAATGTGATCAACAGGGGACCACGAAAATGTCCCCCGTCAAAGTCAAAGTCAAAGTCAAAGTCAATGTCCTCTTTTGGATAGATATACAAGTACAAGCACATACACTCAGAGGAGTCAACAGAGAAAAATAGAGATATTATTTTTTGATATGGATGTGTTTCTATGTTTGTAGGAAACTCTACCAAAGCAGGTGTACAGTATGCATCAGCTGCTGGGGGATAAACAGTACGGAACAGAAAGGACAGGGTTCCTCTATAAGAAGAGTGATGGGTATAACACACACACACACACGCACACACACACACACACACACACACACACACACACACACACATGAAAGCATCCACATTTACTTTTTAAAACGAAAATACCAGAAATAAAACTGTGTTTCTCTTTGTGTTTCAGGTTGAGGAAAATGTGGCAGAAGAGGAAATGCTCTGTTCACAATTGTTACCTCACCATCGCTCACGCTACAGTGAGTTCCTAAAAACTCGTTTTACATATATTAAGGGGACTTTTTGTTTTTCAAGTCAGATGTGGGGACCGAGACTTTTTTTTATATTCTAAGACCACATGAACTAGAAACAGCTTAGAAAAGACTTTGTTTAATCTTAAAATAAGTTTACATACTTGAATTTGGGGACAAAATCTAAAATTGAAATCTTCAAATTTACGAATTTCATGGTTTAACATTCAAGCTAACAGACAGTGTAAGTTTGAGAAAAGCATTGGGATGATTTTTGTTTGATATTAATCATTTTCTCACTTTTTTCTTTAGCCAAATAAACCTCCAACTAGACTGAACTTACTCACCTGTCAGGTTAAACCCAGTGTGGAGGACAAGAAATGCTTCGACCTCATATCTCGTGAGTATAAAAGTGTAAAAAACACAATATTTACAAACCCACACTGTAGCTGAAGTGCATTAAAAACGAAACCAAGTATTGTTTGAAAGAATATCCTTTTTTTTAAATAAATATTTATCATTTAAAATACTAACAGTATTTTTTCATGTCTCAAATACTGGGGAAATTATGAGAATAGTTTTCTATATTTTCTTGTATTGATGACCAGATTACCCCCTGAGCCCTCGATAAACTGCAAAATTTACGTTTTCAATTAACTTGTTAATGCTCTTATCAATAACTTTCTTTTTCTTTACATCAATCAGAGTCTAGAATTTATTCTTATTTATTTATTTGTTTGTTTAGAGACCATGTACAATATAGATCACAGGATCCCAAACTTTTCAGCCTGTGACCCCCGAAATAGCCGTGTTGGAGACTGGCAACCCCCTGCTGTGGGACTATACTAGTGATACTCAACTCAACTCAACTTTATTTATAAAGCACTTTAAAACGACCTCAGTTGAAACAGGGTGGTGTACATAAAAGTAGTACAGGAATAAATAAGTAAATAAAACAAATAAATCATTAAAACAAAGGTGCACATAGTAAAATAAATTGTGACATTGTTCTGGAAGAAGATAAAAGTGATGAAGTGAAGATATTAAGTTTCAAGCGAATTTCTTGCAATTTTTTCTTGTTCAGTTAGCAGGTTTTTGTACTTGTTTTAAGCAATTCAAACCTCATTTTTTTGTCCTAAAACAACTTAAAACAGGACATTTTTCTGGACTGATCAGTTGAATGTGGCTTGTATTTAGTATAAGACAATTTTCCCTAAAACAAAACAAAAACACTTGATGGGATTTCAGGTTTTTGCGGTGCATTTGCATCAATGTATATAAACTTTAACCCCTATATGTTCTTATGTGTTTACAATAATGGATAAAATGTGGAATCTTTCATAGATTCTGATTTTGGAAGACATTCCACGACCCTAAATCAGTGTTTTCTGACCCCCCCAAGGGTCGCAACCCCCACTTTGGGTACCACTGATATAGATCACTAATGTACAATATTAATGCATTGTACCAGAATTAGCTGAAAAGCTAGTTTACATCTGAAGACCCTTGGCAGGTCTAATATACAGTATATTTTAGCACAATTAATCTATTCATCCATTTCTACCAGTGAAATTTAACTAATGAAATATATCCTGTGCCTTGTTTTATCTTTTACACATGTTGCATGAAGTGTAATATTTCCCCTCTTTTCCAGACAATCGGACGTACCACTTCTTAGCCGAGGATGAAGCTGAGTGTGTGGCGTAAGTAAAAATATGAAAGTTAGGTTAAAATCTGATAAGGTAAAATATAATACAATGGTTTCAAAAATTTAAGAAACTAATCTTTAACGGGACTCTGGGTGTTTCTTGCAGGTGGATCTCGGTGCTCAGTAACAGTAAGCAGGAAGCTCTGAATGTTGCGTTGGACGGGGGGAAAAGAGGGGGTGGAGGTGGGGAGAGCAGCGTGGAGGATCTGACCCGGGCCATCACTGAAGACATCAGGCGGATGCCGGGAAACAGCAGCTGCTGTGACTGTGGAGCTCCAGGTAAAACTGTCAGTTTCACCTTTTGAGACAGTTTGTTTCTGACTCTGGACTTCAATTTGTTTTGATTTATTGACTGTGCTAAAACTGTTGTTTACATTTTTAGTTCTTCATGAAACTCAATGCTTTTGTCAGTGACATTTATCTCTTTCTCTGTCTCTAGATCCTGGATGGCTTTCAACCAATCTAGGCATCCTCACTTGTATTGAATGTTCAGGGATCCACAGAGAGATGGGGGTCCACGTCTCCAGAATCCAGTCTTTGAGTCTGGATAGCTTGGGAACATCAGACCTACTGGTAGGTGGTGCCACTTGTTAGCTAAAATACTTGAAGTCTTTACTTTGTTTGGTTAAGTTTGGTGACAGTTTCAACCTGAACATTGTCAGTTTTTGGCCTAAAAGATAGAGAAAAATCAAAAATCAACTGACTTCTCTGTTTAGACTTTTAAAAAAAGTTTGACATCTCTAACTTTGTTTTCTCACTTCTGTTTCCTAGTTGGCCAGGAATGTTGGAAACTCTGGATTTAATGAAATATTGGAGGCGAACCTGCTGAGTCCGTCCCTGAAGCCCTCCCAGCACAGCCACATGTGAGACGTCACACATTCAGGTGAATTTTACACGCAGTATTAGTTTGACCATGTGTCATTTTGGTGTGTGTATATGTGTGTGTGTTTTCAGGGGGGAACGTAAAGATTTCATCCTGTCAAAGTATCAGGACGTCCATTTTGTGAGACGTAGCCACAGCTCGAATGCAGCGCTGCGAGTCGGCCTGCAGGAGGCGACAAAGAACTGCGATATCTACAGCCTGATTCAGCTGTACGCTCAGAGGACAGAGCTGAGCCAACCGCTGCACACACACATACAGGTAAACACAGGTACACACACATAGAAATACACACACGCAGGTTATACACATCTTTACGATAATAAACCAAAAATGCACATAAACAGGTATTTTCACTTTTGAAGTATACACATACAGGTATATAAAAGTGAAGGCATTGCATACACACATAAACTAGTATACACACGCAGGTTTGTGTACAGTGGTCTGTGTTTATTCAGACAATAGAAAAAATACACAGTAGTACACACTTGTGAAATACAAAAATACATGTTCAGGTAAAGTAGTATAGCAGGATAACTTTGATATATACGGGTACATTAACTAAAGTATAGTAACAGATAATGTATTTGGGTATACACACAGAAAACAGATTTAGTGTACATAAAAAAATGGTATACACATAGGCAAACAACGAAATATGAATAAAAATCCAGTCAGCTAGCAGAAAAGTTAGGACCTGCTCCTACAGGTATACACCTAGATTTTAATAGAGGGTGTACCAAAGGTACACAGACATAAAAGTATACACACAGATCTGAGCAGACAGGATCACAGTGAAATACTTGTGTCTTTATCATAATGTTTGCAAACCTCAACAGTACTCACAGATAAAGAAATAGGTGTTGGTATACACAAAAAGGTATCTACAATAAACAGAGGTATACACACAGGTATATTTAATCAGTTATACATACAGGTACACATTTGCATGCAGTCAACACAAACAGTGATGAAAAACGTGACAAAAAAGACACAGTTGCAAATGCACACGTTTATACACATGAATAAAGAAAAAAGGTATATACACATTAAAGTACACACGCAGATCTGTGCAGACAGGATCACAGTGAAATACTTGTGTCTTTGTGGTAATTTATGCAAACCTTAACAGTACACACAGATAAAGAAATGGTTGTTGGTATACACACAGAGGTATACACACTGGTTTATTCAACCAGTTATACATAACATTTGCATAAAGTCTACACAAACAGTGATGAAAACCTGACCAAAAAGACAGTTGTAAGTGCACACGTTTATAGTCATGAACAAAGAAAAATGGTATACACACATAAAAACACATATGCGGAGACTAAGACAGGATCATATTAGCACAGGTATACATAGCATCACCTACGATTTCTGAGTCACATACATGAACTATACACACACAAGTATACACACAGTTATACACAGGCGTACCAGTATTAAAGTTGGTAATCGTGTGTATACCAATTTGTATTATGACCTTTAAGATCATTAAACACAGATAGAAGCATGGTCAAGCTATACAAAGGTTATATAATACACACATTTATTAGGGTATACACAAAGGTATACACATGCAATTACAAACAAGGCTTTAGGGGTACACACTTGTGCAAAGGTGTACATACAGATTTACATTCCCACGTAAAAACCAAAGGTATACGCACATTAGGTATGCACTCACACAAAGGGGTATACACACATTTCTAAACAAACAGGTGATCTCTGAGAAACTCTACGGTACGTTTTGATTCCAATAGGAGAAAGGTGAAACAGCGCTCCATCTGGCCGTCCTATTGGCTGACAGGACGTCGCTGCACATCCTGGACTTCCTCTCTCAGAACTGGTCAGCCATCTTTGATGATGTTACATGTTAGTGTGTGTTGTTGTGTACACCTGTGTGTTTACCTGTGTTTGTTTCTAGCTCTAATGTGGACGTGCAGACCTCGGCAGGAAACACAGCGCTGCACTACAGCTGTCTGCACAACAAGAGCGACTGTGTGAGGCTGCTGCTGAGAGCCCGGGCCAGCACACACATCAGTAATACACACACACACACACACACACACACACACACACACACACACACACACACACACACACACATATACACAGATCATTTTCTAAAGTATCTTCATCCTGATGGATGTAGAAATACGATCTTTTCCTCTCTGATAAACATCGTGTTAAAGTTTGTGCTGAATGTTTGAACAGAGAATGAGCTGGGAGAGACCGCTCTGGACGTGAGCCGCAGGTTGAAGCACGTCCAGTGTGAGGCGCTGGTGAGTCCCTCACTGGTTTTAAACATTGATTGTTGCTCAGCACTGTTAGGTTATCTGTATCTGTGTGTGTGTGTGTAGCTGCAGCAGGCTCAGTCCGACCTGTTCGACCATCACGTCCATGTGGAGTACGAGTGGAGGCTCCGACACGACGACCTCTACGACAGCGACGACGACTTTGAAGACAAGGTAACAACGGGAAGAGACGGTTTCCTGGTTTACCCGCTTTGAGGTATTCATACTCTTCATCTTCTGTTTCAGAACGGTCCGATAAAGAAAGAGCGCTCCTCCTCTTCCTCCTCCTCCACCTTCACCTCCTCCTTCTCCTTCACCTCCCGTCCCTTCGGTTTCAATCAGTCCAGCTCCTCCTCTTCCTCCTCCGTCCCAAACTCCTCTTCCTCTGCAGCAGCAGGAGGAGGTCTGCTCAGCGTGGGGAGGAGGCTCGCCATGGCCATGGATCTCCACTCTCGGGCTGCAGGCCCCGTCTCCAGCCCGCCTCCTCCTCCGCCGTCCTCTCCTGCTCCTCCTCTGCCTCCGAGGGTCAAAGGTGAACTCAGTGTCGCTCTGAATCATTGAACTTTTAGTGATTAACACCTCATGAACGAAGCTAAATTAATTCTTCATCCTCCAGCTCCAAATGTTCCTCCACCTCCTCCTCCTGCTGGGGGGGAGGGAGGCGAAGAAGAGGAGGAGGAAGGGGAGGTTTTTCTCTCCATGACGGGAAACAGGAAGCCAACTCCGCCTCCAATCGCCGTACGGCACAAGAGGACCTGCTCTGAATCCAACAAGCACGGTAACATCAGAGACACGCTGCAATTTATCTGTCAGAGTAATCACAGTGTTATCAACTGTGTGTGTGTGTGTGTGTGTGTGTGTGTGTGTGTGTGTGTGTGTGTGTGTGTGTGTGTGTGTAGAATATGGGCTTCCAACCAGTCCCAGGATCTACAGCGGACCAGACTCCTCCTTTAGGAAGTGTGTGTGAGTATCTGAGGTCTGCTTACTACAACATCATAAGGAAACACTTGTTGTTTACAGCCTAAATCCAGCAGGGGGCACTGTGGTATTGCTGAAAAAAAGAGTATTTTATTGTTTAGAGCTGAAGCCTGAAAGCTCATCATTTAAAGTGTTTGACTGCAGTGACCTCTAGTGGACTGAAGCTGAATTATATGTCAGAATTAAATGCAGATGTTTTAAGTGAAGCTCTTTTTTTGTCTCTGTCTCCAGGCCTGCGTCTCCTCTCAGCTCGCTGACTGAGCGCACAGAAAGAGGTACTTCAGGAAACATAAAACTTGTCCTGTTCAGATCAGCGTCTGTTTTTTTTTTTAAATCTCAGGACTCTGAATAACCCGTCATGTGATCATGAACATAAATCTAGGATCACTGTTGTTATATAAAGATATTAACTTCTATTTGCGACTGACCTGCAGACTGACTTTAATGTCACAATCAGGCATTCATATTTTTCAAAACTTTTTTTATAAGAAAAAATAAATAAATACATTTTCTTTGTATAATTCTATGATTGATGTATCTAAACAGAAAAAAGTTACTAAAATAAAGCTTGACACTTATACACAACTATGAATATATTGAAATATTAAATATATATTAAATGTGAAATATAAACTGTTTCCCTTGCTGTCTCTGTTCGAGGTTTTCGAAGGGCAGACAGTGAAAGTAGCTCCTCCCACTTCCTGCAACCTGAAAGAAAAGCCCCGCCCAACCGTTCTCCCTCCAATCATCGCTCTCAGAGCTTTGATAATGACTGCAGAGGCCCCGCCCCCCAGCCTCTTCCTCGCAGATCATTGGTAAGAACATTTTAGCCTTTCACTGAATAATGACCCCAGAATTAATAATCTTTACATCCTGCCTCCAAATAATAATTAATATTTGTTAATGAGTGAGTAAATTTTTATACATTTTTATTGTTTTGTCCGTGAGCCTCGAGGATCAACGAGTCGTAGGGTTGAAGCTCTGTACGACTGTCAGGCTGATCACCACGACGAGCTGAGCTTCTCTGAGGGACAGGTTCTGGTGGTTCTGGGTCAGGAGGACAGCGACTGGTGGGTGAGTATCACACCGACTGTTTTAATTAAGAGTTACGGCCATAAATTCATACATATTTGTAAAAAAGTTGTAAAAAGGAAAAGAAAGTTCAAACCTGGAGTCAAATCAATTTTTTTAATAACCTAATCTTTTCTTGTGTTTAAAAATGTGTGTGTGTGTAGCATGGTTACATAGAGGACGAACCGGACCAGAGGGGTTTGTTTCCATCTTCCTTCGTCCAGCTGCTCATAGACTGACGAGTTCCTGGACTTCAGGAGACCAAACCAGAGCCAGACCCTGAACATGTTTGGATTTGCACCACATCCGCCAGACAGAAGAACCAGAACCAGAACTAAACCAGAACAATGCAGAAACATAAACTTGCAGGACTGGACCCAGCTCTTTGACCCTCCAAGGTCACATGACCACAAACCGCTGCAGCGTCCAACTCACATGAAATGATGATGTTGATGATACACTTATTTATTTATTTATTTAATGATTGTAATTTTTTATTAAAAAGCACAAAATACAAAAAGGACAACAGAATGAACCCTGATAAGAATTCTACCCTAAATACCAGCCCCCAACTGTTTTGCTCAAGGCTCCGCCCCCTTTTTGGGGCGGGGCCTCACTTTCCAAAATGTGATACGAGCACAAAGAACCCTAAGAATGGTTAGACTAATGAATGAAAAACAGCTGTTTGCTCATAATTCAGGTAACATCTGTCTCAGTTGATGCTTTATGAGCACAAGACGTCGAAACGCCTCGTTTCACAATCGTAACAGCACATAACTGCCACTTTGACACAATAAAAAGGTTTCAACAAGGACGTTTTTGTACTTCTATTTATTTGTTTTTTGTTTTTTTAACAGGAAGTCTCTTTCCTCAAACACTGCACAGAGTTCTGCCCATGACAGGCCTCCAGAGGGCTGACCAATCAGAAGGAAGGGGGTTTGTGGAGCAGGGAGCCTTAAAGAGACAGCAGCTGAAATGAAGTGATTCAGACAGAGGCTGAAATATGACTTTTTCCAAAACATCAGGGAGAGAAAAAAAAGAGACTTGCTCTGATTTATTTTTTATTTTTTATTCCATTCAAAGTGACAGCGTGGGTCCATGTTTAACGGTATCTCAGTGAATATCACTGTTTGAAACCATGAATGAATGAAAGACGTGATGATCAGCAGGATTGTGTTAAATGAAAGTGACATTTCTATCAAACAGTCACAGTTTAAACATGAGGAGCTGAATTAAAGCTATGATAACTGAACATACATCAAACGTACAGCTTGTTTGGTCTGCTCTAAATCTACAGTACACCTCTCCCTACGTCAAAAACAAGCAGCTGATTGGTTCATTTGATTTAATCCACCACCATCTGCAGCTTTTAATGAAAAAAAGATGTCGTACAGAAAGTCTAGAAAGCACAACTTTGGATTTTTACTCACAACAAACTTCATCTTTGCAGTGTGAAGGATCTGTAACTAAGTCTGTAAATTCCACAATGTTGCATCCAGATGTCAAGTCCAGCTCAGGAGAGCTGCTGCTCTGTCATTAAGCGGCTCAGCGTTCCCCATAAAGCAGATCATTCCCCAGTTTACCAGCAGGAAGTTTTCCACAAAGAGCCAACGAAGGGTTAAAACCCAGCACAGAGAGAAAACTACAAAAACAAGCAGCAGATGTTTCAGATTAAACCCAGTTTATAGTGTCGGGTTTTTAAGAGACGGAGAGACTTAAACAGGGTTCGACTCTAAACTACAGGCAGAGCAGCAGCCTCCACATGATGATTCAGCATTTCTGATTATTTATAGAGGCCTCAGTCTGCTTCAAACGGCGCGCTGAGGGATCATCTAACAGCGTCTGAAAGCTCTCTTTCAGACAGCTGACCTTTTTCATCTCTTTGAGGAAACACGGTCTGAGAGTGGGCTCAGTTTGTCATCCTTCAGGACTACAGAGACAAACGCTTGTTGGACACACTCGGGTGTACGGGGATTTGAGAAGGTTTAGCGGCTCAAATCACCATGAAAGAGTAGTTTTTAAAAGCTTTAAAGTCTTAATCGTGAAGTGTTGAACTCCGGTGATGAAAAACAAAGCCACTGGAAAAGCTGCAATTCCTTGAGTGACCACAAGAGGCTGGTTCCAAAAGTGAGTCAATCCCCATAGAGCTCACACTAAAAAGGCCGTTTCATACAGCTGGACTAGATGAGTTTTCAGCCAAGTAGAAAAAATGGTTTTGGTCTTTTTAGCTTTGTTTAAGATGACTAAAAAGCTGGTTTAGTGTTTGATGATGTAAATAAGGCAAACAGTGTGGTTCAATTAACAAGACATTAAGGAATCATGTGGGATGAAAAAAAGTTTAAATTTCAACTTCAATTTCAAAATTTTAGTCAAAAAACTTCTGAGAAAAAATGTCAAAATTTTGACTTTTTCTCACTTTTTTGGCTTCAAACTCAGTTTTTTTGTCTCAAAATTAAAATCTTAAAACAAAAAAATCAGACTTTATTTTTTCAACTGTCCCAATCTCCTAAAAATATTTTCTTTCAGTGTACGTTATCCTCTTACATGCAACTGTTATCTGTTGCTCTAGGGAGTTTGTTTGAAGCAGACTGAGTCATTTCACACTGGCAGGTCGGTCTGAATCTGAAAAGTTTTGAAGTATTATAATTTAATAGAGAAAACGGACCTGTAATCCCACTGAAACTTGGGTCTTTAACTTGAAGACAAGGGATGTAGAAGTTAGGATCAACACAAGAGAGCAAAACTTTGAAGTTATTTTGCAAATTTGATAGTGAAAAAGTGACTTTGGAGCAAAATTTTTGTATAAATCTGTTTGTTCAACAGTTTCAGGTCAGATACAGGATTTCCAGTGAAATCCATTAGATTGTTTTTTCTTTTAACATGTCATGACACATGTATGAGCATGTGAAAAATAAAAATCTTAAATCTGGACTCTCAAATCTAAAAGAGTTAGGAATAAAAAAAAAACATGACTATTATTATATTGACGTCTCTTGTAGTTCCCAATATCACCACTAGATGTCACTGTTGTTCATTTGCACTGACTGTAGCTCAGTTACCAGGTTAAAGAGCAATAAGGCACAAGAGGCAAAACTGCAACAAAAGCCCATTAAAGAAAACAGCTCATCACTGACTGGACGATTCAAGAGAAGGCCATTTTTGCACAAACACTCAGCTTAGCTACCGAACAATAACTAGCTAGCTAACTTCATCGTTCAAATAAGACAACTTCTTCAGAGCTGGTGCAACAGGCCACAGATTATCTTCATCAAAAACACTCTGAACATCTGCATCTTTAAATGTCTTCAGATTCAGATCAAGGATGCACTTAGGTAGATTTTGGTATCGAAGTGGCCTTGACTGACAGAGCTTTGTGAAAGAAGCACACAGTCAGCTGTTTGCAACCCTGGAGCTCATCCTTAGCATTGACCAATGATGACATTTAGATTGAGATGAATTATGGGGCCTTGAATCTTTCACAACGTCATTCATGTTTCAGAAATTTCTACAACGCAATGCACAGAAACACCAGCTAGAGCCCCTTGAGTTTTGCTTCCAAAGACGCATCGCTCCTATCGCGTTAAAGCCTGTGGTTTGCAAAACTGTCAGCCCGTTGATTTATCACCGTTAAGCAGACAGAAGGATTTGCAAAGGAGCCGCCCTCCCAGCAAATTCTGCCTCAGATTCAGACTCAAACGAACCCAGTGTGAGAAAGTCCTCGTTGTGTATCAGACGTCACAAACATTCAGAAATTTGTACATTCACAGCACAGGTGAGACAGCTTTCTGCACGCTGTCCTCTCCCTTCGACAGGACATCCAGAAGCTGGACTGGTTGGTCGCTCTTCATTCACGTGGCGGTTTGTTTTTGGTTGCACTTTTGATGATTTATATTTCAGTAAATTGCACTCAGAGTGGTGAAGAAACTGATTGTTTGAATGTTTGATCCTAACTTTAAGGCCGTGCATGGTCTCCTCACCTTCATAATTTCTGTTAGCATCACATCTTTCCATGAGGTTCAACAGTCTGCAGCTTCACAGCATCGAAAGTCAAAAAATTTATCAATTTGCCAAATAAGCTTAAAAAAATTGCACTTCAACCAATAAAACACCAACAAAAAGTTTCCATGTTGGACACTCAGCCAAATCAGGTGAAAACCTGCAGATTGCTGCTCAAGCACAAGCTCCTCCCACGTTCTGCCTCCAGCTCCAAATATGGTCGGAACAGGAAGTCCCAAAAACTTCATCACCCTGTAGGATGTCTATCAGGATAAAAAAACTACCTCCAAATCAGGACGGCTTCAGTTCAACACAAACAAAAGGATGGATTATGAATGATATAAAACAATGAACTGGACAGAGAGGCAGCAACGTCGCCCCCTTGTGCCATTTCTTCAGGGCAAAAGTGCATCAATTAGAAAAAAAGAGGTTAGCCCCGTAAAATGTCTACAAAACTTTAAAAAAAGATACAAAACGTCTGTGGTTGTCTCCCGCTCAGAGCAAAACTCGTGTGGTCAGTCCTCGCAGTCGCAAAAGGCAGGAAAATCCGTCAGAGTCAGAAAGAACCCAAAATAAAACAGGCTCCACCCCCAAAAAGAGGAGGAGCATACCTGGCTCCTCCCATTCAAGAGGCATGTCCACAGGTGATTCAGAAATATAAAATAACTCTTCCCTCAAGCTTCAGTCTCACAGGGTTCATGATTGGTGCGTAGAAGTCCTGACAGAGAGTCGACTGCATCGTGGTTTAAGTGCGAGAGAAGAGCCGGGTGTGTCCCTGGTATTGGTCTCAAGAGTTCAGTGGTGATGATCTACTGCTCAGTCACATGTGAAGATCAGCAGCTGTGTGTGTGTGTGTGTGTGTGTGTCAGTGGTTCTGTGGCACGTGCAGTCTGATCTTCCCCTCCTTGGCGAGCTGGTGGATGACCTGCGTTTCGAAGTCGGCGCTGTGGACGCCCGTCTTCCTGAAGGCTCCTGCGAAGCGGTTATCCTCCCAGTAGTGGTGCCAGTTGCCCTCCTGGTTGGCGCCGTACCCGAACACAGAGACCTGAAGACAGGACACAACCGTGACGTCAGACACAGTAACAAAACTGTTCATCAACAGGTTTAAGTTTTCTAATCATTAAGGTCGGTTCTGTTTTCTCTCTGGATTCTGATTCTGAGGAGATTAATTACAGGATTTGTAATTAATTAATCTAATTAATCACATTTAATCTCATATCTGCTTAAGGTCCACAAATAACAAAAATGAATTCTAGGACATTACAAAAATGTAGTCTATGACTAATCAAATGAATACAGGAAGAAAAAAAGATTTGTAAGACCTCTATAGAGGTGGGGTCTGGTGGAGCTTGTCAATCAAAATCCTGCTCATTAACTACTGTGGGTGAGAGCGGAGTGCTCTTTGGATGAGAGCTCAGCATGGATATGAGGAGAAGATGTGAGATGAAAGAGACATAGTGAGAAGCTGCAAGTCAGAAAAGTTCAGGCAGCTCACGCTCCAACTGAGGATGTGTCGAAGTAGAGAGAAAGAGCGGCGCCATCGTGAGAAAAGACGACGGCGATCATGGAGAGGATCAAGGGATGGAGTACCCGAGATGAACATGATCTACGTTTTTACGTTTTGTCTGGTTTTTGGATCAAAAACAGGAAGAGAGAGACATAAAAGAACAAGGTCCACTCTTCTTAGGTAGTTTTGGTGTTTTACATAGTCATAGAAAACAAGATTAGTTGGGTTTTGACAGATCGTTTGAGATACTGTGGAAATGGCTGGCAGCCGATGAGTTTAAGAGGTGCTGCCCATGTCAAAATTTGTCTGTCTTGTCATTCTTTCGTGAATTTCTGGACTCAATCAGACATTTTTGAGTGGAAGAAATAGTCATGAAATAAAGATTTCAAGCCCCTCCCAAAGCAATTTCTCATGCTACAGAATTACATATGTCCCAACCCGATCACATGACCGGAAATCGGGGCCGAACAAGTGGTTACAGACTCGATCAGAATCAGAAATTACATCCTGATCCCGATCGGAGATAAATAATATTATCATTATTATTTGGTGCTACAGAGTCAGACCATCTTAATTCCACATAGAAACAACCCAGGGCATATTATTATTATTATTATTTATTTTTTTTTTAAATTTCTTATGTAATTGTTTTTGCTACTATGAGTATGGTTGAAACTGTTTTTTTTGTATGTGTTCTTTTATTACTGTCTTTGTTTAACATGTTTTACTTTTGCTTTAAAACTCACCACACACTATTTATAGACTATACGCTTAGGTAACGGGTGCCAGCCTGGGGGAGGGGGGAGTTTCAGGGTTCTTTTCCTTTTTTTTTTTATTTTCCTTCTGTTGTTGTTGTTTATGTTTAAATTTCAATCTGTGACTTCATATGTTTACTGTGAAGAAAACCAATAAAACAGATTGTTAAAAAAAAAAAAAAAAAAAGAAATAACCCAGGGCATGACATCACACTAGTGACATCATTGGTTGAATGCTGTAGAACATGGCGGAAGCTTAAATGTGGGAGGGCGACGTGTCAGAGTAGAACTTTCGGACTGGGACTCGGTATCAGCAGATACTCAAAACCAAATGATTCGAAAATGATGAAAAAAAAAACCCTAACATGAAAGTTATACTATATATAATGTTATTTACAGAGTACTTCTCAAAATGTAAGTAGCCACAGACCCCGCCCCCTTCTTACCTGGTCACAGGTGTGCAGGGCAAAGATGATAGCCAGCATACCGGTGGATGGGTAACGTCCGTGATGCTCGGTCCAACGATCGTTGACGTATTTAAAGAAGGCCGGGTTAACCACAAGAACCTACACACACGATCACAAAGTCATGTTGTGGCATAAGAAGCTTCTGAGAACAAACAAATGATCTGAAAACATCTGAACTAGCAGAGAGAACAAAACAATGCAGGCGATAAATATCCACACATGTGAAAGTTCTTTGTCAGAGATTTGCACTCGAGGATTACTGAGCTTTTACATTTGACTTGTTCAAATCTTTGAGGTTTCCTGTTAAAACCGTAACAGGAAAAAAGGATTTTAACACCAAAACTGGGATAATAAAGAAAGAAATGTATTCAAAATGAATCCTGTAGGGCTGTTTCATGTTGAATCTACGTAAATTTGATCATCAGATGCATAAAACAAACAGAAAAGAAACCCCTTCAACAAAAAAAAGACAATGAGTGAAACCAACAGAGGTGTGATGATGCGCTTGTCTTACCTTGTCTTTGTCAGCCTGCACTCGCTCTTTGACTCTCATGTAGGTCCTGAGAACACACACACACACACACACACACACACACACACACACAGAAAACCACGGGGTAAAACACTCAAAATAAACACTCTCTGTTTTTGTCTGCATGTCGTCCTGGCTCATGTTGAATCCACCTTTGTTCTTCGTCCCTTTCACACATACTGTGATGTGTTTAAACAGCTGAATTTCCTCTTCATTTGAGGACAGTCGTAGCATGAGGGTAAAAAATGAACCTGTCAGATGTTTCAGGTGGGTCTCTTTGGAGGGAATGTGGACTTGCATGTCTTTTAAATGGAGTCTATTTATCTCATTATCAAAGGGTAAAAGGTTTACCACATCAGGGAGAATTTAAGAATGGGTATTATTCGACTAAACACAGAAAGAAAATCAGCTCATTAATTTAGACTGCATGTGAAAATAAAGTAATATTATCATTATCTCCTGCTTTCCTCACATTTTAACCTCCCCAGTGGACAGGGCGCTGGTCAGCCACTCCAGGTCTCTCAGTTTGAACGGCAGCAGGATGAGGCTGACGCCAGGATCCACATCCACTGCACTCTCTGGGTACAGCAAGTGATAAGTGGTTCGATTCCCAACGTCTTTCTCAAAGCCCCGGGTCACCGCTTTGTTCATCCTGTAGGAAGAGGAAAACAGAGAGGATGGATTGGAGAGGATTGCCAGAGATTTAGCCTGAGATTTAATTCGACGGAAACGCAAGCTGAGCACTGTAGCTAAGTCTTGGTTTTCTGACTCTAAGATCAGTGGACAGACCTCTCTGTCTTTCTCTCTTTGGGATTTATCATGGCGGCTCAAAGCACGTTGCTTTGTGATCAACTCTTACACGTACTACTTATTTTTTAAGTCAATTTAGCAGCCGGTTTCAAAGCCAAGCTGTGTGTGTTTACAGATGTGTGTACCTGAATATGAAGTCATGAGAGTTGATTAGGTTGCCGTTTCCTGACTCCCGCAGGTTGCCTGAGTTGCCAACCACAGCACATCTACGGCAACGAGAGGGGTGGGGCTTGAAGTCTTGTTTGGGTGGGGTTATGACATCGAACATCTTTGACATCACTCCTTCCAGAGTCTGGTCGTTTCCTGACCTCTGGAGAGCCTGTGAAGAAGAGGAAACATTTGTTTTATGGATAGTTTTTTATTATTTTCCTTCTTCTTTTCCTCCTGATGCTGTTTTACCTCCTGGTAGAAAACGATGCCAGAGTGAGGCAGAAAACTTTTCATCGAAATCTTTCTTTCTTAAATCGTTTCAGTTTTATACCAGTTTTTTTTCTACCACACTGCACACTGTGGATCAGACTGATGATGTTAGCAGTATTTCTACCCCCCCTACACACACACATACACACATCCTTCTATCCACACGCACACACACACACACACACACACACACACACACACACACACACACACACACACACAGCTCCTTTTAATCTGCTAATGGTTTCTGCAGCAGCACTTAATCTATAAATGCAGGAAAGAAACTCAAACGTTTGTCGTTTCATCCAGACTGCTGACAGTTTATATGAAACACACTTTTCTCTTCACTGTACATTTTTCTCTGTCTACATATTTTCATTAATAGTACTGACTCTTTAATAAAACACCTGTACGACTCACGTGTGCTGCTTTGATTGAGCTTTTCGGTCGTGTAATAACAAATCTGTGTTTTCGGCTTCAGCCGGTTTAACCACACTCGGTGTTGACACATAAATTCAGAGTTGTCAGGTCACCTCCAGGCTGCAGCCTCAACTCATTTTCCTACAGGAGCTCAGACTCTGATACTGCAGCACAGTTCAGATATTAAATGCATAAAATTTCATGAAGTGACATATATTTTCTAACATTTCTGATGACTTTCTGAACTGAGAGTAATAATATTGATGCATTTGTCATTATTTGAAAACCTTAACAGAAAATTATTTTCATTCGTCCTCTGAACTTGACAAGAAAATCTCCTGTTTCTGCTTTTTGACCTTACCAGCCACCATTTGAGTGCGTCGGCGTCAAAGTTGTTGTTGGTGCTGTTGAGGACAGGCTTCTGATCGGGGTCGTAGTGTTTGCTGAACCATTCGGACCCATCCAGGTCTGAGATACACGACGTGCATCCACACTTGCTGAAAAATGAAAAAACAGAGGAACCAGTTAAATT
Organism: Halichoeres trimaculatus; assembly: GCF_033239565.1. NCBI lineage: Eukaryota > Metazoa > Chordata > Actinopteri > Labriformes > Labridae > Halichoeres > Halichoeres trimaculatus. The sequence continues at coordinate 39,252,242 of NW_027437179.1, read as the reverse complement.
TGATACGTATCTGAATCTGGGACTAATGGATTGGTTTTTTTTTTTGGAAAACCAATAAAAACAGAGTTTGTGTATTTTTCAGAGTCTGAAAATTTTGTGCAATTCACTCCTCCAGTATGTCAATGAAAAAACAACAACTTTTTTTTAGTTCATTATTTTTTTCAGTCATCATTCACCTGTTTCTGGTAAGTCTCAGCTTTCCTGTAAACAGTAAGTTACACCAAGGCTTCACACTGGCTAACTTCAGCAGCGTGCACCAAAAAAAGAAAGACAACTTCCTTGTGAGTTACTTGGGATAAAGGGCATATTTTGGCAAAATAATGTGATGCTGATTAAAAAAAAATTAAGATTTCTCATTTTGTCATTCAAGTCTCAGTTTCACTGCTAACAGTAAGTTACACTAAAGGCCCATTTATCCTCACTTTATATACGAAAATGTAACCGTCCTTTTCAAAAGATGTTATCATCACTGCTCTCTAGGGATGGGTATGTTTAAAACTTGAAACGTTACGGTACCAATGCCTGGTACCTGGCAATTGGTACCAATTTTGGGTACTTTTTTGTGTTTATGTGGTTAAAAATATCAATTTGTTTGATAAAAAAAGTTTGTTTTTTTTTCATTTTAACATATTCATTCTTTAATATATAACCTTGCAATGCTGTGTTCATGTCCAGCATGTAAAATTTCCTTCTCTCCCACTTCCTCACAGTCTCATGGATGCATTTAGGTACCTAAACATGGTACCTTTTGATTTTATGTGAATCGGTACCCGGTACTTTTGATAGACTTTGGTCAGTACCATAGACTGTAAAATACATGGATGTATTCTTGCTGACGTCACCCGTCTGTTTCTGACAATGAAGCTCATCAGGTATAGCGGCCGTATTGTTAGTGGCAAGGGCTTCGCCTACAGCCATAGGGCGCCTGTCGGTCATGTGACCCTGAGCTGTGCCTCTTATTGGGGGAGCTCGCTATCTTAATATCCTCTGAACGGCCGAGTTAGAAAAAATCACTCCCCCTACAGTGGGTGCCGGTAGCAAAATTAGTGACTCAGACAGGAGATGTTTTTTGAACCAAGCTGTAAATAGATTAACTTCTGCTTTGAAAATGTTTTTTTTTTGGCTTGGTGTGTTTCTGAATTACAGTACTTCCAGAGCCAGCCTCAAGCGAACACTGGAGAAACAGCAGATTTTAGCACTTCAGCATTGTCACATATTCGTAGACCGGAGGTTGCCGCTTGGTCAGTACCTATAAAAGTACCTAACTTGGTACCCATCCCTACTGCTCTCATACTTCCATGCGTCCTTTGTGTTGGCGTTGTTGTTAACCAATACAGCCACCAGGGGGGGCTTCCAAGAGTCAAACGCTTATCACAACAACAACCTCATAAACAAACATGGCCACTGTGAAGGAGGTTTTGCTAATGTACGGCTTGCATAAAAGACAAAAACAATATCAGGGAATAGTAACAGAAACACTGCCCCCCCCCACCCCCCCGGTTTTCTGCGGTAGTGCTCCATTTGGCCTGAAACTGTAGGCTTTATGGAAACGTGCAGAATTATGCAATGAACACTGAGCACGAACAAAAGGCTCCAACTGTATCTGTATGTAACATTGAGCTTATATGAGCCTTAAGACCTTAGTCTGGCTAACTTCAGCAGCATGCACCAAAAAGGGTTCAAATAAAAGGTAAAAGTCAAGCAGGAGATTTTTTTTTTGATGAAACAACATCAGATCAGATACATCAAATAGTAAAGTCGTGATTTATCAGTTTGTCCTTCATTTGCTTCTGGTAACTCTTAATTTTCTCGTAAATGTTAATTTAAAGGGAGGCTTCACTCTGGCTAACTTTAGCAGCATATGCTATAAAGAAAGCACGGCTTTTAAGTGATTAACTTGACTTTACAAGTTGTCGTTTTTTTTTAACAAAATAACATCCTGATGCAGATTTGTATAAAGAAAAAGATCAAGATTTGTCAGTTTGCTGTTTATCTATTTTTGGCAAGTCTCAGTTTTGATTTAAATATTGAGCTACACTGAGGCTTCACTCTGGCTAGCTTTGGCCAAAAGAAACCACGACTTTCAGGTGATTTTGTTGAAATAAAAAAAAATCATTGTGAGATCATGCAGATTTGAAAAAAAATTCAAGATTTGTCAGTTTCATATGGTTGTAGTGAGTCTCAGTTTCACTGTCAATACTAAGCTACACTGAGGCTTCACTGGCTAGCTTCGGCAGTATAAACCCAAATGAAAGCACAACTTTCATGTGATTTTGTTGAAATTAAAAAAAAAAAAACCATCATTACATCATGGATATTTGAAAAAAAATTACAAGTTTTGTCAGTTTCGTGCGTTTGCAGTGAGTCTCAGTTTTACTGTAAATAATAAGTTATACTGAGGCTTTACTCTGGCAGAGAAACGACACATTTCTTCAGATTAACTGAAACTAAAAGGATGTTTTTAGACAGAACAACATCATGTAAAAACTTAAAATTTGTCAGTTTGCCATCATGTCTCAGTAGGTCTAAGTTTCATTGTAGCAACACACTCAGGCTTAACTCTGGCTGCGTTTAGCATGTGCCCAAAAGAAGATGCAATTTTCCTGTGATTAACTTGAAATTAACAGACGTTTTTTGAAAAAAAAAAAAGTAAAAAGTCAAGATTTGTCAGTTTGTTGTGTCAGAAGGAGGAAGACGATGGGAACATAAAAACTGGAGTTTTTGTTGCTCGAGCAGACAGTTTGCCCTACATCAGATATCTGGATGCTAAAGACCCGTTCATATAAAACGTCAAGAGCAACCTGCATTAAAGCCTACTGATTAGTTCATACCAGGAAGATGCAGAATAAGGACACTGCAGGTGTGTTATCTCCTTTTTGTTACCTCTTTGTTTTCTTGGAGTTGTCTTCAGACGTCTCTTCCTCCTCTGGTTTGGGGTCGTTGGAAGGAGGGTCTGAGTTTAGACTGTCAGGTGCTACATCTGAAGGAAATTCAGTCTGTGGAACAACTGCAAACACAAACAGGAGAAGAGTCAGAGAGCACTGCATCATGGGAGCTGTGCCAACCTCACGCTAATGATACGATCAAACCACAAATGAGGCAGAGCCAGCCCCGTGGAGAGACGCAGGGAGACGTTTGCACCAAATATCGATTCAGACATTATGGTCTGAAAATGTTTGTATGGCTACAACACTTTGTTTCACTCACAGTTTGAGCTCCGTCCAAGGTTACAGCTATCTGAAGAAATTAAATTAACTAAATGTTTCCACTGACAGTAAAGTGAAACAAAGTGAGGGCGACCGCATGAATCAGCAGCACGCATAATGGAGTTTTTCTGCCTCGTCTCTGTCAGACTGTGACATTTCCTTTTTCCACTCACCAGCCTTCAACCCCCCTGTTTCACACACTGCTTCACCAAGTGTTAACCTCATGTGGCACCAACATTTCCTTGTTTGAAAACGTTCAGTTAATTCAAACCTTTCATTTTGAGAGATCTTCTACCAGCTCAAATAAAACTGACTGTACTTGAATCGTTCCTCCTCACCTGTCTCCTCACCCGTCACCTCGTCAACAGGTGCGCCCCAACCGATGGACAGGGCCGGCGACAACGACGTGAAGTTCTGACTGGCAAACATGAGGAAGAGGATGGTGGCAATCACCAAAGCAACACACAGCTTCCTCTTTAACAACATGGCTGGGCAGAGGATGAGTGGGCGGAGTCAGGATGAAGGATGTAAGGATGTGAGCTGTCAATCAACCAATCAAGCTGCTATGTCAGCATATTTGGACGGTGTCATCTTCTGGAGGTTTCCGTCTGTTCGGTCATGTCTCCTCTCAGCTCCTCGTCCATGAAGCCTGAGGTTTCTTCTTTCCCCCTGGCTGGTAGATCACGCTGCTTTATGATTGGTGGAGAAGTTCACACCTGTCAGATGGAAAAGTGACATCAGTGAGATCAAATAAAAACAAAAAAAAAGTTACAACTTGATTCGTTTTAATCAAATTCTTCACCCTGGTCTTTTATTTACAGAGTAGCAGGCTAATAAAGACTAAAAAGTCTCAAAAGCTGCAGTACCATTAATGGCCACTTGAGGCTAAAAGTGTGTCCCTTTAAGGCAGAGTTAAACATGTTTACAGGTTACAAGTTACTTTACCTTTTTTTATCTTAAAATACGGAATATGGGTTATGCCGGTTTGCAAGACGCAGTGGGGTTTTGGAGCTATCTCAGAGGAAAAAAGGTTTCTATATATTTACCCATCATTAAAAAATTTGCATCAAGAAATATTTACATTTAAATGTCTCCCTGTCAGGATTTCCACAGCAAGATCTGCAATGTGCAGTTTCTGTGCTGCTGTGTAGCTCTTTCTAGTTTTACTGGTATTTGTTTTACGACATAACAATCGATCTTGGACAGCACTAGCCAGGCACAGAAGCGAAACTGTTAGATAAGCAGAAACGCTGACCGCCATGGCAGTGCATCACCATGACAAAGTTTCAGCTAAAAAAAGCTTAAATGACAAAGTTTCAGCTAGATTAGAGCTCCATCTATTGGGGAAAAATGTGCAAACACATTCCCTCAATTTGTGCGAGAGAGCACATGTGGAAAATTCTAATTCAATATTCTAAGACACCCTAAAATCAAAGTAAGTACAAAAGCAATTTTATGTCAAGATGTGGGAGGGAATGTGGAGAGCACATCCAGGTCATATATTTTGGTAATGTACAGTAATACAGGAATTTTGGGAAAACACTCTTTGAGAAATCTTAACTATATTGTGTATCTCTTTGAATTGACCCACATGTCCTTCTTTAAGGTAAGATATCAGAAGAGATGAAAGAAATTGTTTCTCAATTGTCCTTAATTTTACAAGGGACTGGCTGAAAAAGAACAATTTGCTTGATACAAAATAGAAGAGCCTCGTACATTTAATCTAAATGGAAAAAATTACAATGGAAATCAGAAACCAGCTCTCTGTTTTAAAAAAAAAAAAAAAACAAAAAGATGGGAGAAATTGGAGAGACACACAATTTGTAAAACTTAATAACTCACTGGTTTAAAGTAATACATAAGGACTAATTAGTTCGTTTCTCTTATTTTATGAAATGTTCAATTTACCCCCGGATCTTTATTTTTTTTTCCTCTTCCCTCCCCCCACTCCTGTGCTCATGAATTGTATGCATTAACTAGAGGTGTACCAGCCCAATATTGATATCCGTTATCGGTCCGATATCAGCAAAAAGTATCAGTGTCGTATCGGGATGCATCTAAAATCTGTGATATAAGCAGTTTCTGTTACCCATTGGTTAATAATAAATGGGTCAGTTTTTCCTCATACCTTCTGTTCCTGACTACTGTTCTTTGTTTGAATAGTATCACTTAATCAAGCCTTTTCTAACATGACAGACATACTACAAAATAAGTTATAAAAGTATGCATGTTTAATACTGATATCGTATCGGATTAATATCAGTATCGGCCATTACTCAATGCTGCAGTATCCGTATCGTATCGGAAGTGAAAATATCGGGACATCCCTAGCATTAACACTTTCTATTTTCAAAATTTTTAAAATTCTTTCTACTGAAAAACATGAATTGAGCCCCTTGGACTTGGTTTACTAATTTTGCTAATCATCATTAATTCACACAGCGAGAAATATAAGAAGCACACCAAAGAACGAATAAATTAAAAGAAATGTTTTGTTGAATATTGTTATTAATATTATTATAACTGATTTTATCATCATCATTTTTACGTTCTTTTATTTATTTTCTTTAACAATCAGATTGTGATGTTATTTTTTTCCTTTTATTAATCTGTACTATTTATTCATTTATTTATTTTCTCTGCTTTGTCTAGGCTTATCTTTGAATCTTGTAGAATGCAAATTTAAAAAAAGATTAAACCGTTACAAGTTTTCTTTTTTTTTTTTTTTTTACAAAATAACATCCTGATGCAGATTTGTACAGAGGTAAAGATCAAGATTTGTCAGTTTGCTGTTTATCTATTTCTGGCAAGTCTCAGTTTTGATTTAAATACTAAGCTACACTGAGGCTTCACTCTGGCTAGCTTTGGCCAAAAAAAAACACGACTTCCAGGTGATGTTGTGGAAAAAAAAAAAAAAATCATTTTGAGATCATGCAGATTTGAAAAAAAAAATCAAGATTTGTCAGTTACATATGGTGAGTGGCTACACTGAGGCTTCACTCTGCCTAGCTTTGGTGGTTTAAACCCAAAAGAAACCACGACTTTCCTGTGATTTTGTTGAAATAAAAAAAACAAAACATCATAAGCTCATGGATATTTGAAAACAAAAATTCAAGTTTTGTCAGTTTCATGCGTTTGCAGTGAGTCTCAGTTTTACTGTAAATACTAAGTTATACAGAGGCTTTACTCTGGCAGAGAAACGACACTTTTCTTCAGATTAACTTAAAATTAAAAAAGCCTTTTTTGGACAAAACCAACAGCATGTCAAATTCTAAATTTGTCAGTTTGCCATCATGTCTCAGTAGGTCTCAGTTTCATTGTAGCAACACACTCAGGCTTAACTCTGGCTACGTTTAGCTTGTGCCCAAAAGAAGATGCGATTTACCTGTGATTAACTTGAAATTTACGTGGCATTTTTTATTTATTTTTTTAATTACAAGTGAGAAACAATCTCCTTTATCTTTATTTTATTACATTCCTTTTATTAATCTGTACTATTTATTCATGTATTTATTTTCTCTGCTTTGTCTAGGCTTATCTTTGAATCTTGTAAAATGCAAATAAAAAAAAAGATTAGAGCACCATCTCCTGGATAAAGTATCAACTCAATACCTCGATCAGGTATTTAATACTGGTGTTGTAGTCACATCGGTGTTAAAGACACAACACACTTTTATGATGAAAAAATAGGTCATAAAAGTGCGACTTACACGCTAAATATTGCAGAATTTTATTTTCATAGTCATAACTGGAGACCTGGGTCGACTCTAGTTTTCATGTGAATGCTGTTTGCTATTCGTGACTTTGGATAAGTCATTCTTTAATTGGTGAATATTTGTAAACTTTTAAATAATCAAATCGATGTGACTGTTTTATATGAGAGAGATTAGGGCCGCTCGTGAAGGAGTTATTGCTTGATTAAGCAGGTTAACTGGTTCACACCAGTTCAGTTCCTATTCTTGTTATTTCTTGTTCCCCCAAATTAAAACTGTGTCTTAAACCAGGAAGTAATCTATTTAAGGGCGTCAGCACGCAATCGAAAGTCAATAATCCAACCTCAGTGGTGTAGAAATCTACAAAATGAGTCAAAAGCCAAGCACACACCCAACCTGCTGACATAAGTCAAGTGAGTCATTAATAAGAATAAACCAGGTCAATGAGTCTGAACTGCTCTTTAACGACTCATCGACAATCAGCGCGCTCACTGTCAGCACCCACAGATGACACCAACACGGTTTGTTTCCTCTTTCACTTCCTCCAGAAACAGGAAGTACCAACAAACACTGAGTTCAACAAGCCAACGTGTGCTGTTACAGATACGCTGATGACAACGTCTTACATCAACCACAACATACACACACACACACACACACACTGCCTTCTACTTTAACAACAAAGGGAAGAGTGAGAGGGAGGTCCTAACTCTGCTGGTGAATGGAGTCAGCCTCCTCCTCTTCCTCCTCCTCCTCCTCTTCCTCCTCTTCCACACCTCCCCTCTCCTGATGCAGGAATGTCTCCCAGCAGACGGACTCAGTCTCTGAATACCAATCAGCTCTGGATACAGTTCAGCTTCTCCTGTTTCAGCTCTCTCCCTCTCCTGCTGTCTCTCTCTTTCCCACCAATTAAGTGTGTGTGTGTGTGTGTGTGTGTGTGTGTGTGTGTGTGTGTGATCAGCTGACTTGAATGTTTGTTTCCCCACTTCTCTGTTGTGTAACTGATTATTATTGCTTCACATTTGTTGAGACTGGCTCAACACACAAACACACACACAATGCTCCACAGTGTTAAGATTATTAATGACGCTTTTACTCTGACGTTGAAGCTCCGTTATGATGTAAAAACCCTGTCGTATAAAGTGAAAAATGCCTCGATTATATAATGAATGACGGAGGAAACCCCCATTTATGCTCAAGTTTTGAACCCCAGAGAAGTCGAACATTTCTTTACTTTAGCATCTGACAGGAAAATCAAAGGAGCTGATTTAAAATACTAAATCTGAAGGTATAATTCTGCAGCCTTAAAGCCTGGTTTGTACTTCTATGCAGCCTAAAGTGCTCCTCCAAAATGTTCGCCTTAAACCACCAAAGACTGTACAACACATCAATAAGTGACATCACCAATCTGTACCTGAAGCTGAGTTTTGAAGGCTATCATCGTCAGATGGAGCATGACGTGAGTGTTGTGGCTAACTTTACACGGCAACAGTGTCGGCAGCATTTCAGAAAAATCCCACTCTGGAGACTTTTTTCAAAAGTTTGCGTTGGGTCGGCTAAAACGCAACAAAACTTTCGTGGTTCATCTTTAAACCGTTGTCGTGTCAATGGCCTCTAAGGCTCCCTTCTCCACAAACCCCCTTCTCTGATTGGCTGACCTCAATGTTTGAGTCCTGCCCCTCAAAAGTTTCTTCAACCAGTTAGAGATCCTAATGTGATGACCTCATAATTTTAGAAAGTCTGGTTAAGATCACATGAAGATCATGTAAAGATCTTGTGATATTTTCTAGAAAAGCCAATTTGGATCAGTTTACATATAGATTCAGGGACTTCTACATCATATGACTATGTAGAGGTTTGAAAATCTGCACACACTTAGGGCGTATTCAGACCTGGACTGTTTGGTCCACTTTAAACGGACCAGGGTTCGTTTCCCACGCTGGTGCGGACTTTTCATGCAGGTGTGAATAGACACAAACGAACTCTGGTGCGGTTCGTGGTTCTCCGGTGCAGGTCTGAATACAAACCAAGGTCCATCCGAACTAACTACAGGATACATGTGCCTTTTGGGCCTATAAAGCCACCGTATCCTAACCGTCTTTAGTTCATACCTAATCCTCCGTGTTCTGTTTAGCCACGCTGTTGCTAGCATGTTGTGGGTCAGGACACGCAGAGCATAGCGTCTCCTTGCTGCGATCATTCGTCTTCCTGTTCCTAAATTGTAAGCGGTGTTGTTAAGCTGCTTTGAAGGAGCTGCTCTTGAAACTGAAAATGATTTAGCAGCTCTAATAAGAGCACAAACACGTTTACCTCCATTTCCAATCTGTATCTGGTCTGTATTCTGTGTGCAGCCCTTTGTCAGTGCTGTCCAATGAGAGCACTGATCCTCACACACGTGGATGTGTTTACAGAATATAGTCCACTTGCAAAAAGTACAATCTGAATACGAACCGCACCAAACGAAAAAAAAAAGTCCACTTTTGGTCCGGACCAAACAAGTGGACCAAAGGACTTTTCTGGTCTGAATACAGCCTAAGTCTTAACATCCAGCTGTCCAGCTGTTGTATAAACCCTGTCGTACAAAGTGAAAAATGCCTCAGTTCAGTCAGGAAAACTCTCCTCATAGATTAACCATTTATTGCCAAATGGATACAGTTAGAATTGGCGTTAAAGCTCTGCTTTTCAGAGTACTCCCTGGGTTAGCCGAGCAGCTTGCTCGAGCTTTCCAGGGAGTGCATAGCAAACCCCCTGTATACATACAGATCAAATGAATGCATACAGATCAATAAGATACACACATGAGGCTAAATAGGAGGAGGCTTGGGTGGAGGTGGGGTTATTGAGACAGCAGCAGCTGAGCAACAATGAGGTAGCAGGAATAACTGAGAATAAAGACGTGATTTAAACACACCGCCTTGTTGTTAGACACACGCTATGATTGGTTGAGAGGGGTAGGTTAGAACATCAGTCTGTCAGCTGATTACAGCTGGGCGTATGACTTCCGTGTCTGGCATGAACTTACGTTAACTCCATTTATGTAATAAATGCTGGAGGAAACCCCAATTTATGCTAAAATTTTGAACTCCAGAGAAGTCGAACTTTTCTTTACTTAAGCATCTGACATGAAAATCAAAGGAGCTGACTTACAAAACTATATTTCTGCAGTCTTAAAGCCTAGATTATACTTCTATGTAGCCTAAAGTGCTCCAACAAAATGTAAATACACATTAAATCACCAAAGACTGTACAACACATTGGTAAATTACATCACCAAGCTGTTTCTGAAGCTGAGTTTTGAAGGCTATCATCGTCAGTTACCATTGTGCCAACTTAAGGAGGAGATGTAACCTTGTTTTTAATCAGTTGTTACTCTTTACCTTTGGTGCCCTGTAGTATCTTTACATGATTTACAGGTAGAAAAAAAAACAACAACTTTTCTCTCACTGGTGTCTCTGAAAACTCTTATTTCAGCCTCTGTTGGTTTTGCTGCTGTCTCTTTAAGGCTCCCACTCCACATCCCCCCTTCTCTGATTGGCCAGCCCCTTGGAGGCCTGTCAGGGGCAGATCTCAATGATTACATATGAATATGTAGAGGTTTGAACATCCAGCTGTGTAGCTTTAAATCCATGTTTACAATATGGGGAAGCAGAATGCCCTCTCTTTAAGTTCAGCTGATCTTGCAGTGTGCCAGCCTCTAATAATGCTAAACTCCTGATTTTAATATCTTCTTAACTGAGTTATAAAAACGTCTCCTCTGTAGAGTGTGTGCTGAAAGACAAACTTCAGAATTAACCCAATTTCCCAATCATATTCTTGTTTGAAACCAGGCTGTTTAGTTTTCTCACTCTTTGGAGCTGATTATTAACAAACAGTCTGGAAACTGGCCAACAGTTATTAAATCAGTATTTTTCCTCTCCTTGTGCAGGAGAACTAAATGTATAGCTTTCCAGACCTTCAGGGATGTCTTCAATAGATGCAGAGAAAATAAACAGACATGTGATCTCATACCTGAAATCTGAGCTCCTCTGGGTGGAAATGTTTGAGTTGCTTAATGTACTTTCACTCGTCTCTTATGGGACCACTTTCATGCCCAGCTGACGGACAGAACCAACATTTACTGACAAAAATACTCCACTAACCAGAGAGATGAGGACAAAAATGCTCTGTATTTCCTGTCTGAGAAAAGGGCCCCAAACAGCAAGATCCACTCTGAATCACTCAAACTTTCTCTGCACTGTATAACCACAACTTTTGGGAAGCATGACAAAAGAAGGCGAGCCCAGACAGATACTGATTATCATGCTGACACATCACACACACCGCGTCCAAGTAACTTATATACACCCAAAGCAGGAAAGAGCAGCACTCTGAGGGGAGAGTCTAAGCTCCTGGATTAGCATGTGTATTAGCATGTTAGCACAGTGGCTGACTGTGTAGTGTTGACTATGCAAAGTTCTCATGGTACAAAGGACTTTATCTCCAAGCAAACTCGTCAGATGGTTTTCGTCACAGGGGTGAAAGTCCAACCCCGGACTTGGGCACATGAATCACTAGATGTTAAATATTAATCAGGGGAACAGGGCAGAAAATGCCTTGAAAACTCAAAGTATCAGCATAAAGACTAGGAATGTTTTAGGAGCTGTTAAAGCTCAGACTTCAGGAAGGAGGAAGGAAGGAAAATTATGGGTTTTTTTTTTTTGGTAACATCGTTAAGGTCAAATTTTACAGCCCAAAACAATAACGCAACTTCTTTATGACCCAAAAATAAAACATCTGCTCATAAAGTCTCTTGATATTATTGTTATACCACTATTTCTTCATTAGTCAGGAGTTAAATCAGTCCAAAGTTAAACCCCTGCACTTATTAGCAGAGCCATTATCTAAGACTCAGTGTTTTATTCATTATATCTGAACGAAAGCTGCAAGATTTGGCAAAACCGTGCAATTATTTTAGACAATATTGCAATTTGCGATTGTGCTTATAAAAATAAAAACACATGCATTTCTATTTTAGACATTTTGAATTTTCAAAATCCAACAAAAAATACTTGTTTAGTGATTTTTTCAGCGCACCAGTTGTTTAATGTTCCACTTGCATAAAAGACAAAAACGGCGAATGCGCTGTAGCAGGTGGTGGTTGGTGAGGCGCGAAAGTTCTGCCATTGTTATGTCTTCTTCATGTCTTACTAAAGCTACGTATCAGGTAGTAACAGCAACGCTGCCCCCACAGTTTCCAGTGGTACTGCTCTGTTTGGTCCGTATCCGTAAGCTTCATGGAAACGTGCAGAAATACGTATGAAATGAATGCAGACAGACGGACAGAAGGTTCCTTCCGTGTCCGTATCCGTGTCCGTATCCGTATCCGTACGTGATGTTGAGCATAAATGGGCCTTTGGAAGCTTTGGTTTGGTTTAGTTTTAATCAAACTTTTCTTTTTTCATAAATGCTGTAGCCTACCAATCCTTATTTATAGTACATAACTGAAACAATAACAAGAAATTGCATTTGGCACTGTCAGATCATAGACACGTGTAAGTAGAGCTAAGAGACAAATAAAAAATAGAGAGCAGGTAATTTAGTGGAACCTGCGTTTAATGTTGAACAGGCTGTTCATCAACTGACAAAAAGTTTAAGCCTCAAAAAGTTAAATTCTGAGCAGAAATACAGGAGATCCTCGACTTATGTGGTTCTCGACTTTACGACGCCAATAAATACAGCGTACTAGTTTTGACTGGTATGAATACACAGCTACGCAGCTACATAGTGCTACGCTGTCATCAGCATCATCCACGCTGTCTCGAGTCACGTCATAGTGTAGATTGTTTCTGTTTGTGTTCGGTAATTTTCTCAGTATCCTCACCTTTTTGCATCATTTTCCATGAAAAGAAGTATAATACATGTATTTTCATAGTTATTTAGAGATTTAGGGGGTATTTAGGCTTAAAATCCAACTTACGCTGGATTTTGGGTTAGGACGTGTTGTAGAAACGGAACTTGTCTGTAACTTGAGGTTGTAACTGTATGTCGTTTTTATCCAGTTGTTCACACTTTTATTGTTGTATCTCATATAATAGTGCCTTACTGAAGAAAAACTATTTCTAATCACTTTAGTTAATGTATGTTGTAAAGTTTGTAAAAAGCTGCTTTTTTAGATCTCAAGGTGGTGGTAAAGGTTTTTTTTGTGTTGTAGTTTCAAGCTTTGTTAGGAGGGTAAATTTATTAGAGAAGGTATTCAGATATTCAGAGAGCAAATATGATTGGCAATGTTGACATAGTGATATAAAGTTCCTCAATTTAAGTTAAGAAAAGTTAATAAATGTCCGGCTAACTTTTTGGAAGTCACAGTTGAGTTCCCACTGTCATGACTTCCTGATGGCAAAGGCTCAAAGGCTTTCTGTCTTTGCACATGGGGGGTTGTTGTCATTTTAAATTTCCTAAAATATCCTGAGGGTTATGGAACAAAAACATCAACTGATAGACCCCCCAAAATCGCTTTGAGAACAAAAAACGTCTTTAAAGGCCATGTCTCCATCCAACAACATGCTTACGCTCCAGTTCCAAATGTGAATTCTTGTACTTTTTCTCCTGGTTTTAACATCATGTGCCATCAGGATGAGAGCACACAGTGCAGCGCTGTACAGCCCTGAAAAGAGATGCTAACAGCTCTGCAGCAAAGAGCTTCAGAACTTGGTGGATGTTTTTGCGCTTTGTTATCATTGGAGCAATTTGTCAAGTTAGACGGTAACATGAAGTTGATAGCGATGCAGTTCTTGGTGCCATTAGCTGAGTGTTACCAGGACAGTTGGGGGTTAACTTATCAGCTCAGTCTCAGTGTTGGTTTGCTATCCGTGTGTTTATTTTAGGGTTTGTAGTGTGTGAAGCTTGAGGGGGATCTGGGTTAAAAGGTCACATGGTTTCCTGTGTAGAGCCAAAGCGAGTTACGACCTCCTTCCTCCTCCTCTCCTTCTGAGACCTCTGACCCTCATGTTGACACAAAAATGGAAACCAGCTGCTCAGCTGCTGGAGCAAAGCTTCAGGCTGGAAAACACAGACACCACAGAAGAAGAATGGTGTCAAATCTGGAGCAGACTAAAGCGATGGTGGAGGATAAAACTTGTGTTGTTGTGAAAGTCAGTGATCCTGTTTCCTCTCCTGACACCATGGCAGGGCTATCTGAACATGTGGGGACCCACAGTTGAGGTTTCTTTTCTCTGTATCACCACACCGCCTTCAAAAATACACAGGGCGACTACTGACTCACTGTGAGCGCTTATGTCATGAATTATGCATCAGAAACAGGTCTAATCCCATCTCTGTACCTGTCTGCTACAGACACCTGTGCATTCCCATTTGAACCTTTAGCTCCAGGTGTGTCAGACAGCAGGGTTGAGCAGGAACTCGACTGAACCCTGAACCCTAAGCCCTGACATCACCTGGGAAGTGATTGAGTGCATTAGGGGCCCCAAGTGTTCAAACTGGGAATGAGACCTGCACAGCATCATGTAGCTCACCTCAGCAGCATGTTAGGAATTTCTATTGCACAATTTTTACTTTCCTCAAACCCAAGAGGCTTATGGGACTAACTCCATGATTTCCACGCCACTTTGGATTGCACTTTCAATGCCTCTTGTTAACCGTATCTTTACATTGGGCTACGGGTAATTCTACCACATCAAGTATGTGTCCACTCATAGACAGGGGGGACGGAGGCCTCAGAAAGTATTAAAGATGCTATGAGGAGGATCTGTTTTAATTGCACTCCCTCGCCACCTTCTGGCCTGGAGTCTCAAGCACTCTGTCTTAAATTTCTTTTAGCAAGGCGCGTGTTTGTTTTAGAATTAAATGGAGATTGGATCAAAACAAATTTTCTTCATTCAAGACAATTTTTTACTGGATACAACACGCCGAGGTAAGGTATTTATCAGTACAGTTACGTAGCATTACAGTTTGAAACGTTACATCAAGCAAATGTTGTAGTAGCCGGCTATATGTAGTGCTATCGGCAGGCCGGTGCTCCGACGTATCTGTAGGCTAACGTGACTCAGCCTCCAAGTGGGGTCACCACAAAAACTGCTCCCTCTTGTGGCTGGCTGCAGTATAGGTAAAAAAAAATCCATCTCTCCAGTCATTCCAGATAAGCTGTGGTCAAACTTTAAAAAATTAACACACCTTGTAGCAATGTTTGTCATGTCTGATTGTTGTAGTGATTTGAAGATATCATTTGGCTGCCTTGTATTCAAGTCCTCTTTTTTCTGAAAAGTTTCGTTTTCATTAATTATGAGAGGCTAAAAACGAGGTTTTATGTCACCTTTAACGTTGGTTGACAGCTGTCGTTCTTGTGTATTTTTTCAGGGGTTGTAAAGTTTGTTGGGAGGTAGGGTTGAGAAGTGATTAGACTCTCAAAAGAAAACAAAAAATTATTTTTGTCACCCAGCTCCACTCACAGTCTCTACTGCACAAACTCTGGCTGCACAACTGCTACCAATGGCTGTGCCTGTGACGGGGAATTTTGGCTTCAAAACCGTACCATGGCGGAGCCACAATGTCCATTCTATATACAGTCTATGGTGACAACAAGTAAACACTGATAGTTTGTAAGTAGTTTAGTAGCTGTCTATATTTAGGTCTACTGGCAGCCCGGTGCTCTAAGACATGTCCGTAATGTGTAATGTTAGTGAATCCTAGTTATGTCCTGCCAATCATCGACCAATCAGAGCTAACGTAACCTCACTCTTCATTTTATTGATAGACTCTCAAGTTTGAACAGACCACTGCAGAATAACTGCTGACTGTGAGTTGGAGTAAACATTAGCACAAACAGTTTAGCTCCTGTTTTAGCCTTTAGCTTGTGCTCTATCACTTTCCTGTTTATCTTTCTTCTACTCTTCTGTCTTTTTTCTGTCTGACAGTTAGGCTCCAGTGTCCACCATCACTACAAAATTAATCACAGAAATCGTTTTCAGCAGAGAAAAACACAGATCTCTCTTCTTACTGCTAAACTTTGTTAGCCAGCGTGGTGTTGTCATAGAGACTTAGACGTGTATATATCAAGACAGGCATATATCTAGAAGGGGGACTTTTTCAAGATCACTTAAAAACTCTTCACAGCCCCTTTAACAGACCCCCCATGCACTCAAAGATTTGATAGTAGGACAGCTGTAAGCCTTCACAGACTGATCAGGAATGAGCCTGATTGTGTGAGCGTGGGCGTCCAGACTAGGCCTCACACTCAGAGTACACTCCTTAAAAACACAATCTGACTCCTTTCTGCTCATTTTTTGTGTGGAAAAACTGATTCACCATTTTTTTTTTCATTTACACTGCTTGCTCATTTCACTTCTTTCCTATGTACTATCCTAGTCAGTTAAGAGAAGCAATGTTTCTCTTAAAAAAGATTATCTAATGATGTTTGTTGTGTCAAATCTGAGCTGACTGAACCAAATTTTTGCTTTTCTAAAGGTTTTTTTCAGCTCTTGAGGGGCATGCTGATCGTAATTCTCTGGTACTCCCCTTTCACTACCACGTAATGCAATTGCAATAATGCAATAGTCTCCCCTCATTTACTTCCTACACACACGCAACAACATGACTGCCAGAGTTAATGACAAGCTTGTCCTTAGAGAAGGAACAGTCCAGTCTGTTTTTAAAACAGAACAACTGCTTTATTTCAGCGTTTTCAACAGAACAGCAACACATCGAAAAAAATCTAGCAAAGCTGTAAATCTAAAGACCATATCAGCAATAATTTAAAAATGCTGAAATTCAACCTTTAATCTAAAATTTTAAACAAAAACTAGATCTTGCTCTCGTGCTCTAACCACAGTATGAGGTCTAACCCAGCGTGTTTGAGCTATCACACCACCAGGCAGGTTAAAGTTTAACACCAGATCAAACTGTACAAGTCCTCCACACTGAGCCAAGGTCAAGTTTCCAGATACTAACACTAAAATCCAACTGAATTTTCTTTATTCCCAAGTTACTGCCTGTATTCAAATAAACACAAACATAAACTTTACTGTGAATCTAACTACAGCTTTCAGTAAACTGCAAAGTGCCAGTTCCTCTTCATGGTCAAAGTGTGGGTAAGAAAAAGCAGCGAGGTCTGAATTCCTCTAAGAGGTCATTTTACTTCTTAGAAAAAGTCTGAGGTATAAAACTCACAAGAACATTCAAGCCTGGATGCTGGTGTAGGAAACAAACAACATGAATGCATGAATGATAATGTACAAATACTAGAAAACATAAAATTATGCAACAGTGCGGTCAGAAGAGACATAAAAGGAGGAAGTTATGACTCAGATGACACAATGATGACCAAATTCTTCTGCAATAAACAGTGAAACGTTAAACTGGAACATGTAACATTTTAACAGGACTGAGGAGTTATTTCATATCATCATTGGCAGTGACTAGGCAGGGGTTGTTTTATGTTCTGTTTTTTTTTTAAATATATATATATTATTAGCTTTTCTTACCTTGTTTATTTTCCATTTACCTAGAAAGCAAAAACCCTAGCAGTCTGTTGTTGTAGGTCCACGTTTAACTTATTTTCTTGGTGCAGTAAATAACATTTTTTCTTCTTCATGTACACATCTCTCACCCCTTCCATCCCTTATTCATAACATTCTTTAATATCAGTAACTGATTAGCACTACACTTTTTCTATACTCTTACAGTTACCCGTACTGTTTGTACCTCAGGAGAAAGATTTTGACTAAAAAAACATGTAAAACTTTAGTGCAAACTTGCATTTATAAAAAGCAGTTTAAGTAAAAGTTGAAGTCAAAGTTGAAAGTTATAGGTATTAGAAGTGTTAGAAAATATAAATACAGCAATGCATTGCTAAACTTTAACCTCTGATACATTATTGATATTTTTGTAAGAAAAACAACAACACATTTTTAACCAAGTTGGAAGTTAAATATGACTTTTGCACCTCCACTGTGGCAGATAGTGCTGCAGAGCTACTCCGCTGTGTGTTGCCCACTGACTGTGTAACAAATATAATCTCAAATCGTGATTGAATATATTTCACCAAAACTTGATGATAAGGTTTTTGATATTGTAGACATCAATGTTTTCTCTCTATTTTTTGGGTCAGATGGTGAAATCATTTTAAATAGGGATGGGTACCGAATTAGGTACTTCTATGTACAGACCCAATTCTGTCTAAAGTACCAGGTACCGATTCAGGTAAAATCAAAAGGTACCATGTTTAGGTACCTAAATGCATCCTTGTGACTATGAGGGACAAGAAGAGTTGGCAATTTTGTATGGTGGACATGTACACAGCATTGCAAGGTTATATATTGAAGAAAAAAAAGGATATTTTATTTTTAAAAATGATATTTTTTACCACATAATCACAAAAAAGTACCAAAAATTGGTACCGTTGAGTACCGATACCAATTGCCAAGTCCATGTTGTTTCAAATATGAGGGGTACCCATCCCTAATTTTAAGATTTTTTTTTTTTAATCAGTCTACTCTGTAATAGTGAATCATAATCACTTTTTTTATACAAGATCACTTTTGATGCGAAACATTAGTTATACCAACTGATAATTTTAAGTTACACAAATTGACCTCGTCTTTCACCAAATTATTTATTTGCATGTCACACTGCATTTGAATACAAGAGCAATTTACAATCAAATAGTTCTGACTTAATTTGTCCTTTCAATTTTGAGTGATATTGTGTACATTGTTTACATTACTTGACTCCATTAGAAAAGTTAATACCCTCCAAAAATGCCCAGCAACATGATTACTTTTGCATAAAACAACCACTCTTCCTCCATATATTTGATTCAAAAATTCTTAGGAATATTAAATATAATTTGGTTGTTTGTCAAATGTAAGTTTTTAACTCTTCTAGCTTATTTAGCTTTTGTCTTTCTCTGATTTTTAGTAGTTGAAAACTTTATTCAAGCCTTAAAGAGAGGGTATTCTTCTGACCCACATTTTAGAGGAAAGGTTTGTGGAGTGGGGAGTATCAAAGAGACAGCAGCTAAAAGCATTTTCTAAAACACCAGAGTGAGAAAAAATGTTGGGTTTATTTTGAGCAACAGGTTGTGTACAGCTATTGGGGTACCCCTCTTTAAACATAAAGCGGTTGTATCCCATACCAAGCACCGTAAACCATATCTTCAAACACCATCGTCCGGTCGTATCTTTGGCTTTTTCTGTCTTTTGTACGCTGTTTATGGATTTTTTTTTCCATGACAAACTGAAAGTAAGTTGACCCAACTTCTTTGTGCGTGTTATTATGATAAACACAAATAGAAATGAACAAAATGAGAGCGTTAAAAAAACTCACATTTTACCCTGTGGTCTAGTATCATAAAGAGAAACATATTCATTCAGGTAGACTTCAGTTTTTTTTTTTAAGTCTTACATGAACGTCTGAACGAGTCATTTTCCATGAGCATGGCAGAAACTGGACATTGTTGTTTTAACAAGGTGTCCCTGAGCAGAGTCAGGACGGAAAAAGTGAACACACACACTCACACACACACACACACACACACACACACACACACACACACACACACACACACACACACACACACACACACACACACACACACACACACACACACACAGTAGCTTTGCATAGTGACTTCAGCAACAGCTGTGAAAAAAAATAACACTGCTCAGACACACACTCACTTCCTGTTAAACTACTGAGTCACAGACAGACGGGCAGCCACTTCAACGCTGAACCCTGTAACTCAATATTATATGTTTGGACAGCTCCGTGTGGACCGTCCATTTAAAGACACACCTGTCTGTCCGCCTGTCTGTCTGTCTGTTTGGAGGAGGGGGTCTTATTTTTTCTGATCAATTTGTTTCCATAAATCAGGCCTTTTAGGATTAAAAGTGTCAGATATTGTATAAATCACAGAGTTGTCTGAATTTGGGCTTTTAGAAATACACTGACTACACACAGACACACACACACACACACACACAGACTGAGAGATTCAGAGAGATAGGGTTAGAGCCAGGTCTTTAACAATCTGTTTGTGCAGATTTAGAATCAGACCTCTATAATTACATCCGCCCAAATAGAGAGGAGGAGGTTTGTCTCACAGACCACACAACCTGTCCATCTTTAATTAAGTTAAGCCTTTCAGTATCTGGTTTCAGCCGTCACAAACACACATCAAACGCTGTGTGGTTATTGAAAAAACACAGCACACACCGGCACCAATATAAACAGAGTAAAGACAAACTTTAAAAGAGGGGATAAAAATGGCACTTAAGGTTTTTTAAAGATGGGACGTTAAACGTGAGTTACAAGATATTTAGTTGTGACCACAAAGCACACCAGGAGGACTTCTAAGACAACATTTTGGGATATTCTTAAAGGTAAAATTCAAGTTTAATATTTGTTCTTGTATTTGAAGATCAGGATTTGTAAAACCACTAAAATATCCATCATAATACATATTTTCTCACAAGTTTAACCATTAAGAAAAAAAAACTTCAGCTCCACAAAGTTTAAAATTACACTTTGCACTATCCTAATTTCTGTAGTACATTGATTTTTTGTGTGAATACTATTCTTGTGAAAATAATAATTGATGAAGCTGGAGCGCTTTTAATTATGTTTTGGCACTTAAATAGTTTTGTTATGAAAAAAAATCTACCTACGAGTCCAAAGAAAGTCACCTGAATCAATGATTGAAATATATATCACTTTGTTCAACAAGTGTTTAAGATAAATAAGTAAATAAATAAAATAATAAATATACATAAGTTGGCCATGTTGTGTCAGTATGCAGCCTCTTGCCCCTAGACTACTGGCATAATGCTATAAGGCTCTACTACCTGGATGTAAACGAACACAGCTGACTTTGACCTCTGGTACAATATTGATATTTTTGTAAAATAAATAAATAAATAAATAAATGAATAAATAAGATGACCATGTGACAAACTGAAAGTTGTATAGGACTATGAATCGGCAAAAATCTCGGGATACTTTACAAATTCTGCTACAATTTTCACGGTTGCTAGGTGCCGCCCTGTTGGCTATGGCTGCCTATTGGTCCGTTTCTTGTAATTATTTTGTCTCTTTTTCATAATCTTTGTATTTGGAGTGGATCATTACTTTGTATGGCTCATTTGTTGGTCATGGACACCAAACTTTCTGTGGCTTCAGTGATATTTTCACTACTTTTCTCCTATGTTTGTCTGGATATCCTACATGTAACCATGGCCATGTTGTTAACATGTGAACTCAGCTGTTAGCAGCCTGTAGCAAGTCAATGCTAACTGGTGCTAGGCCAGATGTTTCCCACAAGGTGAGGAGAAGGAGGTGAGGACGACGTGCTGGTTCTCAGGTGTGAGCTAAGAAGTGACGACATGGACCTGTCCTTCCATCCATCGTTATTGGGAACATAAGATCTATCTCCAATAAGATGGACAAGCTAGCTGTGCTAACCCAGCAACAGAGGGAATACCAGAAGGCAGAGTAGCATCATGCTATTCACAGACATGGCTTACAGTGCTAACACCAGACACCAATGCCACATTGGAAGATCTTCACCTGCTGTGAGCAGACAGGATCCAGGAGACAGAGACTGAACAGACTGCTGAAGAAGCTCAGTCCTGGACCCTGTGGAGGTGGAGGCTGGCTGACTGGACAATGATGGACAAGCTGTCAGCATCTATTTTCTTATGGACGCTTTCTTACTTTTGTTTTCTTGATTGCTGCTGTGACTTCAATTTTGTTATACTTGTTAAAATAAAGTTTAATTCTATTGTATTCTGTAACATCAACTGAGCATTATGGAGCTTAATGTTGGATTAAATGTGCTTTTTGTCTCCTCTGAGGAATGTTTTCACAAATGAAGTTTGCAGAAGTCACACAC
Organism: Halichoeres trimaculatus; assembly: GCF_033239565.1. Classification (NCBI taxonomy): domain Eukaryota; kingdom Metazoa; phylum Chordata; class Actinopteri; order Labriformes; family Labridae; genus Halichoeres; species Halichoeres trimaculatus. The sequence continues at coordinate 39,230,442 of NW_027437179.1, read as the reverse complement.
CAAGCTTTTATCAGCTGACAGGTTGATGCTGATCTCTATTACCAACCTAAGCTCAATCAATCACAGCTCATTAATAGCGACAAGGTATCAACCATCACTCTAACCTGTCTCACACCTACCCCTGCTACTCCTATGCTGCCCACACTCCTCTGTTGTCGTGGGAGCATCGCTCCACCCAAGCCACCCAAAGGTGATTTTGCAATTCACTACCTGGAAAGCCAAAGCACACAGCTTAGCTAACCCAGGAAATAGTCTTCCAACGGACCGTGCAGTGGCGTGTCCAGCCTCACCCCCTATTATTTCTCAATAAAGATAACTTTCCATGCTGGCTGTTTCCGGTTAAACTGGTACGTCGCCACTCAACCAGAGCGATAAGTTACCACCAGCACAGACATGAGGATGTTAATCTGTGGAAAGACTGAGGACAGGTGGTGCTACTTCAAACCAACTTGAAATAGTTTGACCACAGACTCTGTGATCATGTAACTGGCTGTTTAATAACTAAACTCAGTTTTCACAGTTTTAAGACTTTTTTTCTTTAAACTAGGTGTGTAGTTGTACATTAAATTTCCATTTATACGACCAGGAAAGAGTCACTTTGTATCATTTAGTAGTAGGATTTGGCAGTACGATTTTTTACAATATTTGTCACAAAGCAGACATTTTCAAACAAACCAGAATTCTTATAATAAGTAGTGACTGAAAAGGCATAGGCAGAAGCAAAATGCTTATCTGAGCCTAGCCCATATGTTAACCAAAGATAAGCTACCAAAAAATAAATAAATAAACAAACAAAGATAAAGAATTAACATTAACAACATCATTACATGATCAACACTTATAGTTTCCAAAGATAACTTTGGGGACCATTTTTCTGAAGGTATAACATGAATTACACGTTTTTATTATTATGTTTGCATCATTCCAATTCCATAGTTTAACCCCAACAACAGAAACACATCTCCTTTTTATACCTTTTCTAGCTTTCTGAACAGAAAACTTGCAAACACCTCTTGAATCATATTGAGTCTCCCGAATTGAGAAGAACTTTTGCACAGCACGAGGAAGAGTTTCGTTTTGCAGTAAACATTAGTAACATTATTTTATAATAAAACAAATCAGAAAATTTCATAATGTATGAATTTAAAAACAAGGAATCAGTGTGAGCATAATAATCTGTATTAATGATGATACGTATGGATCTTTTTTGTAAGACAACTACTGAATTCATATATGTTTTATATGTGGATCCCCACAGTTCTATACAGTAAGACATGTAAGGAACAATAAGTGAATTATAGATTATTTTCAATGCTTTGTAATTTAAAACAAATCTAGATTTTGACAGGATTGCAACTGACTTTTAAATTTTATCTTTTCTGTAATCAATAGGTTGTTTCCATGTTAATCTACTGTCAATCATAACCCCAAGTCCCTCTAGTTGTTGTTGATAGAAATCTTGCGCAATTACCTGAAAGGGAGCCTTTAACTATTTTTCCCATTGAACTAGTTTGTATATACTTGGAAACAGGAACTGTGGCATGTTTTTAGCCAAGTGTCGACAGGTTAGCAAAGCAACAGCTGAGCAAAACAAAAAAAGGAGGTTCACCCACACCCTCTGCACTTAGATATGGAGATACTACAAGCATGTAACTGCCGCAAAGAACATAATGTATCTCTGTTGATTATGGCTACATATATATACCATTTAAACCATACTCAATTAAAATAAATGTCATTAGGTATTAGCATATTAGCACACTGCTCATTTAAAATGGCTCTGTTATCAGTCTCCAGGTATTATTACACCTATTCCTTTATGGGAGATAAAACGCAATTACAGTACAATAAAATCAAACTGTTTCAACTTTTGACTCCCTAACCCAGATTCCCTGGTATGTGCCCAAGCAGCAGACTCAAGTACACAGAAAAACCTGAAACACTGAGGAACGTACTTCCACGCTGTGTATTCAGTGTTGAAGAATGTAAAATAAGAACACTTAAAACACTAGAAACCAGACAGATGAGGAAGAGGGCTTTCTCTATTTTTGTCACACATTCACTCAATACTGCATCAGGAGGGGCTGACAAACTATTACACACTGCAGGAGAACCATACAGCTCTAAAGAAACAACTGTTTACTCCAGCTGCTTTGTTTCCTGAGCGGTTATACTAAAACACGTCATCTCAATGAACATCAAATCTTATCTTAAATGTTCCTGCAGGGAAACCGCTGGAGATAAAGAACTGAAAGTACGCAATAAAGTCCTTATCAGTCGACTAACTTCAGGTATCTGAGGAAAATGCTGATGTTTTTATGGGAGGAGGGTCACCAGGTGATAAGAGCAGGACCAAAAGGCAGGTGAGCGTATGAGGATACTTGCAACTCTAAACAACACAGACATGCATGGGAGTGTATGCAAACACATACTACTCAAGTGAGGTCATGGAAAGCAGAGTGCAAATCAGAAAGGTACGTCAGACATCAATAAAACAAAGTATGTTCCACAAACACACAAAAAATGAAGACAACAGATCCAAGTGACCACATTGACCTGAGCGAAACAAAAGAAGATCTATTCAGCAGCAGGAAACATAAGAGCTGGGAGGATAAATAAGGGTACAAACAGGTATAACAGGAGTAATATGAGAGATGATTAAACACAGGGGTGCATGTAATGTTTCAGTCCAGCTCTCAAAGGAGCACCTGGAGCTGTTGCTTAGTGCCCAACCCTCACGCGGCAGAGCTGTCCTGAAGCTGTTGTCATCACTACCCTCCAGTGTGCTCTTCTAACTAACCCGCAGTCTTTAAACATGGTTGAAGATGATATAGGCCTACTTCTTTCTTCCTGGTTGAGCCTAAAGTGAGCCTCTTCCATCCAGTCCAAAGCCTCATCTTGGGCAAGTAGATGTACATCATGAATGAGATGCAATTACCCTTTAACATGCTGCACTTCTCAGGATATTACCAAGTGTTGTCTTGCCAGGAAATGGCAAACATCTTTAGTTGTTCATTTTTTTATTTGTTTTTGTTTTGAGAATCCCCTCCTCTGAAAATAAGAGCTGGCTAGGTACACATGCATGAGGGAATCCCAATCAACAGCATCCGACATAATTTGGGAGTGACCTGGAATCAAACTGCTCTGCACAAGGAATGCTCAGATATGAAAAATTTGGCCAATAAGATCTTAATATTGGTAAAAAAAAAAAAAAAAAAAGAAGAAAAAAAATCTGAGATGATGTGTCGAGGTAGTTCACACAGAAAGAGCTGCATAATCGTGAGAAAAATGACCAAGGAGAGGTTCAAGGGATGGCATGCCTGAGATAAACGTGGTCAAAAAAGTACATTTTGTCTGTTTTTTGGATTAAAAACAGGAAGCCTTACATAAAAGAAGGGAGTCCACTCCTCTAAGGTAGTTTTGGTGTTTACATGGTCACATAAAACAATATTATTTGGGTCTTGAAAGATCGTTAAAGATGCTCTGAAAATGGCCAGCAGCTAATGAGTAAATATCGGCCCACATAGTTGATATTGATATGTTAAAAAAATAATAAAAATATACTGTGCATCCCTACTCTACATGATACAGCTCCTCCCTTCAGGTGAAAAATAAGCACACCTGGCATTAACCCTCCAACAGACTGATATCCTCTTCAAAAGAACACATAAGACGTGCATGTTTCTCTTGAGAAATCCCGGTAGCAAAAAATATTACCCAGTGCTTAGCATCATTCTTTGCTTCTGCCATGCTTTTTGGTCCCTACGTAGAAGGCACTGTTTATATTCACAAGATCAGGATATTCACAGCATGTTTTGCAAATATCTCTGTGTGGTTAGCATCTGTGTGTGGAGCCAGGCTAACTACTTTCAGACACTTTTTCAAAAAGACATGTTTTTTTTCAGTCTTGTGTTGCTCTGAGGATAGTGGAAAGCTGAGGAATTCATTTAACTATTGCACTAAAGCACTTCTTCTGGGATTATCTGACACCCAAACTTCGAGCATGCATGCCCACCTGTGCACCAGTCTGTGTGTACCCCTGATTATACAGCAGACTCCAGCAAAGCCTACCAACCTTAATTGACTACATATGCTCTGATGTTGTGCAGTGTTACAGCCTTTAATATTTTGTTTTGATCCACAAAGTGGGCCTCTAAACCATTACAGTTAAATTTCCTTTTAGTGGGTGTAGCGCTCGGCTAATGAGGTGGTGTTGGTCAGACTTGTTTTGGATCCTGCAGACCTGCCTTAAAGACAGCTTTGGACTCTGCTGGTGTGCGTGGCCAAACGTTTGATCTAATATCGTGTTGCTCTCATTAAGCTTTGCGGTGGTTATTGACGGTAGAATATTGTGTGGCTTTTCTGCTCAATTACTGAGCATAAACATTTATGAACACCAATAAACTTCCGTAGGTAGAGATTTAGCCAACTTTGATGCTACAGTTGCCTCCTTTTTAAAACTCACTTTTACAGACTTGCTTTTATGTGATACCGTCTTTTATCCTTTATTTATGTCTTACTTCAGTTTTAATGTCTTGTTAGCTTTTTTATTGTCTTATCCCTTGGTCATTGTTCTATCATTGCTTTTCTTATTATTTTATTATTATAATACTCTTCATAGTGTCTTTTCATACGAACTGTCTTGTTTTCTGTTCTCAATACCTTTTATTGCCTTTTCTTTTTCCTTATGTTGTCATGTTATAGAGCACGGTTCTTGTGTTATCTGGGTTCATTTGTCATATGAAACTACAGTCCAGTACAGTTATGTCCTGACTGTTGTCAAAGCACTTTGTAAACTTCTGTTTTTAAAAGTGCTATACAAACAAATACAGTTATTACAGGAACAATATAAGAGTATGAAACAAGGATAGTTAAAGAATTATGGAAAATCGAAAAGTTTTACGGAATCAACTGAGTGTAAATGCAAACAGGGGCGTAGCTACAATTAGGCAAACACAGGCAGTTGCCTGGGGCCCCAAGATTCCCAGGGGCCCCCAAAGCATCTCTTAAAAACAGATTCATGAAGTTCTCTTCAATTGAAAGCATTTCTTTTTCTCTAAATCTTACTTCACATGCTTCAAAATACATCAAAAGGCTTAATCTTTAATGATGGTTTTGGGTACTCCCCCTCCCTTCTTATTCAATGAGATATTCCGTGTTACAACACACCTGAAAATTTGATTCAGGAAGAAAGTGGAGAAAAACACTTTTTTCCCATTTTTTTCTTATTTTCAACCAAGTCGGAAATAAAAACAATGTTGCTCTGAGATAAACTTATAAGACTTTTAGGATTTTAAGGACTTTATCTAGCCCAGGAAACAGGATCATTTTCTCAAAATCAAACTTTTTGAGTTGGTGATAAACATTATTGTACAAAATCTCTTTTTTGGATACATAACTCACTGGACAGGGGGTAAAATAAAAATACATTAACTTTAAAATAATAGTACCAAAAAGTATGCTAACTGTAAATATCACCTCTTTCAGTAGATTTTTTTTTTCAGTTTTATGTTGTGCTTGATATTTACATATTTTTTCTTTACTAAATTATTTTTTTCAATATTTACCTATTGTAATGTTTTTCACTTCATACTTTCTTATTTGTTCCTGTTACTCTGTAAATTCCCCACTGTGGGACAAATAAGCTGTCAATTGACCATGAAAGATTTCAAATCCACGACAAAGAGGACTAAATTATGTATTCACTTTTTTTCAAAATTAGATTAGCACTGTCTCACTGAGGAAGATGAGTTACAAGGACATGGAGGGCCCCATTGACTGGGTTTGCCTTGGGCCCCCAAACAACTAAATACGCCCCTGAATGCAAATAGCATTATACATGAGTTTATAATACTGTAAAGTACAATTAAGGACAAAATAATTAAAACAGACTGCTACAGGTAAACGTGATGACAGAGACTTCATAGTATTGTGAAATAGTGTACAACAGGAAGTCTGGTTTTAAGTATAGCTTAACAGGTGTTATTTGTGGTCTCAAAGTTATTGTACTGGTTTCTTTAATGCTTGCATAAACTATCACAATTTTATTATTAAGTCTGACACTACAATGGCAAAAAACATATTACCATGCTTTCTTACTTAGCACATTTTATAACTTTGATGGAGGCCCCAGTTTTATGTCAACATTTGGACGCAATTAAAAAACTCAGATGGTTCATTAGCTACCTTGAAATCCAAAAAAATCTTAGCAAAAATGCTGTTCGACTATATTGCGACCGTTACATTTGTCACGACACTATTTGATATCGTGACAACTGCAGGACAACATAAATATCAAGAGTTTAACCGACGTCAGTTAAACAGTATAAGCCTAAAATGACAAATTAGCTTTTTAAGGACTATAATACAACAACAAACAGTTCCAGTTAAAGGGAAAATGTAACTTTAAATGTGGTTAAGCTGCGCAATGTAGACATAACGGTAATATACAAGACGCTGTAATGACGCTTAAGCCTGTAACTGTACTACACTACATTAGGTGGCGAACATACAGTTTAATAAGTAGAGAAATGTCTTACTTTAAAACTATAATGTAGATACGATAGTAAAGTAGTAACAGACACCAACAGAAAACTACTAAAGTCCCATGGGAGCAAAAGGCGAATACCGCAGAAATCTGATAAACGTCTCCAGGCCCTTTCTCGTCTTTCTTCCCCTTATCAGTCTCTAGCTCCTTTATTCCTCCACACTGTCATAAAAATATGACCAGAAACGTCTAACATAGTGAAAACAGACAGTGAAGTCACACCAAAATCAGCTGAATGCTCCATGAAGTTTGGTTACAACTTTCGGAAGTTCCTAGCTTAAGTTTGTACCCGCAGACTAACCCCCACACACGGGTCTGAGCCCGGTCCAAACACACTGACCCGGTAAGCAGCCGGTAAAACGGCACAAAGCTCTGCTGAGGACAAACTGAAAGAGGACTTACATGAAGGAGCAGCAACCGGATGGGTTTTCTTCTCTTTGTGAAGCTGCGGAGTTGAAGGCATGATGATGCAGGGGTCTGAGGCCCCGCCCACCCGGGGGGGACGGGTAGGGGCGGGTAGAGGAGGGAACGAGCGGAGGAGCACGAGGAGGTGGGGTTCTGATCGTTAGCGGGTGTTCTCTCAATCAGTGAGTGTATCGGTGGTAAATGTTTTTCTACAAGTGTTCATGACAGTTTGCAGCGCCAAGAAAAATAAAAGACTTCCGTAACCGTTAAAAATGGCGCCTAACGGCTGACGTTTATCATCACAGAGCATTTATAACTGTCAAATGGGATAATCTGATCATTAAAATGACGAAAGCAGCTGCTGAACTTTATCAACCCCACATAAATTACAGCTGTTTACGTTCCTTGCATTTCTTTGGCTTGGCTGTGAGTCCTTTTTGAAGGGACTTAGACATCTGGCATAAGTTGGTCCCTTTTACTGCCTCCAAAACAAGCTAGAAACACCATTGCTAGGCCTCCAAGAACATCAGACTTTCACAAAACAGATGTGACATTAACCTGATAGAGTAAAATATTTGAGTTTGATCTCTTTTGATTCTCAAGTTTGTCCTTTTACATAATAAAAAGCCTAAATTTGCTCAAAATAGTTCCAGGTGTCCAAGACTTAGGCCCTGTCTGCAGGGTGTCCGCCGGGTCTTGAAAAGTATTAAAAGTTGATAAATTGAATTATTAAATTTTATTGGTATTCAAGCTTTGACTCCAAAAGTATCCATGAATATTTATTTTCCTCCTTGCGACTGTTACAAACTAAACTGACCGACAGTTCAATATAACCGCCATGGAAATAGTCCATATGGTTGGAAAATGTTTTCAGGGTCTGAACCTTCAAAAATAACCACACCTGGTGATTGGACGATCATTTTGCTCGTCACATTCATCACAGACCATCGTGAGGATCCGGAAAAAGCTTTAGCGTTTCAAAATATTTCACTCCAGATCATAAGAGTTTCTCTAGCCTCCTGAGAAAATTTCTCGAACTTTTGATGACCTGGGATTTTGGATTCTTACGATTTAAAGAAAGCTTCCCTCAGCTTCTTGATCTCAGTTGTTTTGGAAGAAATTTTCTTTGTTAAAATCACCTTTTTACTGGATACTATGCGATAAGATTAGGTATTTATTGATACAGTTACATAGCGCTGTTGTTTGAAACATGACAACAAGCAAAGTTGTAATTTTGTTAGGTGCGGGTGTATCACTAGCAGCCCAACATATCCGTAGGCTAATGTGACAACAAACTCAGTTCGTACAGTAGCTTAGTAGCCATCTGTATGTATTTTATGCAAGTTGGCCTTAAATAACTATTACTTGTTGTGGTAATGGGAATGTCAATCAACCTGCCTTTAGTTTCATTTATACTGTCAAGCTTTATTCCTTCTTAGCTAATCTAATTTATGTTAAAATGAAAACTACAATCATCAAAGATTGGTTGCTAACAGCAGCTTAAAGTCACGATAAGGTCTTAAGACTTTTTGAAAAGTTTTTAAAAAGGCTTAAAAAGTTATTGAATTTAACCTCAGGATTTCATCATTTATCCTGTGTCTACTTAATGCTAAATAAGAGGCTCTGTTAGCCACAGAGACTATTTGGTTATTTATCTAAGTCATTCAAAACAACATCAGGACAGTTAGTCAAATCAGAAATAGAGGCTTTATTCTTGTCCCAAAGTTTCACTGAATTAAATACTGGAGCCAGCAAATGTTAGCTCTATCAGCTTTTTTTTTCCTTTAGCATGCTAGCTTATTATGCTAATGATTGCTCAGTATGGTTCTAATCTGGAAGGTTTGTTTCTGACTTTATTTGTCTATGTACATTCTTATTAATTCTTTCAACCTTTGACCTATTATTGTTGTCTGTCAGGACAAAAAGAGATTCAAAAAACAAATTTTATTTTTTGACGACATAATTTTGAGAAGCAACACGTGACTTGCAGAACACGAGGCTTAACTTCTACTTTTTTGTTTTTGAATGTGAAAGCAGTTTGTTTCAGATTGACAAATGTGATAAACTTAAGATGATACCTTCTCTTGATCCCAAGGAGTGGTTCATACCAGTGTGTTTGCAACAGCAGATACTGGTGGCATTTGTAATGTTCATTCTTTGTTCATTGTTGGATACATTGTGCAAACTAACTAGTACAACTTGTTTTTGCTCTTAAAGTTATTTGAGCTATAGGTGACTCATTTATTTTCATGATAACGTGACAATAGTTTCTCTGTGTGAGCATGTTCATGCTGAAAGTCTCGGACATGGCTTGAGCCTACACGTCTTATCTGACAGGACACGAAACAGGAAGTGAGACAGAGTTATCTCTTTGGCTCCAGCAGGACAATGGCAATCAACCACAGAAGAGGTTAAAACATCTCTGTGTTGTTATTTTAAAATGGAAAAAATAAAACAACCAAATACAGAGCATATAAAATCCATCAAGCGCAAACAGAGCAAGGCATTGACTATGAAAACATATGACAATAAGAGGGAGTAGCCACACCAACATTCAGATACAGTCACTGATACATCTTAATGGCAGTGTGTCTTCAAAGTAAGTTTTTAAACTGTCTCTGTTTTTTTTACTGCTCAGAGACACAACCCTTGGCCTACAGGAAGTGTCCATTTGATTAATGTGCTGTATTTGCTCTTGCTGGGAACATGAAGCTGAAACAAACAAACCCTATTCACAACCACGTGTCAGCTGGATCATGCTCTATGTTTGTTTCTGATTTTACACTGATATCAAAGTTGACAAAAGGCCTGGATCAACCGGATCACCTGAAAACTATGCTTTAAGTGGTAAATCAATCAAACTTGATGTTTTCTTTATAAAATAAAACAGAGTTCAGACAGGACAATGTTTGTCAACTTAATTTTATTTGCAGTTGGTTCAGTTTGGCTCTGTTCTTGGTTTTCTTGGGGCCCTTTCCCATAAGTATGTGGACTGCTAAAGCCTGGGATGAAGACAGCACACATTTGTGGGATTAAAGAATCATATATTTGAGGACACATGATCAAATTTGTGGGGGACAAAGCAACACTCTGGTGGGATCAAAGTATCAATCCGAAAATACTAACCAGATAGGCACAAAACATTATAACTAAATCAATTATTCAAGAGAAATAACTAAAGACGTGTTAACAAGGAAGGATTTGTGCATATAGAAATAATTGTCAACTTTAAGTGCCAAACAGAAATTAAAAATTTTAGCTAAACATTTCTTCACAATAAAGAACTTAATTTTAAATAAACGATTTGCCAAAATAGATAAATAAATAAATAATAAAATAAAATAAAAACACAGTTGAAGATTTGCTGGCTAGTTGACTAATTTCTCCCTGTGGAAAAATCACAATGCCTTAGTTTGGTTGCAACTTGTAAATCACATTAAAGCATATTTTTGCAAATACTGACAGTTTTGCCTGTTTGGGTTTTGTCTTCTTTCAGCAGCATTACTGCTATGCTTCAAAAACAATGCTGTTACTTGAGTTGTCATGGTGTGAAGGAGACTCTAATTTTGGTGGGCTATAAAAAATAATGAATAATCTACTGGATGCAATTTTCAGTTTATGAACTTAAACTTGTATTTAATTCAAAGACTGTTTGAATAAACAGTGTTTAAGAAATTTTGCTTGGCTGCAATTTTTAAACATACATTTAAAAAAAAAATCTTGAGTACCCCTTGGGCTGCATGTTCCCCCTAGTGGAGAACTACTATTCTAAATGGCCTTGTCGAAAAATAAATAAATAAATAATAATAATAAAAAAAAATAAAATAAAAATAAATTAATAAAATAAAATTAAAATAATAATAATAATAATAATAATAATAATAATAATAATAATAATAATAATAATAATAATAATAAAATGAAATCTAAATAAATAAATAAATTTAATAAATTAATTTTGAAAAATAATACACTTATTCACAAAATATTTTATTTGTTTAAATAAAAATAAATAAATAACCCCCTCGTACAGTATATGGCATTACAGGAATCAGCTATTCAGAAGGAAAGATTTTTTTTGAACCAACATGTTTATCTCATGTACACCTAGCAAAAAGTTTTTAGTCCTCCGCATTGTCTCATAATTTCAGTCTTGAGGTTGCCACTTCGTACAAAGCATCTCTTTCTTAGGTTTAAAGTCGAAAATGGATGTCAAAGTATCAAACTTTCAGGGACAAATTAGAAAACTTGTGGGGAAAAAGTATTGGATAAGTGGGATGAAAGTAGCAAACTGGGGGCTTGAAATATCAAATTAGAGAGGACAAAGCATCTTTTTTATGGGGTTAAAGTCAGGAAAGAAGAAACTTTTTTACAAATTTTTAAAAACTTGTTGGGTCATTACATTCGTAGGATTAAAACAGGGTATACATTTATAACAGTCAACGTGGCAGAAGCTCTTTCACGCACTGAAGCTGCAGTATATTTAAAAAAACAATGGTAGGACTCTTCAAGTCCAGCACGATGAACCAGAGTGGTGACTTCCCTGACTGTTGTTGTTCCTGACATACCTCATCTTCATGTGAAACCATGTGAAACCATGTGAACTGAACGCCCCAACAAACTTGTGATCCTATCATAATCCTGTTTTTAAAGTCGCTTGGAAACAAAAATAAAGTGACAACAACATATTTCACTTTGTAGTTTCCAACAGATGAAACAAAGGCAGAATGAGACGGGCTCAGTTTTTATTTTCACTTGGACAGTAACAGAGTTACAGGAACAGATATCGTCGTTGAATCCATCAGGTTAGTAGTAGAGATGCTGGTTAGTCAGATTAAGTGAATTTACATTGTAAATATCATAATTAGTAAAAGGTGCATCGAGTTCTAGCAGCATCATTTCAGTGTGGGACATTTAAAGACAAATATTCTTGTCTCTTCTTTCCATTTTGAAGAATTTGGCAGCCAAGACTTTTTTTAAGTGTAACTCTGACAACAGGAAGATAAAACAATCAAACTAAAATACAGAATGTAACAAACATGGATATGAAATACTAATCAGTAAATACTGAATATGACTCTCAAAGCAGGAACTATTCAGCAGCTAACTATCAAATATTCCAGCATGAATCAAAGCAGACATGAAGGGCTCGCAGCATACAAAGTGAATAAACTTTAAAAAATACATGTATGTATTTATTTATGTGCAGTAAAGCATAAAAAGTAAAACATTTTACTCCTAAAGTGGCTTTGTCCTCTCACTAACTGGTGACACTGAAGGCAGGGGGCAGCAGTCTATTAACATCTAGATTTAACACAGGGCGCCCTCTACAGGAAGTGTACTGTACTACAGCAGGGCTGTTAAAAGGAGCAGGATTCTTGTCCTAAAGTGAACCTTGGATCTGTTTGCTGATGTCAGCTGTAACAGATTCTGCAGAACTGAAGTCTTCCACTGAAAACACACCTTTAATCCAAGGTCAATAAAAGCATGTTTGTAAGCTTCCCAGTACTTTGGAATAGAAACAGAACTGGTGTGTTTTGGGTTTTTGAAACGCTTCAAGAGGAAATACTTACCAGGAAGTTTAAACATACAAAAAGGATAAAATACAACTTGAGATTTCCTTTTAAAAACAGCTAGAAAAACATGAAGGAATACTGTTTCACTGCTTTAGTGAGGTATCGTCATCGTTGTCATGTGACTGACATCAGGTAGATTACTGAGAAAGGCATGTCTGTGACTAAAAAACTAAGTAATGCTGTGAAACTGCATTGTATACTGTTAAGTAAGGCTATAATGGTAACAGTTTATCTTAAACAAGTAAAGGGAAGACATTCAGGACGGAAAATGAGGACAGTAAAAAAAAAAAGGAGCAAGAAGAACAGTAATTTCGAGAGAAAAGACTCATAAATCTCAATGAAAAATTAAGCAAATTTGTAAAGATTTAAATTTGCTAATCTGTTTGGGAAAAGTCTCATATTAAAGGGATTACAGTAGCAAATTCATGGCAAAAAATTTTTGGGACTAAAGTTTCACACAAGGGGATTAGAATAGCACATTTCTTGAATTGAAAAAAAATAAAATAAAATAAAATAAAATAAAATAAAATAAATAAATATATATAAATATATATATATATATATATATATATATATATATATATATATATATATATATATATATATATATATATATATATATATATATATACATATATATATATATATATATATACATATATTAATTTATTCATTTCATTTTTTGGGGTGGAGGTATCAAATTTATGGGACAAAGGTATCAATTTAGCGGGATTAATCCAGAAAGTATTTCAGATTAAAGTAGCAAAATTGTGGGATTAATTTTTCAACTTTATGAATTGTAAGAATCAACTTAACTGGAAACAGCTATTAATATTGAGCGACTAAATTTGAAAATATCTGAAATTAATAAGCAGAATTAAGGTATAAAAGTAGCAAATTTGTGGGAGTAAAGTAGCAAACATATGGGATTGAATTAGCCATTTTTGGGGGGAACAGGTATCAATATTGGGGGATTCAATTTTCAATTTTAGGGGATCAAAGTTTCACATTTGTGGATTTTTTGAGGAAAATTTGGGAACTGGTGTCAATATTGGGGGATTAAATTTTAAAAATTCTTAGATTTAATGAGAAGAATTGGGGAATTTAAGCAGCAAATTTGAGGGATTAAATTAGCAAAGGTTTTGGGAACAGGTGTCATTATTGGAGGATTCAATTTGAAAATTTTGAAGATTTAAAGTGGCAAATTTGTGGAATTTTTGTAAAAAATTTGGGTGCTAGTGTCAATATTGGGAGATTAAATTAGCAAAATTCTTGGATATAGTGAGCATAATTGGGGGATTTAAGTAGCATTTTTTTAGAATTAAAGTAGAAAAGTTTTTGGGAACAGGTATCTATTAATTATCAAAATTTTGGGAATAAAGTAGAAAATTTGAAGAGAAACACTACATAAAATTATATAAATTTTGTGATATCACAAAGTGGTAAAGTTGCAAGAACAATGAAAAAAAATTCCAGAAAACCTCTTTGCTTCCTATATTTGCACATGGACCCCGTGTTTAATTACTGTCATCTGTCTTAAATTACAGCAAATCCTTTAATTAAGTCTTAATTAAGCCCCTTATCGTGAACAGAACTGGTTCCTTTACAAGGGAATCAAGACTGGCTTTGATCAGATGAAGAATCTGGTTTTTCTATTTTTGAGAACAACTTTACTTTATGGGATAGCAACATGGTTTCTCTCCAACCTTATTGCATCAATACTGCTCTTCTGTTTTTTTTAAAATTTCTCCTAAATCTTTTAAAATTTGTTTGAAGAAAATTCGCCAACTGGCGGGTGTACACACTTAGCTCACTATTAAAAACAAACTAACGGCAGTGGTCACAGAAGTCAGATGAAATCATTACTTTGCATGGATGTGATTGGTCTATGGATATCCTTGGCTTGGCATTTTAATAAACTGAGCCTCCATTAACTATAGAGCTTAACAGTATAAAAACTGACATAAATTAGCTACTTTAAAATTTAGCATGAGGCTTTCAAACCGTTTTTGTCATCTAGAATGTGAGCTCTGTCTAATGTACCTGTTCAACTTTTACATTGGTATTAAATGCAGGGAGAGGTATCTTATGTGTTGCGTAGTTTTACCCAGAGGATGGCGCTATTCTAGCAAAAAGCCTCAATATGGACATGCACTTCCAATGTAACAAGCACCATCACCCAAACGCAGTGATAATTTGCTCCTTTTTTACTTTATATTCTAACTGCAAGCATGCAGAGATATTAACCACTTTTTAACAGCAGGTCTGCGATCAACTCTTGGTGAACTGGTCTCGAGAAGTGGCTCACAACCATCAATTTTACCACAAGCTGAGGGAAGCTAACGTACAGCGCACAAAAGGAGGAGATTCTAGGAAGAGCTACACAGCTGCACAGAAACTGCACATTGCTGAATTTGTTGAAAGCAATGTAAAATGTCACACAGTGAGCTGTTTATGCGTGTTAATTGGTGTTTAAGGCATGATTCACACACAGCCATGGCACAGGAGTTCATAACAAGCCGAGTAAAAACACTGAGGAGAGGTATGCCAGCTGGTAAGCACTAGTTTGTCGGCAGAAAACTGAAAACACTGGCTTTATCTCCTGAGTAATTAAATTATTTCCAGCATGTTTTTCCTTTCATGTAACAACAGGTAGAGGAACACAGGTAGGAATCAGCTCAATCCCTTTAAACCCACTGAGATGCTTTCTGTGGATTACTGTCAAACTATAAACATTTTTTTTAATCTCACTGTGAAATAGTCAAAACTTTTTGTTCTCCTTTCTATCTCTCAGGGGTTTCTCGGGTTTCGCAGTTTAAAGAGGTTTGACCTTTGAGGTTTCCATGTAGGCCTGAGGACCTTGCTTGGCACATACTGGCACAGGTTGTTCAGTAAAAAAGGCTCTGTAACAGAAATCTTTGGTAAGTTGAAAAACACAGTTGCTTAGCTCATACCTTAACTAAAATCAGCAATTTCACTCCAAAAAACCCTCAACTGACGAAGGTTGGAGATTAGACCGGTTTCCATAAAAAAATTGATAAAGGAGGAAGGGGATGGTTATTAAAAGTAAACAGAACTGAGAGTAACTGTGAGTGTGTGTGTGTGGATGCTGAAGTGTGTGTCTACATGATGACACAGCAGCAGGTTGCAGGATAGTTGTCGGCGTTGACTTGGTTCTCGTTGCCGTAAACGTAGTAGACGTGAGAGTCGCCTTTCCACTTGTAGTTCACCTTCGTGATGGGGATCAACTCCACTGTCTGCCTCTGACAGAGAAAGAAAGAAAGAAGGAAAAAAGTTAAAGGAGTAGTTCTAAAATTTTAAGCAACACGTTTTCTCTCTGGGATTGTTTGATGGAGTCAGGATCCGCAGTAATTTTCGTTACTTGTCAATAAACACAACATTCAAACTGGGCCAGGGTTCCTACAGCTCAAGGCAAGTTCAATTTAAGACTTTTTAAGACTTTTTAATGACGTTAGAAATCAAATTTAAAAACAAGTCCACAACGAACCACAATTGAAACAAACAAAACTAGCAAACAAAAACACCACATGAATTACCTGGGTTAGAGGCAATTTTAACCCAATGTTTATTTTACATAAAACATCACTTTTTACCTTTTTTTAACCCCATTTTTACAACCTTATGCCTTTTTTGCCCCCATCCACTGTCACAACCATTTTTGGAATTTTTACAGTTTTTTTTAATTTAATTTCAAATTTAATTCTCAATTTTGCTGCCATAATCAATTTTCCTAAGCCACTTTTGGATTTTTTTGCCAATTTTTTCCTAATTTTTTCTCTCTTCAGGCACCCTAAGTAGAACCAAGACATGCGTCTGCTTTAAAAGTTCCTGGTGCAACCACATCACTGTTTTCTTAGTTCCACTATTGTGATTACACGATGTTGCCACGAGAGTAATTCAGGAAATTATTTAGTAAAATAGATAAATGTTACTAAATATTTTTTTTACTTCAAACTAACATAAATCTTACCAATGTGTTCAAATTTTTAAGACTTTTGAAATTTTGATTTAAGACTTTTTAATGCCAATTCAGGCCTTATTTTTAGAATTATGAATTCAGTGCCTTTTAAGACTTTTCAAGGATCCGCAGGAACCCTGTGGGCTCCTCCTCCTTGGATCAGTGCCAGCGGCAGCACACACCCACAGTCTCTGACTGCAACTGCGTCAACACTTGGGGTGGGTACTGGCAAGAACCTCCTGATACGATATGTATCACAATACTTAGGTTACGATATGATAGCATCACGCTGTATCACAATAATGTGATATTGTGCGATATTCCACACAATTAACCAAGACAAAATAGAGATGATCTTTCTGGAAATCAAAATATTACTCTAAAGGAAAATATTAATGTCTAAGGCAGACTGACTTGCTCAGTGAAACAAAAACCCACATTATCAAGTTTAGAAATTAAATATTTTAAATATACTTTGAGATTAAATTTATTATACAGTCTATTGGCAACATACAGAGTAGTCGCCCTTTGGTGCCATCTACCGCAGTTGGAAGCATAGAAGTTGTATTTTACTTCCAACTCAGCAAAAATATGAATTTTTATTTTTACAAAAATATCAATATTAAGAGTTGAAATGTTGATATTGTATTGGAGGTCAAAGTATCATGATATATTGCCGTATCAATATTTTTAACACACCTCTAACTCTCACTAGCCCAGCAACCACCTGTAGCATCGCTCACTAATGTTTGACACAAACCTACTCTGCAGAAAGCTAACTCACATTGGTCTTCGTCCCGTGCTGCTCTCCAAGTGACCGAAAACGAGTGAAAGTCGTGCCAACCTTCACCTTCGTTTCGGAAAAAGCTTTATCTGTCTAACGTTTTGTTTCACTTTGGTTGTGTCTTTTCTTTTTTCTGTCACGTCCACTGTCAAAGCAGCTCAGGATAGCTTCTTCCACTCCCTATTATCAAAGTCACTTGAGCACTGAGCGTGCCGAGATTGGCTGAGGTAGCCACATCCACAACCAGAACATCAACACACAGGCAGAGGAGAGGGTTTGAGGCAGACACAGACACTGACACACATGTATAGATGCTGTCATAGTAAAAGATAAAGCTTTGATGGAGCGACTTATTAACAGAGAGAGAACAATGATGGCTCCACTTTTGTTTCAGGAGCAGATTGGTCAACTATAAATCCATTTAAAAATCTGTACGTTTCTGTATTCTTTTGTTTAAACTGCTGTTTTAGCTGTCGGTGTACATACCTGCTGCAGGATCCTGGAGGTCTGAGCGAACTTGCTCTGGTGCTCCCTGATGAGTCGCTCAGAGGCTTCAGCCATGGCTGGATTTGGAAACCCGGCTAGAGGATAGAGCTGAGAAGAGACAGAGACATGACTCAAAAATACGTAGATGACGTCTTCCTTTCATGACCACCACCTTTTTTTTTTACATGGGTGTAACTAAATATGATCTTCCTTAGTGTTATCTTTCTACGGTGGAAGATTAGGGTCGACCAAACAATTTTGAAGGTCAGTAATATATATTTTTAGTTCATTTGGATATTTTTTCAAAGAATTCTTGCCCTAATTCTATAAAGAGTCAGGAAAAATCTTAAAAAATTGTTATTGATTTTGTATCAATCTAATATCTAATCAAATAAATCTGGTGAAAAAGTTTAAAATTCCAGATTAAAGTCATGAGTCATTTTTTTTGTCTTGATTTTGAGATTATGTATAGAATTCTGCAGAAAAATTGGCCAAATTCAAAATATAGTCATAAATAAGAGGAACATTTCAGAAATTGAGAAATCAAGTTTCTTGTTGTAGAGCCATAATTCTGGGATTATGAAAAGAATTTTTAAACTGTTTTACAGAATAAGTCTCAAAGTAAGATTTAAAAAATCTGCTTGTTTTCTTCTAGCCTTGCTCCCCCAAAAAACACAAACTCCAACCCTCCTCAATATCTTTCAGTGTTTTATAAACACAATTTTGTTACAGATTTATTTCAAATACAATAAAATCCAATAACTTATGTTATCCCTGGAAATTACTATAATCTGAAATCAACTCTACCTTAATCAAAAGAAAAAAAATAATTACAATATTTGTAAAAAACACAACAGATGACAAACAGGATGATGTGTGTTTGTGAGTACCAGGTACATGTTGTTCTTGAACAGCTCCTTCCCGGTCACTGAGCGAAGATCTTCGATGTTGAGACCAGAGTTCTGCTGCACCACATGATCCTCAACGTTATTTTTCCTGAACACACAAACACACTCTAATAATTTTATCCGTCCATACCTACACACATTTGAAGCCATTTTGCTTTGGCGCACCTGGATTCAAGGCACTGCAGAGCCACAATTTCTTCTTTATCTTCACAGTAAAGGTTTTAAAGTGTATAAAACTCTATAAATAGTCAAAATCTAGTGAAAAATTATCCTGACAAGAAGCTAATTAAATTTGTGAAATTGCACATGCAATGTCTTTTTTAAAATTTTCATAAATCTGCGAAAAAATGCCAAGAAAGTGAAATTTCAAAAGTTTGCAAAAGTAAAAAAAGAGAAATAAAAAGATGCAAAAATTGCCAAAAAAAATTGAAATTTTCAAAATTTGCACAAGAAGAAAAATCCAAAAATTTCATTTTTTATTTCTAATAAATTGGCAAAAAAAAATGAAATTTCAAAAATTTGCCAAGGTAAAAAAAGAAATTAAAAAATGCAAAAATTGCCAAAAAACAGAAATTTTCAAAATTAGTAAAAAAAGAGAAATCGTAATTCAATTTTTTGTTTATCTTAATAAATTGGCAAAAAAAAGAAAATTCAAAAATTAGCGAAAGTTTAAAAAAAGAAATGAAAAAATGCAATAATTGCCAAGAAAACTGAAATTTTTTAAATTTGCAAAGAAAGAAAAATTCAAAAATTTCAATTTTTTATTTTTGATAAATTGGCAAAATTTCAAAAGCAAGTGAAATTTATGAAAATGCAAAACTGTCAAAAGTTTTTAATAGAATACTTGATTACATATACTGATAATACTGCTTAACTCATCATTTTTGCTGTCTGCTAATGTCTTTCAACATATCAAGCATGTATGATAAGCTGACACGTTGGCAGTTAAATGAATCCTGAATCAAAATATGTATTTTCTTTCAGATTTGTCTTTTTGTGGATTTAGTGCATGGAAAGTTGGTGGGCTGTTGATGTTGTAGGAGGTGAATTAGAGAAGTGGCAAGCTTTAATGACAGATATGATTCATATTCAGTTCAACAAAATGTTAACGCATAATTTAGTCAATGTTGTTAATTGTCATAACCCTCTGAAAGAAAAATAAAAAAGTCTTTACTGCAATACAGGTCCTTCTCAAAAAATTAGCATATTGTGATAAAGTTCATTATTTTCTGTAATGTACTGATAAACATTAGATTTTCATATATTTTAGATTCATTACACACAACTGAAGTAGTTCAAGCCTTTTATTGTTTTCATGTTGATGATTTTGGCAAAAAAGTAAAGAAAAACCGAAAATCCCTGTCTCAAAAAATTAGCATATTTCATCTGACCAATAAAAGAAAAGTGTTTTTAATACAAAAAAAGTCAACCTTCAAATAATTTTGTTCAGTTGCACTCAATACTTGGTCTGGAATCCTTTTACAGAAACGACTGCTTCAATGCGGCGTGGCATGGAGGCAATCAGCCCGTGGCACTTCTGAG
This sequence comes from Halichoeres trimaculatus, assembly GCF_033239565.1. NCBI lineage: Eukaryota > Metazoa > Chordata > Actinopteri > Labriformes > Labridae > Halichoeres > Halichoeres trimaculatus. The sequence goes on along the minus strand of NW_027437179.1, from coordinate 39,210,215 downwards.
ATGTTATGGAGGCCCAGGAAGCTTCGATAGCAGCCTTAAGCTCATCCACAGTGTTGGATCTGGTGACTCTCAACCTCCTCTTCAAGATATCCCACAGATTCTCAATGGGGTTTGGGTCAGGAGAGTTGGCAGGCCAGTTGAGCACAGTAATACCATGGTCAGTAAACCATTTACCAGTGGTCTTGGCACTGTGAACAGGTGCCAGGTCGTACTGAAAAATGAAATCTTCATCTCCATAAAGCTTTTCAGCAGATGGAAGCATGACGTGCTCCAAAATCTCCTGCAGCTAGCTGCATTGACCCTGCCCTTGATAAAACACAGTGGACCACCACCACCAGCTGACATGGCACCCCAGACCATCACTGACTGTGGGTACTTGACACTGGACTTCAGGCATTTTGACATTTCTTTCTCCCCAGTCTTCCTCCAGACTCTGGCACCTTGATTTCCAAATGACATACAAAATTACTTTCATCTGAAAAAAGTACTTTGGACTACTGAGCAACAGTCCAGTCCTGCTTCTCTGTAGCCCAGGTCAGGCGCTTCTGCCACTGTTTGTGGCTCAAAAGTGGCTTCACCCGGGGAATGGGGCACCTGTAGCCCATTTCCTGCACACGCCTGTGCACGGTGGCTCTGTATGTTTCTACTCCAGACTCAGTCCACCGTTTCCGCAGGTCCCCCAAGGTCTGGAATCGGCCCTTCTCCACAATCTTCCTCAGGGTCTGGTCACCTTTTTCTGGTTGTGCAGCGTTTTCTGACACACTTTTTCCTTCCCACTGAGGTGCCTTGATACAGCACTCTGGGAACAGCCTATTCGCTCAGAAATTTCTTTCTGTGTCTTTCCCTCTTGCTTGAGGGTGTCAATGATGGCCTTCTGGACAGTAGTCAGGTCGGCAGTCTTACCCATGATTGCGGTTTTGAGAAATGAACCAGGCTGGGAGTTTTTAAAAGCTTCAGGAATCTTTAGCAGGTGTTTAGAGTTAATTTGTTGATACAGATGATTAGGTTAATAGTTTATTTAGAGTAACTTTTCACGATATGCTAATTTTTTGAGATAGGGATTTTTGTTTTTTCATTACTTTTTTTGTCAAAATCATCAATATTAAAACAATGAAAGGCTTGAACTACTTCAGTTGTGTGTAATGAATCTTAAATATATGAAAGTCTAATGTTTATCAGTACATTACAGAAAATAATGAACTTTATCACAATATGCTAATTTTTTGAGAAGGACCTGTAGTATTAGCATGTGTTTATATTACTGCCAAATCTGCAGTTTCAACTCTAAGCCACCAGAGGGCGCCCTGACAACACCAAAGCCCAACCAACAACTACAGACAAAAACTACAAAAATGTCTTGTAGGCCTTCTGTTACATTCTCTGCAACTTAGGAAATTACTTTAATAAATCGAGGGAAGACTTCAAAGATCTCTGACATTTGTCAAAACCATCTGGACCTCTTTTTACCCTCCAGAAACTCTTCAAGGATCCAGTTGAAGGGTTTCTAGAACCTCTGTAGCCATCAAACCCTTAAAGGCTACATAAAAACCTCCTTAAGGACCACAGATGTGACACTTGTAGTACCAATGCTCACCACTCCACTTTGAGCTGGATGTAGGTCAGCAGTTGTCGTTTTCCTTTACAGGTTTCACAGTCGTTGGTCCCCCGTGAGTCACATTCTGTACATCTACACACACACACACACACACACACACACACACACACACACACACACACACACACACACACACACACACACACACACACACACACACACACACACACACACACACACACACATAGAGTTAGACATGTGACACACATGACTCACATTCTTCAGTGATATGATCCCAGAGGAATGACATGAGGGCCACAATGTTATACATGTTCTAGCTCTTAAAGGGACAGTGCTATGATATATTTATATTTTAAAACACCGTAGAAAGAAATAGTAACCATGAATGTTGGTTTCTCACACTAAATAAAGATAGTCTCATATTGCTTTGTCAGCACGTGTTGGAGAAATCCCAGGATGAGTCTTCAGGCTGCTCTGAACAGCTTGTTCTAAAAGTCCTGTGAGATTTCAGTGAGTTTAAGATGAGATTTGCTTAAATTGTGACATCACTACTTGGTGGATTTCCATAAAAGGCAAATTTGTCATTTTAACATGAAAACATCTGCTGTGATTTTAAAGACTAAAATGAGGTCTGAATTGCTTGTAACAAGTAAAAAAAAAATTGTCAATGGGACAAGAAACATTTTCTAGACTTAAAACTAGAATAATATCTTTATACAGGTAACTTTTTTTTTGTTCCATTGACAGATCTTCTTTCTTGTTACAACCAATTCAGACCTCATTTTAGTCTGAATTTGTAACATAAATGGGAGCTCGTCCGGGATGCTGCATCTAAAGTTATTGGTTTGCAACACAGTAAGACTGTAGCATTTGTGTGTAATTCTGATTGTCTATTTAAAATAGTTAGGTTGGCACTTAAAAGAAAGAAATGCATTTGTTTGATCTGGAGGGATTTTTGCTTAAACCTTCTTTTGAGCAAGTCAAGAAACACCGCAACGACGACCTGGTTAAAATTGCTGTCCACCTTGAAGTTACTCACAGTAAAACAATACTTAAAAAGGAGCTTAAAGTCTCAGTTGTAAGCTGGATGGTGGAAATGGGGTTAACTATGTTGCTGTTACAGCAGGTTGTGTTGGAGAATGGAATCTCCAGTGAGGGAGCTAGTAGCCAAGGCGCTACAGGTGAGGCACCACCTAATTCAAAGGAATCTGAGCCGGGTTTAACACCCAAAAACATTATGAGCTTGAAGACTTCCTGTCCTCTCTGCGGTACCTGTCTTTGCCGGTGCCGTTACAGCGGGAGCAGTTTTCATCACTCCTGGTTCCAGAGCCGTTACACACCCAACAGGGTTTCTACAGAGACGCACAAACACGAGCAGAGTCGTTAACTTTCACATCCACATTGGGTTAAATACTCTAGATACAGATAAACTCTTTTACTCTTCTGCTTTCTATGAAGTTCATCCAATAAAGACGCCTCTGCAAGTTCGATTAAAGAGCTATTCAAAGAGATGTTTTTCTGATATTACACTTTTTTTTCTGTATAAAGATAAACTCACAAATCCATCTCCTTTGCACTCGGTGCATTGACTCGTCCCGGTGGCGTGGCAGATGTGACAATCCTGCAAACACACGACACACGCTCAGTTAAAAATAACTTTATAGTTTTTTGAGCCTCGCTGACACAAGCTGAAGGAATGCTCCACACCAGACTCCTGCTCTCTGATTGGCTGTTGCTGGTCTGTTAGAATCCCATGTATTTAAGGTTAAAACTGTAATAAAGCAGGGAGCTGAACTTTTACCAAGGATCTGGTTTCCCAAAGAAAGCTCTGAAACTCTGGAAATAGACTGATATTTTAATAAGTGAAGTGATCCTCCCTTAAAGTCAATGACTAAGAATCCTGCTCTCTGATTGGCTAATACACTTGCATTTTTCAGAGCTTTAGGTTCAGGCCTGTTCACATTCAACAGTCAAAGCAGAAGAAGCTGCAGGTAAACCTAACAGCTCAAGGTAACCGTTCACCTTGATGGAGGAGGTGTACGGCACACGGATCTCCTCCTTGTGATCGGTGAAGAGGGTGGGAGGCGTGGCCTGGATCTCCCAGGGTCGAGGGGCAGTCTGGGTGTAGAAGTCAGGCGTCTCACCTGTCGGTCGCACAAGAGACATGACAACCACAACCAAAGATTTTTTTTTATCTATTCTATGATTAAAATCTATCAAGTCCAACAAAGTAACTCAAAATCAAATTTACAAAGGATAAGAAATTGTACAAATGACACATCTGTCACAGGTTACTCTAGGATAATTTTAATCTTAAGAGCTTTTTGACTCTGTGTGCTGCTCTAAGAATTAAAAACTTGACTTCAATTCATAATTTAGTAGGGCTAAACGATTTTAATAATAGATTGAATTGCGATTTTTCTGGCAGATATTGTGATTTCAATTCGATTCACGATTTTCTTCAAATCAAGCTTTGGGATATTCACATGTCGGGCTGAACGATTTTAGGAAAAGATCTAATTTTTCTGGCAGATATTGCAATTCACGATTTTTTAATCCTCAATAGTGATGATAAATAATCTGTTTTCATCAACTTCTGCTCCTAAACAGAGGCTTTGTGTTGTTGACCTGCTTACCAGCACTTTTAACACATAGATTGTCTACATATTTGTAAAACAGAATGTGTATAATACTTGACACAACAGATCCTGAGTCAGTCAGGAGCGCTGCAAAAAATTGCTGCTTTGACGATCTCAAAATTGCATTGTCTAAAATTGCGATTTCAATCTGAAAACGATAAATTGTTCAGCCCTATAATTTAGTGTTTTTAAGGTTTTCCTTCTTGTCTGAACTTTTTACAAATCTGCTCGCTGGAAAACCTCCTCTTTGTGGTTTACTATTAACTGTGAAACTGGGACTCAGGAAATAAAAATAAAGGCAGGTAGTTCATTTCAATTAGAGAATTTCCCGAATCGCTGGCTTTCATTTTACTGAAATATCAGGAGTGGGAAGTTTTTGCTTAGTGTCAGTGAATCCATTGTCTGGTAAAGTAATAAGTATAATATTAACAAACTGTATTTTTACAGCGCATTTCAGTACAGCACATTTAAGCGCTTTACAAAATAAAAGAGGAACATGGACAAGAAAAAGATTCAAACCATAAAAAAGCTTAAAAAAAAACCCCATCCTAATATCAAAGGAAATAAAACATCAGAGAAAAAAAATAAAAAATTGAAGATCCTGCCTGGGATATTCCCTCAGAGAAAAAGTTAAAATACTAAACTTGTTGTTATCATTTTAAATTTTTAAAAGCACTTTCTTCGATTTTACCTTCATAGATCATACTCCAGACTCCAGTTTTTATTTTTTATATTTTATTATTATTATTTTTTAAGGTTTGATTCTCATACACTTTAAAGTATTTATAGGTTTATCCTTTTTTGTTAGTTGCTTCATAATTTTTTTGTCGCTGTTCAAATAATGAGTAAATAAATCCAAACACACTTAGTATATAGGGTAAGCCAGAGCTTTTATTCAATGCAAATATTATCCTCATGTCAGACAGTTAAACATGAAAACAATTTTTTTTAAAAACATGAAAAAATCAAGTTTAAATTGATTTATCAGGAAGTAGCGACTGTTTCACACACCAGTTTTTATTTACGTGTTTGTTTTATTTTCCAGATTAAAGCTGAGCTACATTTATTTAGCTAAGTCCCCTCACTGGGAGTGAACATGTGGCTGAAGTATGTCACATTTCTTCACAGTTAAATATCTTTTTTAATTCAGAGTCTTTGAGGACTTTCACAGTTTTACAAATGTTTGCAATCTACCAAATGTCAAGTGTGCAGGGTCAGATTTTTGTGAAACCAGCAGGTCATCGTCATCTTCTCATGACCTGCCCTGTGTGAGCGTTCGTACCTTCATGAGGTTTGCTGGCCCACTCGGTTGATCTGGACTCAGTGAACGTCTCCAGGCGGTACTAGAAGCAGAAAAACAAATCACATTTAAAAATTAAAGATTCAAAGCACATGAGCTGAGATTTGTGCCACCAGAAACTGAATCTAAATTATTATATTGAATTTGAAAAGCATGGTTTGAAATTAAATCAAGAGTTTTGAAATTAAATTTATTTGTTCAAAATTGTACTTAAACTACCCTATTTTCCAGAAAGTATGTTCAACTATTTACATAGAACTTTTACAATCAAGTGTTTGTATATTAGGAGGTTTCAATAATTTTCCTACAGCACCTCATATCTGCGACCACAGTTAAGTTTCACTTTCTCTTCTCTATATGAGCTCCTCTCACTCATTTGCCCCCCCCCAAAAGCTTAAAGGGTCCTTGAGGAGTTTCTAAGGGAGCTTGAAAAAGTCTCCCTTCTAGATATATGCCTGATTATAACCTACAACTTAGAATTAGATTATCAGTGCCAATGTAAGTTATTCCTAAATGCTAGCTTCATGATTGAGTTGAGCAGGACCGGATTCATTTATGACACGCCTAGGTTTCTATGACAACACCACGCCGGCTGATGAAGTTTAGTAGTGAGAAGAGAGATCTGTGTTTTTCTCAGCTGAAAATGATTAATTTTGTTGTGATGGTGGACACTGGAGCCTAACTGTCAGACAGAAAAAGGACAGAAGAGCAGAAGAAAGATAAACAGGAGACTGATAGAGCACGAGCTAAAGGTTAAAAGGGCTAAACTGTGTGTGCTAATGTTCAATCCAACCCACAGTCAGCAGTTATTCTGGAGTGGTCTGTTCAAACTTGAGAGTCTATCAATAAAATAAAAAGTGAAAAGATGTTACAAAAGATGTAAGATGATGCAGAGAAACATGATTAAAGAACCATTTTTATCTTTGCATGGTTATTCTGTCAATTGATTTACAGATTGGACATATTTTGGATTGGGTCACCGTGGCTTGTTTACCCAAAAAGTGGGTCACCTGAAATAAAGTTTGGGAAACATTGGTCTAAGCCATGGACGTACAGAGCCTCTGTCAGCGCAAAGTCTGGTCTGAGCTGTGAAGGTTTTTCCTCATCAATATTTCTCATGTATGAATTTAGTGATCTTCTTCCGTAGAAGTATCAAATAACACAGCACCTCAATTATTTGATATAGAAAGTGCACTTACAAGCTGCAGGACCAGCCAGACAAGGAAAAATATGGCGATTTGTAGTCTGGCAAATACAGTAATTAAAAGAAGGTAGAGTAAAAAATCAATAAATAAATAAAAAACCCACTGACTGTTCGTCCATCAACCAAGACAGTGACTTACAGAAAATTTGATTTGGTTCCTCTATTCAAAACTGATGACACACTAAGGTGGTGGACTTCTGCACATCGGAAACCATTTCTGAGGATTTCTGTGAATCTGAGTTTGATCCCTCTTCCTCTTCCTCACAGACGTAGATGGCGTAATGGTAGTGCTGAACTGAATAACTGTTGTAACAATGAAAATTCAGTTTCTTGTGGCATAAATCTCAGCCTGTATGACGACACTGTGCATTCATATGGAAAAAAAATACAGAAAGAAGACGTGATAAAAAGTGAAATGAAACTGCCCACGCTTTCAAGAAGAGAAGTCTGGCAGCCTGCGGGCCGTCATTTGGCGAACTATTTGGGGATTTCCATGTGCCCACTACTTCCAGTCATCACTCCTATCTGTCTGCATCGCCCAGAGCTTAACATCTAACTCGACAGGGAAGCAGAACTGTGGGTCCAAAACTGAGAGTGTGATTGTACCACAAATAGAGGAACAGAGAAGGATTGAGAGGCAGGAGTTGGAGTAAATGAGGTATTTAAAAAATCCCTGGTTTGTGAACGGTCTCTACGTGAACAGGCTGCGTTCAGAGAAAGTAAACAACTTCACTTTCTCTGATACACGATCAGAATTTAATCAGATAATGCCAAAGTACGCAGACATGAAACCTGAGCTGTCACTGAGGACAGCTGGACAGATTAAAATAGAAACGTGTGAGCAGACACACACGACAGAGAGCTCGAGATGCTGCTTCGTCACTTCTAGATTTTTTTGAACATATTTATGTCACATGAGAGTCTTTGTGGTCACATGACACACGTTAGAGTCATTACAGTCAGATAATGACGACAGCTCCAAACTAATGTAAAACTGTCTGACCCAAACAATCCTCAGAAAAACGAGAGGTCATGAATGAGCCTTTTTAATCAAGACCCTAAACCCTTTATCCCCTTGGTATGAACACATGATCAGTGTCTGAGAGTGTGATCTGCTTCAGGAAGAATCTGAATGGATCATGACCACGCCAAATTACTGCCCGGCGATTATCCTGAGTCAAAAATAATCTTAATTTTTCATTATTTGCACAGCTGAAGTTTTAGTTACTATAAATTTATGGACTGTACTGGAAAGGCAGAATTAAGAAGCTTTGGGTTTCAGCCTCTGCCTGTTTTTGATCTATGTTCTTTTATGAATTTTCACCATGTGAAATGAACCAGAGTAAATCTGTATAACTGTGTAAATTGTAAATGTAAGAATCAAACAATTGGCTTTTTAAATTTGGAAATCAATGATTAAAATAAAGAATTCATTCTTTTATTCAATATCCTCCATGATTTTTAGTCCATGGTTGTAATACAGTTTCCTTGACACCACTAAAATGCAAAAAACTGACATTTTATCAAGTGTTTTTGTCTTATTCCACATTAAAAAATGTCTTTTCATACTCTATATGAGCGTCTTTTAACTTATTAGTCCAGAAAAATATCTTGCTTGAAGTAGTTTAAAGACAAAAACGAGGTCTGAGTTGCTTGTACCAAGTTGAAAAATCTGCCAGAGCTAGAATAATTTATTAATACAAGTAACTTTTCTCTTGTACATGACGCCTGAATTACTTCTAAAGAGTAAAAAAAAACTGTCAGTGGGGTAAGAAAAATTAACTTGTCAAGTGTTTTGCAAAAGGGATATTGAGTGAAGTTTAGTTTGTATTGTTCAAAATTATTACACCAATATTTTCACTTTGACTGCAAATGAATATCGGCTTGAAATATCGGTTATCGGCCTCCTTGAATACTAATAATCAGTATCAGTATCGGCTCCAAGAATTCCAGATTGGTCTATCTCTAAAACGGGGCAGAAGTATTAAAAAAATGGTCTTATTGATTTTGTGTTTTGATTTTATTGATGCAAGAGATCCCAGTGGGTTATTAAAAAAAACAATTTTTTAGAATTCTTGAAATATCAAGATTTTTTTTTTTTCAATTTTTTAAAAATAAGCAAATATTTGAATTTCATTTTTTGCTAATTTATTTAATTCTGACAAAATGTTTGCATATAATTTATCAATTTTTTTAATTTGGCAATTTTTAAAATTTCTAAATCATTTAAAACTTGCAACTTTTTGAAATTTCATAAATTTTACAAATTTAATAAATTTATGATATCAAAAAAATATTTTTTTTGAAAACATTAACAGATTTATCAAAATTAAAAACAATTACAGCACATGCACAATTTTATAACCCCCAAAAAACTACTGGTTTAGGTAATTATTCACTAGATTTTTAGTATGTATAGATTTTCTATACTAAAAAACTCAACAAGTACATTTTTACCACATTTGCAGATTTTTTTGAAGGCACTACAGGCGTCATTTTTTGTATTTTAATATCTTGCGATAAGATGTTCCTCTGGGTATATCAGGTGAATGTGGCTCATGTTAAGTCTAATAGACTTTTTTTTACTAAAAGTTGAACATAAATGCTTTTTGCAGTGAGCAGCTCTGACCCACGCATGGAGAAGGATAAATGTCACTTCATTAGCTTTAGCAATAATTGCAAGCAACTTAATCAGGTATAACGTGACTTCCAGCAGTTTTTAAAGTTATATTAATCTGCCTGAAGAGACCCACAATAGTAACGTGAACTCCACTTCTGCAAATGATTTTCACAAACACTACTCTGTTCCAGCTACAGGTGAGGAAGTGAAGCCTCAGTTATATATCTTTTATTGTACTGTGGGTAGCAAAGGAAGTATTTCACTGCACAGAGAATCCTGTTTCCTTACTGTTCACATGACTACACCGCCTTCATAACACACAGCAGCTTCAGCTCTCACCCTGTAAGTGTTGAACGGCTCCATGCTGGTGATGACGCCATGGTTAACAGGATCTTTGCTGTAGCAGCAGTGAGAGGACGCAAAGCTCTTGAACGCCTCACGAGCCACATCCTCCGACAGAGAGGGGATGCTGCAACACAAACACACAGACACCACTAAATCCCACTGTCAGGTCTTGTTGCATGCTGCATTCAAGTGGTGTTGGAAAAATCAAAACTATCTGCAGAGAGGGGGATTTTTAAAACCCTCATAAGGTTGTGGAAGTTTTGAGCCTGTTTTTACAGAGAATTTTTGTGCTGATTTACCTCCAGTCGGCAGGTTCAGGGCCAGGTTGAGGCGGGGCCACAGGCTCCAGCGGCATAGGAGGAGGCAGGTAGCCTCCTAGAGCAACAAAAGAGATTATAAATACCTGTAACCACTTGAGAAATACCTGAAAGTTGCAGCTTTAGCTCCTCTTACCTCCTCCTTGCATGATGCCCTCATAGCCTGGCACGCTGCCGAACGTGTCGGCTGGGGGGGCGGTGGGAGCGGGATACACAGCTGGAGCAAAGAGGAGAATTTTAACAGCCTGCAGGTTTGTGAAGGTAACATGATCTTTAAAGGGATAGTTCAACATTTTGGATCCCAACTTAACCTCCCAAAGCAATAGAAGAGACAGGAAAGGATGCAGAAAGGAAGGAAAAAGAAAGAAGGAGGTAGGACAAGGAAACAAATACTTCCAACAACAAATCCATGTGAAACCCCAGATGTTTAAAAGTATCAAGATGTTTTCCGGGAAATGACCACCATCTGGTTTGAGTGCACAATAATTGCTTCCATGTTAAATCTGACTTTGTTTTCCTTGATTTCCTGGACCAGAATTTCAGGGCCTACATTATTTTGTCCTCTCTTTACATAAGGCCTATGGACTTTGCACAGTCACCAGGGAGCTAAAACAGGCCTTATCAATCATATGATAGGAAACAAACTCAAAATATCATCATAATATCACATTAATTCATCAGTTTACTTCAAAATGAACCAATAAAACATTTTTAAAAGCCCCAATTATGATTAAAAAGCTTTAAAAATCTGTTTAAATACTGAATTAGCCATATTAGCATTATTACAGTAAAAAGGAGCGTTACGTGAATTGAATTTTTCCTATTTTTTCCGTAATTTTTTTGATATAACGTCTTTTAAGATGCAGTTCTGGAACACCGTTAGATTTACGGCAACAAATGTCACGTAAACCTCTTTTCTTGCCGTAACACCAGGTGCAAATTAAAAACCGGGTACGACAAACGCTAACTGAAATAATACCGAGAAACTGAATTCTAACTCAACCCGGGTTAAAGTTTAGTCAAATCCTTTTTTAATCGAAACAAAACGTCTGCACGACGCTCCAGCAGCAACTCCCCTCTCGGTAGGTGTAACGGTCAGTTTGGTTACCGTGCAATTCCACGCCAGGTCATTTATTTCATGTCCTACCTGCACTGTTCATCCTCCTGCAGTTGATTCAGCTCGGTTTCAGTTAATCCAGACAGTTTGTGTTACCTTCTCCTCACCGTTACACGCTGCTGACTGCTACAAAGAGCGGTAACACCACGTAGAATTTCCGGTTACGATTTCAAAATAAAAGTCCGATCGCTAGCTTTAATTTCCGCGGATTTTAATTCTCAGTATATTCAATATATAATCAGTTTACTGTGGAATAGATAGAAAAAAATTATGTGAATGACATGTTAAGGTTTTTTAAGCAGCTTGTGTGATCTATAAAATGTTTGCGGAAGTGCACAAATGGAATAAATAAAAAATAAACCCAAAAGGTAAAGATACTTTTTTTTGTAGGTTATTTATTAATTTATTTTTTGTAATTCTGCTTTTTTACAATGAATCTTACACTGTTGAAAAAACTGTTTTACTTTTCTTTTAAATGGAGCTTCATTTTTAGGGAGAGCAGAGTATGTGGGTTGTAACTAGCGTCTTTTTTGAGTCTTTTGTTATTTAGTTTTTTGTTTAAGTCTGAGCTGAGAACCTCCAGTAGTCCAATTATCAATTTTAATTGAAATAGTTTTTGTGATAGTTTTGTGATGGTTTTAGAGGAGGTTCTGGCCCGCTGGCCCGATGACCCATTGCGTAGCTTGCTCAGCACCGTTACCTTTTTAGGGGTCTCCAGCTCTTTTTGTTTTGCCCTTGTGTTTTGATCTTTTTGGGTTTAATAAAGCCTGCGAGTTGACTTTTCACTGATTTTTTTTTGTGTCTTTTCTATATAATGGTCTCTTAAACAAGCTTTTGGTTGTTTTTTTATTTAGGTAATGGAGGCCACAACAGTTCTCACCAAGGTGTCCCCTCCATGGACTGGAAAAACATGGACAGAGTCACACAGTGATGTTCGCAGTGGTCCTTGTAAGTTTTCTTCGGAAAAAGAACGCTGTTTACATGTTTAATTGAAACACTCAAAACATTGATGATGATGGGAATTTTTGACAACTGTCAGTTTACTTGAGGAACTAAACTTTTTTGGCACTTTCACATTAGTTCAATTTTTAACACTGGATTTTGTTAGCTGGTTTTGGCTAGCAGAAAGACTTTGATAAAACTGCAGCTCCAACAGGTCAGTAGGTCAAACAAGAATTCAGGCAGTATTTTGGCTTCACTTTCCTTTCCTGTCTTGGTTACTCTACCCATGACCAAATGTACAGTTGGTCGTGACTGTTCTGTTAAGATTGTACATTTTATTTTGAAGGCCAGGACTCTGACTTCCGCTGTTGATTGAGTTTATCGCTACCTTGACTACTCTGGTTTGCTAGCATGCCGCCACGCCCCATCTGGAACAGATTAGCGCTGTGTGCAGAAACTATGCTGAGATTTACACAAAAAGTGAGTTTATAACCATGAAAGGAGCGTAATTAACAATCAAAGATTAACCAGTAAATTAAAATTACTGCAGCTCCTCTCACATCCTGTCCCCCTGTTCTCAGGTTTGATACTGATCTGACTCTGAAGGATCATGTTGATTTGTCTCTGTACATCAGGCCTGGAGCTGTTTTATATGTCGGGCATGTTCAGGCACTTTGTGTCTCCTGAAGCTACATTTTTCAGAGGTCAACAGGAAGCAGCTGAACACACAGTCCTAACAGGGTGGTAGCATTTCAGGTGAAGCCCCCTTTCACCTCTTACCTGCAGGCATGCACATTTTCTGTTTTTTACAAGGTAGAAAAAGATTAGTGAGGGGTTGTTTGGACTTGTGTGGATTCTGTGTCTGAGTGTGTCTGAACGCTTCACTGACACAGAAAAACTGGTCCGGATTAACCTGAGGAGAGACCCTTGGAGAAAATAATCTGAGCTCCTGGTAATCCCACCCTAGTCCTGTTTCTCTCCACCTGCAGATCTACAGGCCTTTGTGCAGGCCTCAGTGTTATTTTAATAGCTCAACTTTATTTATAAGCCTTTCGAATACAACTACAGCTGAAACAAAGTGCTGTTCATAAAAGTTGGCTCATACATAAAAAAGTCAATAAATAAAACAAATAAATCAACAAAACAAAGGTGTGGAAATTAATATAATTGTTTCATTATTCTTAAAAACAATTTAAGAACAATAAAACTACTATATCAGTCACGTGAATGCAACGTGGGATTATCCAGATTTGAAACCTTTTCTGATGTAAAAGTATTTCAAACTTCAAAATAACTGTAAATTTAAAAAAATGCATTCATAACTGTATAAAAAATGCATATAACTCAAACAAAAGTTAGTATTTCCCATTCACTATAAGGTGTTATTGAGGTTGCAGTCAATAAAATGCCTTATAACTCAATTTAAAGCCTATTTAAAGCTCTTGTGTTGTGAGTCCAGCTGGTTGTGAAACAATGATATCTATCTTTGAATTTTACAGAATAAAATATATTTTTAATATATATATATATATATATATATATATATATATATATATATATATATATATATATATATATATATATATATATATATATGTATATATATATATATATATATATATATATATATATATATATATATATATATATATATATATATATATATATATATTAATATATATATATATATTTTTTATTCTCCCTTAATATTCTGTTGCTGCTGTGTAGTGAAATGAGCAGACAAGCTCTGACCAGCAGGGGGAGCCAGAGTCTCAGACATTAAACACACCTCCTGCTGCCAAGTCTCCACTTAACGTCCCTGTCCCGTGTGTGAGTGTGTGTGTCCCTCTTTCTGTGTGTGTGTGTGTCTGAACCACAGACACTCCACAGTTTAAATAAACACAGAGGGGTGTTTGATTTTCTGTGAGTGTAAATCAAACGCACCTCAAAGAGCTCAAATGTTTTGAAACCTCCTTCAGATTAACGTTCAGGCTCAGACACAGGACAGAGTCTCTCTTACTCAGACCCAAACTTTTAGGTCTCTGCGATGAACTGTGTGAACCGTTTTCTGATTTTATGAGTATTTTTTTCATTTTTCAGGGAAAAAAAGTGATGTTACTGTTTTTTTCAAGATGAACTGAAGCTCACTTTTGCAGAATGAGACATAAGATATGTGTCAGACAGAACTCTTCCCAAAAGAAACACTTTTATATTTAAAACTTGTTAATTTAAAAAATATATATGGTCTCAGCAATGATAAAGTAATACACCTATACTATGACAGAGTGAGAGGACTCCTAATTTGCATATTCACCTGCACACTTAACATCATTCAGTGCTGTAGGTGGAAAAAATGTGCCAGTTTAGCCTGAAATAAATCTTTTTTTCTTGGTCACAACTTCTAAAAGAGCACCAAAAGCTAAAACACACATGCTAACATTTCATTGTGGAAAAATGAAGATGTCACCAGGTTGAGAAAATCTATTTCCTGTACCACCTGTAAGAAACATCTCTATTGTCATCATCATCATTTCTTCTGAATTACATTAGTTAGCTCTGTGGAATAGCAGTGAAACGCAGTGAAGGCTAATCTGGTGTTGAGAAATTAAACTGATGTGGAAGTGCTGAAAACTGCAGTTCCTGGGGCATAGACAGCCTAGCGCCCCATGAGGTACACTCTAGAGTGGGTGGTATTTGATTAAAGGCATGAAACAGCCCTAAAATAATAAAAAAACAAAAAAAAACAAAACTGCAGTTCCATGAAAAAGAGGATTTTTGCAACATTTCTAAACATATTTACAGCCTGGTTAAAAACATGTCTGCTGTCTTTCTTTTAGAGTTTCCACGTTTATCAAACACTCTACAGATGTGACAGTTTGCGTTTAGCCTCATCTATACATCTACATCAACTTATTGTCAGGTTATATGTCAGTGTGGCCCCCGTACCAACACAGAGGCCTGCACATGTAGCCCACATCCACCTCCTCCTAAATGGAACTACACGTCAAATCTTTGTACAAGTAATCTTTGTATTTTGAGTGGATAATTAGTTTGTATGGCTCATTTGTTGGTCATGGACACCAAACTTTTTGTGGCTCCAGTGATATTTTTACTGTTTTTGCTCCTGTGTTTGTCTGGAGATCCTACATGTAACCATGGCTGCATTGTTTACATGTGAAATCAGCTGTTAGCAGCCTGTAGCATGTCAATGCTAACTGGTGCTAGGCCTGATGTTTCCCACAAAGTGAGGAGAAGGAGGTGAGGACGATGTGCTGGTTCTCAGGTGTGAGCTAAGAAGTGACGACATGGACCTGTCCTTCCATCCATCGTTATTGGGAACGTAAGATCTATCTCCAATAAGATGGACGAGCTAGCTGTGCTAACCCAGCAACAGAGGGAATACCTGAGGGCAGAGTATCATCATGCTATTCACAGACATGGCTAACAGAGCTAACACCAGACACCAACGCCACATTGGAAGAGCTTCACCTGCTGTGAGCAGACAGGATCCAGAAGACAGAGACTGAACAGACTGCTGAAGAAGCTCAGTCCTGGACCCCGTGGAGGTGGAGGCTGGCTGACTGGACAATGATGGACAAGCTGTCAGCATCTATTTTCTTATGGAGCTTTTTACACTTTCCATACACTTTCTTACTTTTGTTTTTTTTGATTGCTGCTGTGACTTCAATTTCGTTGTATTTGTTACAATAACAATAAAGTTCTATTCTATTCTATTCTATTCTATTCTATTCTATATCCTTCCTTGTAATAGTTGTTGAACGATCGACAGCGACATGTTTTAGCTTGTGAAAAACCAGCAGAACAACAGGTGCTCTAATGCTCACAAAGATGACACTGCCCTCTTGTGTTTCGGAGGCGTATTGTCCGCAGAAGCAGTGTTGAGCTCCATTCAGTTAGACAAGATGAAGTTTTTTTATAAACACTAAATTCAACCTGTTATCAGCACAAAAATGTACAGTTGTTCTGTGGTCAGTTTTTAGAAACAATACTGTACAACAGAGGCAACTTCTATCAAGTTTTGACCGTCACAGAGCAACCGGAGGTCACAGAGCATGGTCGGAGTTAATAGCGACCATGCTAACTGGTGACTCTCAGCAGCATCAGTGATTAACAGCCGAGAGTCACCAGTTAACGGGGTCACACTTTACACTGAAACACCAGCGACGTCTGTGGGTGAATAATTAACTCTGGACGTAGTTTTCTGGTTCTTTTATTATGAACCTGGTCTCAGACTCAGCAGTCTGTGTGCTCTTTTTGGTCTGGGAGTGTTTCTGATTTATTGTCACACACGCCAGATTTCCCCTCTAAAAACGTCTGTCCACCTAATATCTGTCCACTTGCTGATCTCTTCTGTCCACTCACTGCTATTTCACAAACCTGGGAGTATTTTACCTTCCGTAAAAGTGATGATATTTAGTTTAAAATATATTTTTTCGTGGTTAACTCCTCCAAAACAAACAAATAATCCCTCTAGAGCTTGAGACTGGGTTGGCCACTAAGTCAGAGAGTCTCTTTATGATCTAAATAAGCCTTGAAGCTTCTAACTTCAGCAGAATCGCTGATTCTTTATTATTGTAACTAGAATTAAAACAACAGAAGAAGAAGAAGTGTCCAATACGATCAACACTTCATCAGCTATTCTAAAAATCTTTGGCATGAGTCTTTATCAAGTCTTCTCCACGACTTTTACACCTCAGAGAGAAACCACAGAGGGGGATTTTCCGATGTCTCTATTCAGGAGGGAGCTGAACTCACAGCTCGGAGCCTCTGGTCCTCCTCCACACAGAGGATGTTTACACATCACTGAGTGTGTGTGTGTAAATGTGTATGTGTGTGTGTGTCATCCGGGTTGAGCAGAGTCATGCATATTTTCCATTACCCTCATCAAATCAACAAATCAATGTTAAACACTCCTTCTCTGTCCCTCCGCAGCCACAGAGCACGAGTGTGTGTGTGTGTATCTGTGTGTGTTGTCATCGCCTCAAAAGGCCAGATCAATGCACAGAATCGATGGCTGATTGGTAAAATCTGGGACGAACACTCTGACAGATGTGGTTTCCGGCTAACTTCTTTTGCTTTGAACCAGTTTGTTGTCGTTTTGGCTCAGCTTCATTTCTGGTTCAACAGCTTCAGTCGTCCTCTGACCTTTCCTCCAGCGACACCAACACGGACACATATCTGAGGCTCTCAGCGAAACGTCTGGAGAGTGAAAACAACGATTGTTAAACTTTACATGTAGCAGCATCCAGAGCTATGTGTTTTTATATCTGCATGGAGTAAGTTAAATTTCATGTCACGCAGCATAAGCCTAAGAAAAGGAGAGCACACCTCACCTCTCTGTCATCTCCTCTCTTCTTATATACTGTATGTAATTTTAAAAGAATTATATGTAAATCACTGATGCTTGCTCTGTTTTTGTTCTGTGTTAGGTGTCTTTACTGTGACTCCACCTGCCTTGACTTTTCATGATAAAAACTGGTTTCTAACCCTTAGTTCAGTCGGAAAAAGTATCTATTTTCAAGCAACAAGTTAATCTGGGGATCTTCCTGCCCTACCATGTGCATCCATTGAATGTCAAACCCTGTGGCAGGGGGGGCACACCTCCCCTCTCTGTCATCTTTTTTCTCTCTTCTCCTCCTATGTGTCTAATTTTACTAATATATCATCAGTGATGCTCATTTTGATCTGTACCCTCTAGGTCTTTGCTGCTGCCCTCCCTGCCTTGGCTTTTAATGCAAGAATTTATCTTTAAACCCTGAGTTCAGTCAGTCAGGGATGGAGTGGGTATGTCCCTGGGGCTTCTTTTCCCTTTTTGTACCTAATTGGAATGCCAAAGCCTGAGGCAGGGAGAGCACACCTTCACTCTTTGTCACCTCCCCCTTCCTTGTGCAGTGTGTTTGACATTACCAGTGTGATATGCATCATCGATGATGCTCATTGTGTTTTGTGTTAGTGGATGTCTTTGCTGCTGCCCTCCCTGCCTTGACTTTTCCTACAAGAGTCTAGTTTTTACCTTGAGTTCAGTCCTTGTATGCTGTGTTTGACATTACCAGTGTGGTATGCATCATCACTGATGCTCACTGTCTTTTGTACTAGTGGATGTTTTCAATGCTACGGCTCTCCCTGCCTTGACTTTAAGCAAGAATCCAGTTTTAACCCTGAGTTCAGTCGGGGGAACTGATTTTATATGCATATAATAGATAAGTTCGGTGGAGTGGCTCGGTTCCTTGGGCTCTTTTTCTCTGTTTTTTGCCCAACTGGAATGCCAAAGCCTGAGGCAGGGAGAGCACACCTCCACTGTTTGTCACCTCCCTCTTCCTTGTATGGTGCGTTTTATAGTACCAATGTGATATGCATCATCACTGATGCTCACTGTGTTTTATTACTAGTTGACGTCTTTGCTGCTGCTCTCCCTACCTTGACTTTTCACGCAAGAATCTAGTTTAACCCTTAGTTCAGTCATGGGAACCGTTTTTTTTTTTTTTTTTTTTTTTTTGCATGTTGTAAGTTATGTTTTGCGGATCTCGGAGGTCCTGGCTCTCTTAAGTGCCATGGAATACTCAACCTAAGGCAGGGAGAGCACACCTCATCTCTCTTTTATGCGTTGTCTAATTTTAACATTATTATATGTATCTTGCTGGTGTTTGCTGATGCAGTTCTATCCCTTGGGGTCTTTGATGCTGCGGCAGGGAGAGCAGCAACAAGGACCCATAATGGTACCCTGACCCTGCGAAATGTGCGTTCCTGAATATTTTGTACCCAGGCTCTTAGCTCTGCTTTGTTTTCCCTCAGATATTTTTGTGGCAGCCTGAGCACAGTCATAAGGATCTGAAGTGTTGGGAAAACTTGAAGTTTCCCGGCTCTTCACTCATTTTTTGGCTTCCTCACTTTAGATGTGTGTGAGTGAGCAGCAAAGTGGCTGCTTCACACAAGCTGTCTGAGCTGTTTTGGTCTCACACACGAACCACTTCCATCAGCAGTCACCAGCAGGCGGACATACTGATGGACAGACTGTCATCAACAGGCACATTAGTCAGCTGCTGAATTTGTCTCATTCTTAAATGTTCTGACTTTGACTCAGCAACCTCTCACTCCTCTCCACGTCCACTTTCTCTTCCAATTATGGTCACTTCTGGCTCTGAAACACCCGAGGCAATTCAAAAACCAAAGGGTGACATCATGGTAGCTACAATCACTCCTTCACTACCAAGAAGACGTCTTCTCTGAAGTTAGTGGCACAGCAAAACTCAGAGCAGAAAAAGCTCAGGTAAATAAAACTGTCATATTTATCAGCCAAACACTCGGCCTGTTTTTTCTCAAGTGTCAGCATGCAAAGTTGTTGTTATGACGACTGTTCATTACACAGCTTTTTCTTCAGCTGTGTCCAACAGGCCGCTGTGGTCACAACATAAACATCCACCAGGCAGGCAGAGGTTTGAAGTCCAGATCTGAGAGTTAATGTTCAGGGAAACTGGCAGCTCGGGAAGGGAAGGCAGTAAGACAAAGAGAAACAAATGAAACAAATCAAGAGATCTGAAAAGTACTTTCTACAGGGCCTAAAAGAAAATTGTCTTCTTGGAGATTAGGCCAATAAAAACACAATAAAATATTTATTTTCCGGATTAGTTAAAATCCTTCCATGAAAATTGTGTGGCTAATGTCATAATTTTACTTTGATCTGAGAATTGTTAGAAAAGTGCAAAACAAACCCTTAACAAGAGCGGGTGCTCATGGGAGACACTGAATTCATCCTGGAAAACACTACCGATTCCAGCCAGAGGTGTCACTGTTATCATCACCAAACGATAATTCCTCACAGAAATTTTATGAAAATGTGATGATCTCATTTAAAAACAGGAAAAATTCTAGTAAGAAAGCACTTTTAATTTTGATCTTGGAGTATTCACTTTAACATCAAACTGTGAAGAAAAATGTTTTTAAAAATACCAGATTAAGGTTATATTCAGAGATCAAAATGTGGGTCCTTAGAAACAGACGCCAGACTTTAATCCCATTTTTTTTTAAATTTACATTAATTTCAAAATCCTTAGGAAAAAAAAAACAATAACAAAAAAAAAAAAACAACTTTTTCTCTAAATGCAGGTTGAAAAAAAGAAGCAAAAACCCTCTGGTTTTGTACTTAAAAAAACAAAACAACTTATAAAAATTATATATTTTTTATCCCGATCTTACCTCCAAAATGTTTTGTATACCCCTGTTTTTAAGAATTTAAAATTATTCTCAATTTTCTTTTATTGGATTCTCAAAATTCAAAAAGAAAAGGAAAAATGTTAGCTGTTACTTACAATTCTGAGGGGAAAATAATCATAGAAATTTAGCAAAATTTCAAAATGCAGAGAAACTTTTTTTTTTTTTTTTTTTTCAATTAGTTTTATTTTTTTTCTGTAAACCCATCAACCCATTCTGGTCCTTCCTCTTTTTTTTTTTTTTTTTTTTTTTAGGAATCTTTTCAAGCAAAAATAAAAAGATTTTGAAATCATCATGTGGTGCTTGAAAATTAAAGTCTGAATTTTGACTTTCACCGAAAGTTCCGATTTTAGTATCAAATTTTTATACACAGTATTACAACTCTGGAAAAGGTCCAGAAGAGGTCCAGACTTTAAACTCAAAAATTGAGGTTATTGCTACCCTACTTATCGCAAACAATAAACGTATCCTTGGCCACATCTGAGCGAGCTTACTGCACAAATCTTGATATCCGTAGAAATTTGAGTTCTAAACTGGTATAAGTTCCTGTTAATATGTTTTAGGCATAATTCCCAGATTAATTTCATTAGTAAAGTTTGAGGTGACAAATGTTAGGACAGCTGTCATGTTGGTCTTGGATGTTTGCTTGAAAATAAATATGATTTTGAGAGGAATGGTCCTTTAAGACTTTATTTTGCACAATGTTGAACTTTTAAACAGTAAAAACCTCGAGTGGAACAAAATAACCCAGACAGTCAGATGTTCACACACTCATACCTCACACACACACATACACACAGTCGTACCATGATACTAATCATAGAGTGATGAGTCTTTGCAGTCTGTGATTGTTTGGATGTGCAGATAAAGTCAGAAGTTTGTAGAGAAAATAAACGAGTTGTTCACACTGATCGCAGCGTAACTGTCCCGCCGTGAGCGTGGGACAAACTCCAGACATCGTTCACAGCTGGAGAGAAGTTCAGTGAGTCCAAACAAGTTCAGTCTGAAGCTCATTTAGAGGACGGCCAGGTCATGGCAGCTTTTCGACCGCACCTTTGCCGCCATGCGTTGGTTATTTCTGGCTACAAGTCGGTCCAGGAAGCGCCGAGCCTTCTGGGTAAGGCTCTCTTTGCGCTTGTAGATGGAGCGCCGGCGCTGGATGGCCTCGCTGCCATCCCGACGGAGGCGGATCTGTCGGACCACGCCTTCGAACAGCTCTGAGACGTTGTGCTGCAGAGACGCCGACGTCTCGATGAACTTACAGTCGAAGACCACGGCACACGCTCGGCCCTCTGGGAAAGAAGAAACAATGAGAAGAGTGAAGGTTTTACATCAGCATCAATAATCTGAGAATCATGGATTCGTGGTTACCTTCAACAGCGACTTCTCTGGATCGGACCAGGTCACTCTTGTTGCCCACGAGGATGATGGGAAGGTTTTCAGCCTGGCGTGCTCGTCGTAGAGTAATTCGGAGCTCAGCAGCTGAATCGAAGCTGGTTCTGTCGGTGACGGAGTAAACGATGACGTAGGCGCTCCCGACCTTCAGACAGTGGTCCTGAGAGGAGCTGTCCTCGTCCTCCTGACGGACAGGAAGAACGTCTTTAAATCAAAACTTCTCAGTGACACACAGCAGCGTGACATCAACACACACCGTACCAGTTTGTCGTTCTCCCAGTTGTCCATTACGATGAGCGTGGTTTCCTCTCCGTCCACGGTCAGTTTCCGCTCGTATGTTTCCACTGTGACAAAGAAAAGAAATCAACAAGCAAAGAATGAGGATCCACAACCAGAACTTAGTCTCCTCTGTCTTTGGACACAAGCATGCTGGACTCAGGAGTTTAGCGGTAATATAATGGGATTAAAAACGTTAGAATGAGTCATATCTTGAAAAACTGTTGTTCACCAAGACTAAAAATGTAGACAAGATAGAGTTATCCAGTCTTGTTTTATATGTCTTGATAGGGTTTGACTTCAGAGTGCTCAAACCTTGACATAAATCCAACAAAACAAACTTTTTATTGATGTTAACCCTTTGGACCGTTGAGCTGTATTTTTCAAAGCATCGTCACAGGGACTAAGATGATAACGTTAAAATTAAAGTTTTGAAAAATGTCAAGAGTTCAGAGAACTCAAGCTTGGATCACCAAACCTCTTTAAGGCTCCTAAATGATGGATTTAAATTTTTTTTCAATAAATGCTGACATCAGTTTATAACAAGAATTTTTGTGAAATTAAGCATATGTTTTATAATATTTTATATATATTATGTATATTTTATTTCATATTCTATATTTATATATATATAATTCAAAACTTTTAATGGGAACATTTTTAAGCTTATGTCAGTTTTTGCGCCCTCTGTAGACAAAAGCACTGTATCAATCTGCCATAATAATAATAATAATAATAATAATAATAGTAATAAAAATAATAATAATGACAGTATTATTAATAATAGTAATAATTAAAATGATAATAACAAAAACAATAATAATAATAATAATAATAATAATAATAATAATAATAATAATAATAATAAAGAAAGAAAGAAAGAAAGAAAGAAAGAAAGAAAGAAAGAAAGAAAGAAAAAAAAAAGCCTGTAATAAATAACACAGCACAATCAATCTGGATCAAAATTAAGAACTGTTCAAAGAAAATAACAAATCTCAGCACAAATGGTTAAACCTATGTTTTTTGGACACAAATATATATATATATATGTATATATATATTTAGATATATATATTCATCTTTTAAGTTCTTTCATGAGTTTTTAAAGTCTCTTTCTGATTTGATTTTGGCGCCCCCTTGGGGCAAGTGCAGACAGTGTTGTCTGACCCATTTTATGTCTTTGAATCATCTTTGTATTAAAGTGTATCATATTCAACTGTATCATACTTTGACATTACTTATGGAATTGTATTGTAACGTGATGTACTTCGATGTAACCTTACATTAGGTATTGTATCACATTGTAATTTAGCGTATTGTATCATAGCTTGATGTAACTTCTGAATGACTTAAATTACTTGTTTCAAGTTCAAATCGATTATCCTGACAAGTCTTTGTCAGGATGAAATTGGTCAAATTTTTAAATTTTGATCAGGCTCAGCTGAACCTGGATGGAAAAACAGCAAATTTGCAAATCCAGATTATATTCCTCTTTAATAGAGGCACTGGTGCAAACACTTGTGTAATTAGCAGCCACCATTATCCTCAAGTAAAAACACTGAATAAACAGAAGTAGATCATACACCAGTGGCAGGATCCTGAATTTGTGGAGCTGAAGCATCGAATGAAAACCAAACACAGAGCTGAGTTAACCCTGAAAGCAAACAGCAGAAAGCTCTGCCCCTCACTCCATGTCAGACGGTCACAGATCAATACAGGCTGTCAATCATGGCCTCAGGCCAATCAACACATGACCCGAGAGCTGATCGATAACGTCAGGGCAGTGAAGGTTGTAATGTCACAGCAAAGTCAGAGCGAGGGAAACTGAGAGCTGAGCTGCTGAGGAAGAAAACAACGACTGAAGGATGACACAGAAAAACAACCTGAGACAAGAAGGACTGTTAAGAAATGTTGACTCGTAGGAAAGAGTTTAGAATAGAAAAAGTCTTTACAGAAGAGGCTGAGTGACACTAACTGTTAACACCGATATTATCAGCAGACCTCCACTACAACTACCTGGATCAAAACAAGCACAGGCAACACATGGCAAGGCACCAGTTTGGATTAATTATTTGTGATGTATTCAAATCTAATCACTGATTGGCTCTCAGTTCATGGCATACAGCACATTTGTTGCTTAAGTTTGAATCTTTCATCCTGAAAAAACAGTTTACACCAAAGAGCATATTGATATCAACTAATATTTTGACTCAAAATCTTATATTTCTATTTAAGTACAGGCTACCTGGACTTTTTTTTGTCCTTGAAAGAGTTGGAATTCATGCATGGAGAGCACATCTCCTCTTCTTTTAGGAGTAGTTTGAATTTTTTCTTCTTCTTGCCCTTATATTTGAAGAGTTACGGTAATGGGAATCCTGAAAAAACAGTTTACACCAAAGAGCATATTGATATCAACTAATATTTTGACTCAAAATCTTATATTTCTATAAAAGTACAGGCCACCTGGACTTTTTTTGTCCTTTAAAGAGTTAAAAATCATGCATGGAGAGCACATCTCCTCTTCTTTCAGGAGTAGTTTGAATTTTTTTTATCTTGCCCATATAGTTGAAGAGTTACGGTAATGAGAACAGCTTGCCTCAGTTATCACCTGTGATAGGAACAACTCTGCACATGGATTCCTATGCATTACCGTAATACCCCAGATATCACAATTAAAGCTTATCACTGTAAAGCTGTTTGAGCTTTTTTTTTTCTTGCCCAAATGGTAGAAGAGTTAAGGTAATTTAAAGAGACAGCGTTCTGATGAGTGTTAAACTCAGAACTTTGACCCTAAAGTCACATTTCAAAGGCATTTTCTACCAGAACCAGTGGTGCCTCTTGTCTTTTGGTTTGGGTCTGCCTGCTTTTGCTCTCCCTGCATTCAACTTCATTCAACCCCCAAAGGTGACACCCCACCTCCAGGTTGCTCATCTTTCTCCGTGACCCCAGCAAAGATCCCTGCCAGGCTCGTCTTCCCGACCCCGTGGTCCCCTAACAGCACCACTCTGTAAACACAGTCTGAGTCGCTCTGCGACTCGTCGTCCTCCGAGTCCGAACTCCACTCGGCGAGGTAGTGGAGGGACTTGTCTCCGGGGTGGTAGGACGCAGACTGTCCCAGACGAGGGTGACTGCGCTGTTGCCGGAGCTGGTCGGGGTCCTGGTTGGTGCTGCCAGGAAGCTGAGGGTCTCGAGTCCAGGAGGGGTGTCGGTAGAAGTGGGTCGGAGGGATTGGTGTGCTACCTCGCCGCCGTAGGGGCTGCTTCTCTCTCTGGGTGTTGAGGGTCATTTTGCTACGGTGACAGCATCAGGACCAGATGAGTCTGAGGGAGTACGGAGGATTCAGGTTAAAGGTTTGAGTCTAGATCTTTTGGATAAGATGAAGTTTATAAATCAGAGACTTCCAACAAATAAAAGATGAGACCAAAGTCCTGCCTTTGTGATTGTGTGCCCCGCCCAAGCCTCATCACAACTTTTTCTTGTCATAGTCATTTTTTACTTCAATAAATCTTTCAGTTATGTTTCAACACAACCATGCTCTCGTCTGCATTTGGCTCCTCTCTTTGTCAAAACCCAAACCTGACTCTGTGCTCTTCATCCTCTCCTCTACCGTGTCCTCATCGACAGAAATGGAGCCACACTTTGACACCAAAACCAGCAGCCCTCTCGATCACACCCGCGAGCTACAGACACTCTGTATTCCCCCGTATCGATCGGGGTTAGCTGGAAATGTGGGTCAATGAATTTCACAGTGGAGCTCACAGACTCCTCTCCCCCAATTATAAAAACTTCAAACCCAGAAGGAAACATCTCAGAGGTCTTGAACCTTGTATAGAAAATGTATGTCACCATTGTTTACATTCTGATGTGGTCTGTATCTGCAGCGTGTGCGCTCCTCTTTATCCTACGTAATGCCTCACTCAGGCTCAGGATCAAGATCAGGCTCTGCTCTCATGTGTTTTATGTCAAACTTAAAGAAAGGTATCATTTCTCCTGCTTTCTGCTCTTCTCCTGTTGTCTCTATAAGGATAAGAAGCCCGGAGGAGACAACAGTGAGACGGTCTGGGTTTACATCGGGGATGCACGATGTGGTCCGAAAAATATCAACCAAAAATGGAGAACTTTATGTCCCACTGACGTCATGATAGGAAACTACACATTAAAAAATGCACATTAAACAAAAGTTTTCATATTCGCTGTTACGCCGATGACATCCAATTCTACATCACCAACAGATCCATCACTTCCCCAGCCCTTACTGACTTCCTCTTTAAAATAAAAACTCAGATTCAAACCATCTTCTTTCGGCCTAACGATGACAAATCAGAAATCACCCCAAACTACTGCCCAACAAAACAACTCCATCTAGATGCTAGACATCAACTTCAGACTGAAAACAGCCTTTTCTTTATTACTAAAACCATATTTTATTGAGTTGTTTCTTTAAACGTCGACTCACGTGATTTGTGAGGTGTCACTGTTGAAAAATGCTTCATAAATAAAAAATACAGTGCTGCCTTGACTCAAAGGGATAGTTCACTTTTTTTGAAGTGGGGGTTGTATGAGCTCTGTGTGACCACTAAGGACATTAGATACAGAAGAAAGTTGTCTCCTCTCCCTCAGTAAGACACAAACTTTAATCGATGGTGACGAGGAAATAGACGCTAACAGGGAGAGACGGTACCAAATTCAAAGGCTATTTTCTCTGCCTACAAGAACTACAATCAAAAAGTAATACCACAGTTTAAGAGTACGATACATAAAATATTTTTTAAGTGCATCAAGTCTTCGGAAATATAAACATTTATCTGGACCTAACCTGGAGTGGCTAGTAACTCAGGGATACCACTAGCTACAGTGGCTGGTGAGCAAAAAAGTTAATGTCAAGCCGTGCTAATACCTTAAAAAACTTGTTAGTTTGGACACTGGTAAGTCAAGGTTCCACTGTGCTATAAAAACGGTGTCACCTGTGCAAAAATGTATTGTTTTTGAGGTACACTGTAGGATTGGGATGTGTCCCAAGTAGGCTCGCCAACTGTCCCCGTAAAATATGGAGTCGTCCTGTATCCAGCATTTAAACGTTGTATCTCGTATTGAATCCATACTGATGCGATTTGTCTCACATTTTTAGTTTGCCGAGTTCAACCTGAGCTAGCTTCTGCCTACAAGAAACAGCAGTTGGTTGGTTGATTTTAAGCGTGGAATAAGTGTAATAGGAATAAGAATAAGAATAGAACTTTATTGTCATTATAACAAGTACAACAAAATTAAAGTCACAGCAGCAATCAAGAAAACAAAAGTAAGAAAGTGTATAGAAAGTGCAAAAAGGTCAATAAGAAAATTGATGCTGACAGCTTGTCCATCATTGTCCAGTTCATAATATGCTCATCATTAATTAGGTGAGAGAAAGTCACAGGAAATGGGAGGTAAACATGTCTGTTGTAAAGCGAAGGAGACACAAACACAGACGTGAGTGGGAAAGTTCAAATTAATGGCTTGACAGTGTGAGTGAGACAGGTTCAACAGCTAGGTATAATCAGTCGCTGAGTGCTTTCTTTTTTGCAGCATGTGGCTGGAAAATCAGGATAAACAAATACCAACTGGCAGACTCACAGTTCTTCATACCTGAAGCATTTACAGATACAGGAATCTTACTCATTACAAATAAAATATGATTAATTTGGAAAGGTTAATCCTACTAAAAAATCAACAGAATGAGACTCAACTATTGGTACCAAACCTAGTCCTAAATAAACAAGAAGGAGGGAAACTGCCCTTGGGTTTTGAAATAATTAATCTCAGAGGTCTTTATTCCAGTTTGAAGTTGTTTGAGCAGTGTTTCTCAACCCTGGTCCTGGGGACCCCCTGCCTTGCATGTTTTTTATGTTCCCGACTCCAACACACCTGATTCAAATGATCAGCGCTGCTCGAGCCTGATAACGAGCCTGATAACGAGCCTGATAACAAGCCATTCATTCATTCATTCATTCATTCAGGCAGTACATACCAGTTCAGGCAGCTCAGATATTCATGCACTCTATGATCTTTTCTCACTTCTCATACTGCATGACAGTTTGGGCTAAGGGTTCACCTTCAACAATCAAAAGTCTTTCATCCTTATATAATAAAACCCTTAAAGTAATGGACAAAAAACCTATCCATTGGCACCACTGCCACATTTTGAAAAAATACAATCTATTGAGCTTTGAAAACTTCATGCAGTTTTCTTTCCTTTAATTAGTTTTTAACTGTGTCAATAATCTTGCCCCTGAACCCATATCCAAATTTATTCAAAGGCAGAACAGCAGCAGAGTTACAAGAAGCAAGGTGAATGGAAACTGTAGCATACAAAAATGTAAGTCAACATTTGGACAATCAGCTTTCTCTTTTAGAGGCTCTAAACTCTGGAATTCATTACCAACCAAAATCAAACTAATCACAGACTTAAAACTCTTCTCTACAAAGGTCAAGTGTTGGCTAAAAGCAAATCAAAACTGTGATCATTCTTAGTGTGACACATTATTTAATAAAAAAAATTATTTACTTTGAACTGGTTTGTGTAATTACTTGTTTTGATGTGAACGTGTATTTTATTGTTGTTTTGTAAACTTTTTTATTATTTTATGCTGTTAAATATTGTACATTTTCTGACTTTTAAAGGCCCAACTAGGGACGAGCGTTGGAAATCAGCATTTGCTATAAACTCTCTGTGCAGCACATCAGATTCATACTTAGTGATGGAACTATGTTAAACTGCATCGTCCCTATTAAATAAATAAATTCAATTCAATTCAAAATTCATTTGAATCAGGTGTGCTGGAGTGGGGTAACATCCAAAACACGCAGGGCAGGGGTCTCCCAGGACCAGGATTAAGAAACACTGGTTTAAGGAGCAGGAAACACAGAAAGCTGAAGCTAACACAAGCACCAAAATCAGTGACTTTACAGAAAGTGATGAGCCACTTTTCTCCAAATTAACTATTTATCAGCTGTCACCAATTTCCAACTACTTCACATCCCATTCGCCCCTGTGTGATCTGATCTCTACACGACTTCACGGTCTGATCCACAACACCACCAGGAACAAAAGTTAGACCACAGACTGACTGTGTGCCGAGTTTGAAGACCATGGGCTCTAATTTCCTATGGCGCACTGCTGTGCACTGCTAATTTGACAATTTGGTAGACCGTCTGCGCAGAGATGGGTGTGGCGGCGCACCAGGGGGAGTTGACAGCAGATTCATGTTGGCGCAGTGTCAATTTTGTGTCAAAGACAGCGCAGAAAGTGCGCTGAAAGCTCGCCAGCTCCAACCTGGTCTATCCTCGGCGCTAAGCGGGGGGCACCCTCCGCAGCTGTAATTTGGTGACAGGCGCACATGTGCACACATGTCAACAAAGCCTCAGAGGCAGGTTTCCAGAGTGTCAGGCACATTTTAATGCAATAAACAATCACAGCAATCACTATTTAATATAACCGTCTGAACCAGCATATACATTTATATCTATATTAACTGTCCCGTCACATCTGATGTCAGATTAAAGCCGTTTGTCATAATGGAAAGTTAACCTGACGGCAGCTGGAAGTTTGATGCACATCTTACAATTAAACAATAAACAGCCTTAACATCTGATACTGAGTATATATCTGGTTCTCTCATTTCATTTAATTCAAAGAAAAAAGGGAGAGAAAAGACGAAGAAAAAAGAGACAAAATAAATGTGTGTCACTCAGGATTTACACGTGATTTCCCATATTTCTCTGTTTTAGTCTTTATTTTAACCTGATCTAAAAAGATGGAGTACATTATTGTAAGGAGGATGAGGCGGAGACACCAGGAGAGTATACAGTATATCACCAAAGGTTCTGCTATTTGGTGATGACAAACCAGGAGTGCAGGTGGATCAAAAGTATTCTTACGAGTATTTAATCTGATTTCTTCCCTGTCTATTCTGTTTCTAAATCCTACAAACTGCACCTTTAAAGTATCTTCTAGAAAGTTAGACGAGTTAGAATCTCAAAACTTCAGGAACTTCTTGGGAAAATCTGATCAAATCTGAAGCATGTTTGGTGAGAGTCCTGTCAGTTTGAGTCTTGACTTACAGGTGTTTAAAGCCTCAGAAAACAAAGATACTCTTATTTTTAAAACTGGAAAATCCATCTTTGTGTGTTATCGGTTTACTCAGGCTGGATTGATCTGACCCACAGAAGCGATAAACCTTTGAAAGCACGTGCAGAAATAAAAATCAAGCTGCAAAAAGCTGCATCGACACCAAATGAAGCCAAATCATGAAACATCTGTTAAAAAGAAAAATAAAGCAGATTACAGCCGGAGGTTTGTGTGTTTGGAGCTCATTTGGACCCAAAGCTTGTTTTTCCACTTTGCTAATGAAACTATAACTGTGAGAGAAAACAGAAAACAGCGCGTTGAACTTCACTCACAGCTCAACAACACGAAACGGCACCAAATATTTGGAGGGAAAAGTTTAGAGAAATGAAATCTGAAACCTCGGCAGCAGGTGAAAATCATCCCTTCTTCAGATTTGTCATGGAAAAAGTCTGAAACACGGGACGGAGCGATGATAAACGAGCCGGAGGAGGAGGAGGAGGAATCCTTTTTTTTCCGTTATTTACATTGGGAGCACATTTCCTGTGATGGATTACATCTCTTTACATCTTTAAAAACACAGAGCACACTTTACATCCTTGGATCTGGAAGCTTCATATTCTTCTTTATCAAAACAAAATGATGTTTACAATGAACTCAATGAGAAAACAGTCTGATTGTGTTACAAGACTTTAGGGGGATCTCGAGCAAGCACAAGAGAGCTCAGACACACACAAAAACTCCTGCTATGAATAATTAAAGCAGCTAAAGGTGCCAAGAAAGGCTGGCAGAGACGGTGAGGTGGAGAATAAAATCAACCACTTTTTCACATCCAAAAGTGGTTAAAACACTTTAAACTTGATGCCTAATTATCCACTAAAAGGTCAAAGGTCAGATTATGTTTGTATGGATTGTTACAGAGCAGATTTGGAGCTTTCTCTGAAATGTTGTGCCAAATTTCACCCTCAAAAATGACTTCAATTTCTGTTTTATAAAAGTTAAATTAGCTCACAAGTCGTCTGAAAATCACATTTCTGCAAATTTGTGCTGCAGCGTTAACATTTCCTGACTCAAAAGTGATGTTTTTGCACATAAAATCACTTCCTCTTAAACCAATTTGATTAAAATGTTTGTATTCAGCATTAACTTAGATGTCAGAAAATAAGTGTGCATGCTTTAACAGTTACACATTTTAATTAACAATGTTTTGAAGTGATGTTTTAGCACTTGAAATATCAAAAGACTAAGAAAGGAAAAAAAAAAGAGTGACGCACAAACAGAAAGTTTAAAGCGTGCAGATTAAAAACTCTGACTTTAAGATAAAAGTATAAAAAAGAAAGAGACAAACTCACCGTACACTCCATAAACAGTCTGCTGCTGGTGTGTGTGTGTGTGAGTGTGTGTGTGTCCAGCCTCTGCTAACAACAGGACTGAGCTGAACCCTGTCTCTGTGTCTGCCTCCGTCCGTGTAACAGTACCCCGGTGCCACAGTAACCCGGCTGGAAAAAAAAAAGTTCCACAACAGCGTTAAAAATTCAGCAGTGGAATCACAGAGTTATCTACCTCCCTCTGTGTGTGTGTTAGTGTGTGTGTGTGCGTTTGTGTGTGTGTGTGTCAGAGCGACAGCAGAGGAGAAACAGATAACTGAGGGGGAACTGTGTGTGTGTGTGTGTGTGTGTGTGTGTCAGTGTGGAGGCTGAGATGGTTAAGGGAACATTTTTTGTCCATTTCCTGTTTGACACAAAAGACACAGTTTGGCTTCATAAAACACCACAGACAGGATGGACGAGTTTACACAGAAAACATCACGCTGTGTGTTTGTCTCTGAGGATCTGGATCCCTACAATAAAGAAAACCCAACATACAAACATTTAAAATAACATGAATAAACACAGCTACATTCAAGCACAGTTTGTGAAAACCAGGTTAGAAAATGTAGGAAAATGAAACAGGCTGGATAAAAAATCCAAGAAGGCAACATCAAGAAACAATACTGCAAAAGATGAAATCTTATGAAGTGGTTTTGTCTTATTTTAAAGGTCCCATATTCTGCTCCTTTTCTGCAGTTTAATATGGATCAATGATGTCTTCATGAAATGGTAGTAACATGTTTTGGTCCAAAAAGCCAATAAATCAAGCACAGCAGCATTGTTTCCAGGCTCTCATAGCCCCTCTGTTCAGAACGCTCTGATTTAGTGGGCGTGGCCTTCATATGTAAATGAGCCACCGCTGATACCGCCCCGCTCTTCCACATCACTGAGAGCGGCGCCACGAGCTCCGAGTGCACAATGTTTAGAAAACAGTGAAGCTCGTTTACCGTAACATTACAGGCTAAAACAACAGGCTAACTGCAGCTAAAGTTAGCATCCTGAAGCTAACACAGAGACAGGGGGGACACTGAGGAAAAGCTCGTATATCTGCTCCACAGCACACAGCATTTTAAATACTCACATTTCCAGGGTCCCAGGTTTGTTGGAGGATGGTTGGTAATGCTCCTGGATTCAGGACCAGTCTATTCACTAGCCCTCTGTTGGACTGTCCAAAGTTGGAAAAGCAGTCGGCCGTGAAGTGACTAGCACACACATGCACAGTTTTACTGAGTGTAGCTCGAACATTTCCTTGATAAATGAACTCTAGACACTTAGTCTGTCTTCTTCTGAGATGGTAAGCTTGTGCATGGAACTATGTGGCTGTTTATAGCCAAAAACAGAGCAGTGATGGCTCTTCAACTTCAGCATTCTCCTCCCCGGAGGGAGTTTGGGGGTATCTGCTCCAGTGGACCAATCAGGTCAGACTTGCTCCTGATTGGTCAAAAAAAGGGAATCGCTGACGTCGGCAAATCCCCAAATTCCAAACAGCTCGTTTTAGGTCAGGATTTCACATTCACAAGCTCTACTAAGTACAGGTTTTGTCATTAAATATCACATTTTGTGGGCTGGGAGGAAAGACAAAGACCCACAAATTTCACTAAAAGACTTAAAGTGATTTCTGCATAATATGGGACCTTTAAGTAAAAATTGTCTTATTATACTTGATGTGAGCCACATTCAACTTATCTGTCCAGAAAAACATGTTTTTTCAAGTTGTTCAAAGACAAAAATAAGGTCTGAATTACTTATAACAGGTAAATAAAATCTGCCAATGGAAAAACAAAAATTTGCTGGAAAATTTGCTTGAAAGTAACTTTTCTCTTATTCCATTTGCAGATTTTTTGGAACTTGTTATAAACAATTCAGACCTCATTTTTGTCTGTAAATGACTTGAAACAAGACATGTTTCTGGACTGGTCAGGTGAATGTGGCTCATATAACGTCTAAAAAGACATTTTCTACTGAAAATAAGACAAAAACACTTGATGAGATTTCAGTTTTTTGCAGTTAAAAAGTTAAAGACTGACTGAAGATAGCTCTAAACCATAGATTAAACTATAAATAGTGTTAAGATGAAACTGACTGATGTACCAGTTAAGATGCCGATGAAACAAAATGACTCGACCACGTCTTTAAGACATATTTCCTTTGTCTGACACTCCTAAGACATGAGTGGTGTTTCCAAATTTTTATCTTAAGATAACATTTGCTAACTGGACTGTTAAGTGATATAGCTAGCAGATGAAAACGATAAAGAATAGGAAATAAAAGGTTGACTTGCAAATTTGTAAAAACATTGCTTCTCAAAGCTCACTGGCTCAACTGCTTTTGAATACATTAGCTTAACAGCTTGCGAGCTTGTGCTGAGCTTTTACAGACACCAAGTCAACACAGCTTTTTTGAGAAGCAGAGGATGTTGGAGTGTTGCTTTAGATATAATCTGCTAAATTAACACATGAAGGTGAGTTAAATGCTCACGGTGTGTGAAAGCACCCCTCATCAACCCAGGGACAACAACAGATTAGTGTTCTCTGCGCTCTGTTTTGGGCTGGGAATAATGTCTTTCCACTCTCAACATATGAGCCATGAAGTAAGATTAGATTAGAAGACATAACAGAAACACTCATCACTCTGTCTGAGTCAGAGTAAGTGCTTTTACTGTAATCCAGCATCACGAATGTTTATCTCCTCCCTCGGTTTGAAAAGTTTAAAGGATCGGGTGTCCTCTCACATCAGCTTCACTGTAAAACAGTGAAAAACTGAACCTGTAACAGGAACCAATCACTCATCATAATGTCTTTCCAGCCCAACCACCTGCTTCCAGTTTCACCAGTTGCTACATGTCGCCATCTGCTGGCAGGTTGATGTAAGTGAAATTCTTGATGATAACTGGTTTTCCTGACAGGTTTTGAGTTGTACACCAAATGTTAACAAGCATTGTGACACCATTGTGAAGCATTTTGACTGGTTTTGAAACAGACATAAATTGATACTGATGCTTAAAAAAATAAAAATAAATGAATAAAAAATAAAGTGCATAGAAAGTGCAAAAAGCTCCATAAGAAAATAGATGCTGACAGCTTGTCCATCATTGTCCAGTCAGCCAGCCTCCACCTCCACAGGGTCCAGGACTGAGCTTCTTCAGCAGTCTGTTCAGTCTCTGTCTCCTGGATCCTGTCTGCTCACAGCAGGTGAAGCTCTTTCAATGTGGAGTTGGTGTCTGGTGTTAACTCTGTTAGCCATGTCTGTGAATAGCATGATGCTACTCTGCCCTCAGGTATTCTCTCTGTTGCTGGGTTAGCACAGCTAGCTCGTCCATCTTATTGGAGATAGATCTTATGTTCCCAATAATGATGGATGGAAGGACAGGTCCATGTCGTCACTTCTTAGCTCACACCTGAGAACCAGCACGTCGTCCTCACCTCCTTCTCCTCACCTTGTGGGAAACATCAGGCCTTGCACCAGTTAGCATTGACATGCTACAGGCTGCTAACAGCTGATTTCACATGTAAACAATGCAGCCATGGTTACATGTAGGATCTCCAGACAAACACAGGAGAAAATGTAGTAAAAATATCATTGAAGTAGGCTTGTCACGATACTGGATTTCTAAGTTCGACACGATATTTTGAAAAATATTGATTTTTGATACAATTTTCGATACCACGCAACCACAGGGATTTTCAGTGCAAAAACTTCTCTTT
Source organism: Halichoeres trimaculatus (assembly GCF_033239565.1). Lineage (NCBI taxonomy): Eukaryota > Metazoa > Chordata > Actinopteri > Labriformes > Labridae > Halichoeres > Halichoeres trimaculatus. Next base: position 39,175,080 of record NW_027437179.1, on the reverse strand, counting down.
TTATTTAACGAATAGTACAGGACAGTAGACAAAAATGAAAGCAGACAAAAACATGCTAAAGTTTACTTGAACTACATTTACAACTTTTTTTTAAATGTAAATGACCTCTGTTTACACTTAAATCAAGACTATATAATTGTTTAACCCCACAGCTGGAATCCGGTTTAAGCTAGTGTCTCGCGCTCTCTCAACTATGAGGCAGGACTCAGGGAGGGAGGGGCTGCATGCACTCCGTGTTCGCTCTGTGTGTATGTTTTGACGCCAGCACACGTCTAACCAGGGAAAGATGTCGAGTACTGATCTATCGATACTAGGGGAACTTTATATTGAATCGTTTGCTAAATTTCAGGATCGATATTTAACCATAAAATGATACTTTTGACAACACTACATTGAAGACACAAAAAGTTTGGTGTCCATGACCAAAAAAAGAACCATACAAAGTAATGATCCACTCCAAATACAAAGATGACAAAAAAGAGAAGAAAAAAAATCAAGAAATGGACAAAGAAGAGAGAGCTGCAACAGAAACTGAATGCTCCTTACTGCAGCTTTAATATCAAGCATGTATTCAGTAAAACTGCTTAAACTGCTGTTCACATTTGACTTTTTGTTTTCAGTTAGCTACATTTTACACACAAACTCTGCAGTTGTTTTTGAGCTGTACTGAGTCTTTTAATAAATAAACAATTAACTCAATAATAATAATATGATAAGATATGATGATACAATCATAAGTCAGCCTGAACACTGCAGGCTTAATATACACGCTTAATATGTGGCAAGAAATTAGCAAACAACAAGAAGTGATGAGTTGGGTGACATTTTCAACAGAATGTGATCAGATTTAAGTATTCTTCATTGTTTTAAAATTTCAAAAATTCAGAAAACCACTTTTTTATTTCTAATGTGCGAAAAAAAAAAGTATGTTAAATTTTGAACACAGTGTTGTATTTATTTTGAAGGTAAAGTAGATTATGTGGCTCTGGAATGATTTTAATCCAGGTGAGATGAGGCAAAGTTGTTCCTTTAATGCAGTGTTTGTCAATTCCGGTCCTGGGGCCCCCCTGCCTTGCATGTTTTAGAAGTTACCCTACTCCAGCACACCTGATCCAAATAAATGGCTCGTTATCAGGCTCCAGCAGAGCTTGATGACGAGCTGATCATTTGAATCAGGTGTGTTGGATTCGGGTAACATCTAAGGCTGTATTCAGACCAGAAAAGTCCTTTGGTCCACTTGTTTGGTCCGGACCAAAAGCGGACTTTATTTCTTTCGTTTGGTGCTGTTCTTATTCAGATTGTACTTTTTGCAAGTGGGCTATATTCTGTAAACACATCCACATGTGTGACGATCAGTGCTCTCATTGGACAGCACTGACAAAAGCGGCACACAGAGTACAGACCTGGAAATGGAGGTAAACATGTGTGTTTGTGCTCTTATTAGAGCTGCAAAATCATTTTCAGTTTCAAGAGCAGCTCCTTCAAAGCAGCTTAACAACACCGTTTACAATTTAGGAACAGTGAAGACGAATGATCGCAGCAAGGAGACGCTATGCTCTGCGTGTCCTGACCCACAACATGCTAGCAACAGCGTGGCTAAACAGAAGACGGAGGATCAGGTATGAACCAAAGACAGTTAGGTTACGGTGGCTTTATAGGCCCAAAAGGCACATGTATCCTGTAGTTAGTTGATGGACCTTGGTTTGTATTCAGACCTACACGGGAGAACCACGAACCGCACCAGAATTCATTTGGAAGCGGACCGAGACCACCTCAAAAAGTGGGTCTCGGTCCGGTTGTTTGGTCCGCACCAGGGTTCGTTTGTGTCTATTCACACCTGCATGAAAAGTCCGCACCAGCGTGGGAAACGAACCCTGGTCCGTTTAAAGTGGACCAAACAGTCCAGGTCTGAATACACCCTAAAACATGCAGGGCAGGGGGGCCCCAGGACCAGAATTGAGAAACACTGCTTTAATGGTGGAGGTTGCAGACCCCTGCTCCAGACTCAAAAACTTCTTTTTAAAGGTTCAGATTCATAAATCCACTTTGGATTTTTTTATTTTTAGCTTTTAGTTTACTTCTTTGCTCTTTGTTGCCATTAAAGCCACCCAAAAAGTGAAGTTTGGGCTTCAGCATTGGTGTAAATTCAGTTTGAGATGATCACAGCAGCATCTAGTGGACATCAGAGGAACTGCAGCTCAGGCTCAAACACAGCTCAAGATTGTCAGAACTTTTATTAGATAATCACATCAAGTAGTATTTTTTTTTTTCAAAATGAACTCCCATTTTCATGAAATATCAACAATGTACAAGAGAATAATCTTTAGAAAAGTCTCTGTCTCATTTTTTAATATTAAAGCACCATCAAATACAGTGGTCACATTATATTAATCTGTAGGAGTGATGAAAAATATCACAGCGAATACTTACATTCAGAGTCACTCTGATGCACCATTATTAGAACTTTTTAGAATAAATAAAGTTTTTAATACAGCAATGATACAGGAGGAGGATTAATGCTCTACTTTTAAAAAATGTTGTAAAAACATCCGTCAGTTATTTACAGAGTGTGTCTGTATGTGTTTAAACAGCATTAGTAATGTTGTTGTTGTTGTTGATCTCCATCTTGCTAATCAACTCAGTCACCAGCTGCTGGACGGTCTGTGAGCGCAGCCGACCGACCTCCAGGACGCCCTCGTGGTTCACGCTCTCCGTGTCCTCGTAACACTTCACCACCTGCCAATTAACCAGTCAGTTAATGGATCAATTAATGGATCAATCAATTCATCATCAAACAAGAAATCAGTCAGTGTACCTTATTGGTGATCAGAGAAAGGCCGAACACTCTCAGACCGCAGTGGGTTGCAACGACAACCTCAGGAACTGTGCTCATACCTGTGAACACACAACACCTGAGGTTAACGGTGGCCAAGCCTGCAGTACCTCAAATGGCCACTTGAGGCTGGCTCCAGAAGTGAGTCAGTCTTCATAAGGGTCCATTTGCAGTGTGAGATTTTAAATCGTACACCATAAGTTTGATTGTTCACTGAAAATAAATCTGGATTTTTATTTTGATTTTTTTTAATCTGGATTTTATTTTGACATCTGATGGAATGGAGATTTTAAAAACTATGATCTGTAGTGTGCGTTCGTTTTTTAACAGGATAAAAACTATTTGGGGAATATCAAAGTGAAAAGGTTCCCCTAACGAGGAACCCTCAGCCGTACTTTGGGGTGATTCTGCCTTCAGGGGACTCTTTGTTTTCAGAAAGTCACATCTTTTTGCGCTGTTCTAGTACCTGGGAGGCTGTTTTACACATTAGCGCTAATTAGCAAACAGTGGCATGTAGTGATGTGAAGTTAAAATCCTAGACTACTCTGGTTTTCAGTTTCCGAAAATGGAGCTACTGGTGGATTTTTTTTTTTGCCTTGATAACAAACATACAACACAAACTTGGGTTTATCTTGGCATTCTAGTTATTTTGTTAATTACAGCAGAATAATTGTATGTGATTTTTAAATCTTACACGGTAAGTTATATCATTTACTGAAAATAAATCTGGATTTATTTTTACATCTGATGGAAAAACCACTTCTATATAACCCACGTATGGTTTAAAAAATTGTTTTACAACTGGAAAAGACAAGAGTTACCTATGTTTCTTTTGCATCACTTCACTTCAATCTCATGGACCGTCTAACGTTAGTGTCGTTGTATTGTAGTTATAATCCTGACTCATTCCAGTAGATGGCGGTAATTCACATACATAGCCAAACAGCATGAGCGCTGTGCATTGTGGGAAACAGTATGCCAGGTAGACTGGTCCATTGCATACAGAGAATTTTTCCTGGATCAGTGGGACATTTGGCACACCTTTTTTTTGGCATACTGCCTACTACATACTGAATTTCAGTCAAAGTAGTAGGCACTCATAGCGTAGTAGGTGGTTTGGAAAATAGCCAACATATTTTGACCAGAGGGTCCAGGAATTTTTAGTTCCTGATAAAACATTCCTGGAACTAAATTGTTCCTGGGGCCCATTGTTTGTCTGCATATCGACCCCAGGGCCAAAGACTTAGGTAGATTATGCTAAACAGGACATATGGAGAAACAAATACAGGTAAATACAAAACAGGACAAGCCTGCCAAAGTTAGTGTTTTTGGTGGAAACGCTGACATCACGCTCCACTTTGCACAAGCACATCCAACAGCCTGACTGTCTGCTGACTGTCCCTCAACAAAATGTGCATCTGTTGCTCCACTTCTGCTCTTACAATTCACCAATACACCAGATGATTGGCCCAACTCTACTTCAGTGGAGATCTTCCAAAATCTGCTTCTGGACAAGACAGTTATAGCACCACCTACATCCCCTCGGGGATAAATAAAGTATTTCTATTCTATTCTATTCTACAGGCCTGGCATGCTTACTACAGCGTTTTCAGTCCCTCAGCGTTTCCCAAGGCGCTGCCCAAGTAGCTGCCTGTTGCAGCAGCTCTCTCGTCTTTGTCCGTTTCTTGTCATTTTTTTCGTCTCTTTTTCGTCATCTTTGTATTTGGAGTGGATCATTACTTTGTATGGTTCATTGTCGGTCACAGACACCAAACTTTTTGTGGCTTCTGCGATATTTTTGACTACTTTTCTCCTGTGTTTGTCTGGAGATCCTACATGTAACTATGGCTGCATTGTTTACATGTGAACTCAGCTGTTAGCAGCCTGTAGCATGTCAATGCTAACTAGTGTAGGGCTTGATGATTTCCCTCAAGGTGAGGAGGAGGAGGTGGGGACGACGTGCTGGTTCCCGGATGTGAGCTGGGAGGTGACGACGTGGACCTGACCTTCCATCCATCCTTGTTGGGAACGTGGGATCTCGCTCCGGGGGATGGATGAGCTAGCTGTGCTAATCCAGCGGCATCGTGCTGTTCACGGACGTGGCTGACGGAGCTGACATCGGACGCCGCGACACATCGGAGGAGCTTCGCCTGCTGTGAGCAGACAGGATCCAGGAGACAGAGACTGAACGGACTGCTGGGGAGGCTCAGTCCTGGACCCTGTGGAGGTGGAGACTGGCTGGGCTGGAGAGTGGTGGACGAGTGGTGGACGGGATGTCGTCATCTAATTTCTTAAGGACATTTTTGCACTTTCTGTACTCTTTCTTACTTTTGTTTTCTTAAATGCTGCGGTGACTCCTGAATTTCCCCTCGGGGATAAATAAAGTATTTTCTATTCTATTCTATTCTATTTCCATGTTAACACAGATTTTTTTCACTGCTTTTAAGCTTTTTTCAGATAAAACGTTGTCATGTAAACGGGGCCTTCGAGAACAATGAAGGCCTTTCAGACAAAATGACACCATAGAAGGAGAAAGACAAGCCATGTAGCGCTGCAGTTAGCCTGTTAGCTTAGGGGATCTTCAGCCTATGCTGGTTTTGAAGGAGCTTTATTAAACTGCAGATGGATTTATTGAGTCTTAAGGGAGATAATGTCCAGACAGAGCCATTTAAGACAGTTGAAACCGTTTCTAAAGGCCCCAAACAGCTTTGAGCAAGGTTCAGATACTCATTAAATCCTTCTCTGAGGAGAGCATGACAATTTCTTTTTTTTCTCTTTTTTAAAGAAAACTCAAGAATTTAGCTTTTAGGTGATTGTATGTATTTATTGTTATTTTATGTTTTATTTTACATAATTTTAACCCATTTATTTTGTTTTATTTCTACATTTTAGTTCATTTTTAAATTCGAATTTTTTATTCTTTCCTTTTATTGTTCTATTTTAGCTGATTTTATTATGCACCTGATGTTCCATTTTCTCATTTTACCATATTATTTTATCCAACTTTTATTTGAAGTTGTTATATTATTTTATTTATTTATGTATTCACATATTTACTTATCTTACCCTCTAGTATTTTTGAGTATTTTTTTTAAATTAATCAATTATTGTTTTAGTTTTACCTCCTGTGTTTCCTCATTTTAATTCAAGATGGTTTTTTCTCAGTCCTCTAATTCTGTTTTCTGTCAGAAATTCCTTTTTATGTCTTTGTGTGTTTGAGTCAGTGAGTGTGTCAAACCAATCGGTCACACCAGAAACTTCTAGTGTTTGGTCTATGATTTGTCTGAATTTTAGAACTGACGTGGATTGTTGAAAGGATTATAGGTTTAAAAGATATCCTGCTTCTCTGAGGAAATGATATTAGAGAGTGTTTCTTACCGACAGCGTCCACCCCAAGTCGATGTAAAAGTCGGGCTTCAGCGATGGACTCAAAGTTTGGCCCACCCACCATGGCGTACACACCCTCCTGCATTAGTCCGGCCACGCCAAGCTCTTTAGCAATTTCCATGGCTTGGCATCGTAGACTTTTGTCGTAGCAGCCGGACATGGCCGGGAAACGAGGACCAAACCTGCTCATGACAAAACAAAGTTTTCAAGAAAAGTTCTCGATGGATACTAAGAGTGAAAGGTTAAGAAGTGAGCGTCTGTCTTACTTGTCATCGTTGGGTCCACACAGCGGGTTCAGACCAACCAAACCCGGGAAGTTGACGTGGTCTTTGATGATCATGATGTCACCAGGCTTGAGGCCGTCAGCCAATGAGCCGGCGGCATTCGTTACAATCAGAGTCTCCACCCCCAACAGCTTGAAGACTCGGACTGGAAATGTCGTCTGATGGAAAGACAGAAAGGTCAAACTCTTTACTTCCTTCAAACAAATGAAAGGAGCAGCTTACGTTTGAGGTTTTTTGAGCTCGGGAGTTAAAGTTTTTATTTTGGTGCCACCCTTTGGAGACACCCTGGTCAGTTTCTTTGTAGACTGTGATCATGTGGCTCTGGATGGCTCACATTTTTGTCCTCTTAGATAAAACTCTCAGGAGGAGTCCCATGACTGTTGTGTGGTATAGTTGTGGGTTTTGTGTGCCCTGAGTGCAGCCTCCCAGGTGGTACTCCCTGTACAGTTGTGTGGTTAAAATCAGAAACTCTTATCCTGTGTCTGAGTTTTACAGTGAAGGAGCCAACAGGAGTGTTTAAATCATCATGAAAACAGAATGTCTGTATCACTGTGTGTGTGTTACTGTGTGTGTGTGTGTGGTACATGGAGTGAAACAATAGCAGCATTGAACAGTCTGCTAAAAGGCTGCATGTGACAAATGCATGACCTGATCTGGGTTCACTGCCCACACACACACACACACAGAGACACACACGTAGCTCACACAGGTTGGTGTTACAGGTTGAGTCTCGTGCTGCTGATTACAAACAGTCATACGTGTTTGAAGACTGTAACTGAGCTGCTTTGGATTCAGACAGCCGGAGGTGGGCGTGTCAGAGTGTGTGCAGTGGGACGAAGTGCTGAGCAGAGTGAATTTTTACTGTGTGATGAGTCTTTAAGAAATGTTTGTGTCTCTACAGCTACTCTGTATTAGCATGACAGAGATTAAGCTAATGAGAAAGTGCTTCACTTTATAACACCATAAATTTAAAAAAGTGTCTATCTTATGATCATGATGGATATTTTCCTTAAAAACCTGTTAAGAAAAAAAAAATGGACCTTTGAAAATTAAAAGAAAAAAAACTGCTCCCATGACATCATCCACACTATATTATTGAAATAAATAAATAAATAAAATAAAGAGAAATATTGCTAATTTTCAAGAACTTAAAAATAACATTTTAATTGTGACTCATTTTTTTTTAAAATAATTGCTTTCTGCATTGAAAGAATGCATATTTACTAAAATGGCTACTAAAAAAATTGCCAAAAACGCCCAGTTTATCAAATGTGATACCAATATATATATATATATTTTTTTTTTTTTTGTGGATTTTGTTAAAAGACTCAATAAACATGTCAGTTACAAAAATAAATAAATTAAAAATAATTTTAAAAATCTGAATGTATTGATTGGTCAGGCTTTACAGGGTTAAGCCTGCAGTTCCTTGCGTGTCCACTTGAGGCTGGCTCTGGGAGTGTCAGAAACCACATAATGACTCATTTAAAAAAGCAGATTTTTACTGTAAAACTAAACATGTTCACAGTCTGATTCAAAAAAGTGATTTTAGTCTGAATAGCTACACTCTCTGTTAGCACACACACTGTTGGGGGTTTAGGGGAAGTTGATATTTACAAATATATTTTTATATATATGTAAATTACATTTAACTGTGACTCATTTTTTCAAATAACTACTTTCTACATCGAAAGAATGTATATTTACTTAGACTCTTACTAAAAAATTTGCCCAAAACGCCCAGTTTTTCCAAATATGATACCAAAAAAGTATATAACTAACAAAATGATACAACTATATTTTTGTGGATTTTGTCAAAAGGGTCCAAAAACATTTCAGTTTCAAAGAAAAAAAAAAAAAAAAGACTAATTTTGATGGGTCAGGCTTAACAGGGTTTAGCTTGCAGTTCCTTGAGTGTCCACTTGAGGCTGGCTCTAGGAGTGTCAGAAACTACATACACACTTATTAATTAGCTCTTTACAGTAAAACTAGACATGTTCACAGTATGATTCAAAAATTGATTTTAGTTTAAATAGCTCAATTCTCTGTCAGCACACACACTTTTGGGGGAAGTTGATATTTACACATATATATTTACTTCAACAATTTAGAAGATATCAACTAATGTGTTTTGCTTAATTACAGGCACAACTGACTTGACTGACAGGCCGGCAACTTAAACAGCCTAAACAACTAATCAGTGACGTTCTGAAAAGATGATGCGTTTATCGAATTATTCAATATTTCACATAATTATCCTATTGCTCTAAATTGTCCAACCATAATCTCTCATCCTTCTTTTGTATTTTACAAACAAATACCAAAACCGTTTGAAGTCGATTCTGAGAGGGGGAAAAGTTTAAACTGTAAGGTAAAAGTGTGTTGAAATAATCCTTGGAAGAGACTTCCAGAAAGTCAAATGAGATTTCAGTGAGGTTGACGTGAAGTTTGTTCAACTTATGACATCACCCTTTGGTGAATCTCTTTAAAAGTGAGAATAAGTCACATTAAAAAGTAAAACACAATAGGCTCTACTAGGCACAGATCGCTTCCGTATTGGCGTACGGTGGCATGGGCATTCCCGGTTACCTGAAAGAAGCAGTAGAAAGTGACAGAAGACGGTGTTATGGTAGTAGAGATTGAATAAATATGGTGTTTGCTGGAGTTGTAGTAATCTCCTTCAGTGCGTAAAAAATCAGACCACATGAAAAACATAAACGTAACTATTAATATTAACCATACAGCAACAACGATAATGCATCGTTTTGGATAATTCAACATTTAATATTTTCATTTGGTGGCTCAGCCCAAAGGAGAGTTCTAGAACTCTGAGTTCTGTAGGGCTTTGAAGTTTCTTAAAGAGACGGTAGCGTCAATGCAGAATTTCAGACAGAGACTGAAACAAGCGTTTTTAAGACACCAACCTGAGGTTATTTTACTTTTTTCTGTATATTATGAAAAGTTACTTCAAAGTTATCAGAGGGATGATAAGAAACCATGAAAACGAGGATTACTGATACGCAAGATGCAATGTGGAGATTGGTGTGAGTGAATGTAGAATGGGAAATCTTCATCTTAGTGAAAGTCTAACTTTTGAATCAGTCTTTGAGGAAATATCTTCACTTGGAGAAAAAGGTTGACCAATTATAAAGCATGTGCTGAACATTACTGTTTCAGTAACTTCCTGAACCTCTGCTCTTACATAACCACCAGGTCATGGCAGATTGTCTGTTTGACTCTGATCTGTGTGAAATTGAGACCATGTGTCTATCAGTTAGTTTCTCCTTCACAAGAAACACACAAGACTGTGTTTAGAAGTGTTAGACCTGTGTAAAGATCGTGATGGGAATGTGTGTGTGTGTGTGTGTATGTGTGTGTGTACCTTTAGGAGTGAGTGTCCTTCATACATGTGGAAGCGACCCTGCATGCACACACACGTCTTCCCCTTCAGCTCCCCGAAAACCAGCCGACCCGCATGACCCTGGACTGCAACACAAACAAAAACTCTCAGAATAAAACAAAAACCGATATTAAACTTAAAATCAGTTAATTGATCTCAAAAATATCAAAAAGTCACTTAAGCGCAGAATTCATCTTTGTGAATTTCAAAGTAGAGCCGTACACGCAGGCTACCTGTGCTCTGTGGGAAGCCCGGGATGTCAGAATAATCAAAGATGTCCTGACACTTCAGCGTGTCAGCGAGCATGCCCAGTCCAGACCCACAGATGATCGCCACCTGGGGGCGGTGCTTCGTTTGAGACATCAACCAATCAGCTGTCTTCTGGTATTCGTCATGACTGCAGACGGGAAGAAGAGAAGAGATTGTTTGATGGTGGAAAAGTAAAAACTGAAAAGTGAAGAAGCAAATTTATTCATTGATCAACACATGTTGCTTCAAATGGATAAATATCAAACAGCTGTTTGGTTTGAGTCTCTTCACGTTGGTCACATTCTGGATCACAGCTTGGCCTCTGACAGGTTTGGACCAGTTGTGCTCGTCCTTAGTGGTTTTCCTCTGGTCAGGATAATTAGACCTTAACAGTGAAGCTTATTGATGCCTTATTTTACAGAATACGGCAACAGAAGCGTCTTTATTTTTTAATAAAGAGCTAAAGGTTCACCAAAACACAGTACATCTCTTACAAAAGAGAAACAACATCACTGTAACAAAAAAAAGCATTATTATCTCGGTCTTTTCCTTTTGTTATTATATTTTTAAAGCTGTTCAGACAAGTTTGAGGATATTTTTGATCAAAATTCTTCCCAAAAATCTAAAATGTAAAGAGTTCTGTAAACTGTTTGAACACTGCTGATTAATCACTATGACTGGTACAGCATCCACCCACCAGTACATCACTGGTATGCAGTCGCCCCAGTTTATAGTTTACTGTCTCCGGTCTATATTTGAAATATAGCAGAGCTTCTGAAATGTGTGCTGACAATGTTTTAAAGATGTCTGTAAAGTGTTACAGCAGATGTCTCTTTCAATAAGTCAATGAAAATAATGATTTTATTGACTAATAAGAACTGTAAAGTTTTTATTTATTTAACTAAAATATAATTATACAAATTAATATAAAATTTATTATTATTATTATTATTATTATTATTATTATTATTATTATTATTATTATTATTATTATTATAAAATTGTTTTATCATTTTATAATAATAATATTAAGAATGATCATAGTAATAATAATAATAATAATAATAATAATAATAATAATAATAATAATAATAATAATAATTATAATAATAATAAAAGTAATAACAATAAATGTTTTCTTTCTTTTTTTTAAATAATTATTTTTTTTGACCAGTCCAGAATGTACCTAGCCTCTTGCCCAATGACAGCTGGGATAGGCTCCAGCCACCTGTGACCTTGAACAGGATAAGTGGTTTGGAAAATGTCTGAATGTACTGTATTATTATTATTTCCATTTATTATCATTATTTTCATTTATTTATTTATCTATTTATTTATTTATTTATTTATCTATTTATTTTATTTTATTTTTTTTATTAATTTTATTTCTGGGAAAAATCACATTTTGCCCCTTAATTATTTACATTTAAAATAAAATCTGATTGTTAAAATAATTAAAATCTGAATTGTTCCGACTATATTTGGATCATTACCGTTAGCAGAGTTTCTAGAATGTGTGCTTACAATTTTTAAAGACGTCTGTAAAGAGTTATAGCAGATGGCTTTAACAAAAAGTGAATAAAAACAATGTTAGTATCGACCTTTAACAACTGTACAGTTTTTTTTAAACCATTTATTTAATTATCTAATATCATTATTATTATTATTATTATTATTATTGTGGTTGTTGTTGTTGTTGTTGTTATTATTATTATTATTATTATTATTATTATTATTATTGACCAGTCCAGGGTGTATCTAGCTTCTCGCCCAATGACAGCTGGGATAGGCTACAGCTGCCCGCAACCCTGAACAGGATAAACGGTTTGGAAAATGAATGTATTATCATTGATATTTTTTTATGTATTTTTTTTTTTTTCTTGCAAAAATTACATTTTGCACTTTTACTTTTTAAATTTAAAACAAAATCTAATTGTTAAAAAAAATCAAATTTGAACTTTAGTGACTTTTATTCTGAAAACCCCCCACAGTTTCCATATCAAGCAGCTGGACAAAACAGCGTCCACCCTACGGCGCCGGATTACTATGTCCACAGAATTGCTCTGACTTTCTGTGTTGTTTGCGTGATGTGAAAAGTCAAAATTCTGACTTAGCTAACTCCGTTTACTTAGCTTAAACTCACTACAGTTAAGTCATAAGGAGAGTTCCGGAATTCCGGAAAAAAACAGTTGAGCTTCGAAGTTTCTTAAAGGGACGGTAACAGAAATTCAGAATTTAACACAGAGGTGGAAACAAGGATTTTCAAAGACACCAACCTGAGAGAGTGTTATCTCTTTTTTTTAGCTTTTAATCATGAAAAGTTACTACAAAGCCAACAGAGGGACAAAACCAAGGTGTGGACTTTGGATAAGATGCGAAACAAATATTTTGAGCCTTTAATGTAATAAACTGTATTTAACACCTGTTTGCTCTCAATTATAAAGCAGTAGGGTTAGCTATCTTACACATTAAAATCACTGGTTACTCATTCTTACAAATGCACTGACAATCTACTTAAATGATGGGCCAGAAGAAAAAAATCTATTTAAAAAAATATTTTGCTCTTATCTTTGGTTTCATCTGAATGACTGAACAAACTTCTAAAAAAAGTGTCTAACGGAGCAGGAAATAACTTTCTACTTTATCTGATCTCAGACAGAAAAAAAAAACTTAAACGGTGAAGAGGAAGAGGAAAAAAATGAATGAAAAAAAAAAACCCAAAACACAGCACGTCAAAAACTGCTCCGTATGTTATAAACTTGAGATAACAGAGAGATGGTGAAGGTGTTCTTACCTGATCTGCTCTTTGCTGTGCATGATGGACGGAGGGTTGAAGAACGATGATGATGATGGTGTATATAAAGCAGACTGAAGTGTGTGTGCCTCTGTCACAGATCCCGAGTGTGTGTGTGAGAGAATGTGTGTGTGACAGAGGGACAGTCAGAGTGAGTCCAGCTGATGTCGGTGGGTCTACATATTTACTGGTCACATGCTGCTGATTGGTCAACAACTCATCCATTCATCAGGAGCAGCCAATGGGACGACAATGTTGTAGAAATATCTGTGTGTGTGTGTGTGTGTGTGTGTGTGTGTGTGTGTGTGTGTGTGTGTGTGTGTTCCTCTCTAAACAGGAATTTGTGTTTTTTTTTTTTTTTTTGGCTTAAATTGGTGTCTCATTTTGCGTCACGCCCCCGCTGACAGTAACGTGATTTTACTTCAGTGCTCACTCTGATCCTAAGGCCACACACACACACACACACACACACACACACACACACACACACACACACACACACACACACACACACAGTCACAGAGTCAGCTGGGAATAGGTCTTGACCTCTGAACACACCCCTACAGTCATATCTAAGCTTTGTGAAGATGAACTGGGTGGAAAGTTAAGTTAACAGACGCAGAGGCCAACACAAAAACAAACTCGGAGACAAATAATATCAACACTGATGATATTTAATGACCATTAGGATCAATTTAGAGAAACTCATGAAATATGAACGCCAAATAACCCCAGACTTTTGTTCCATTTCATTTATTTATTTCTACATTCATGTCCTTTTTGTGCCTTTACTTTAGCAACACGACAGTAGATTGAATAGTACAAAGGAGCAACAGCTCTGAGTCAAACTAGGGCTTTCTACTGTACATGGGGCACATGATAAAACCACTCCGTCAACCTGGAGCGGTCTATTTACTTTTTAAGACAAACCCACATTTCAATAGGGCAAGATGTGTGTTTTTGTATTTTTCCAACTTATTTGTGGGTTTTTTAGTAGAGATAGATCGATTATCGGCCGAGCGATTATCGGAGCCAATATTTGGCGTTTTGGGGCATCTCAGTATCGGCCTTTTTTAAAAATCCGACAGCCGATATGAAACCCATCAAAACTGTGTTTTTGTTTTGATGCTTCTCTGCACAGAATTTCTCCCTGTCTACTCTATGGAAGCCCTGGAAGGTCATTTAAAATCAGTCATGTAAAACCAAACAGAAAATTAATTCAACTGCATTACATCCCTGTAAAAGGCAGCACAAACTCAATTCTGTCCAGTTTTATAGCAGTTACATAGACATTTTTGAAAACTCTATTTACTGTCGAAAACTTCAGCTGTTTTTTTAAAGTTTTTATTAAACTTTATACAACATGCTGCTAAGCCCGGAAGCTGTTCAATAAACATATGCTTGAAGGTATCAAATGCGGTTAAGTGTTGGAGTTTGTATTGTTCAAAAGTTTTTATGCCATTGTTTTCACTTTGACTGCAAATGAATATCAGCTTCAAATATCGGTTATCGGCCTCCTTGCCTACTAATAATCAGTATCGGTATGGGCCCCCAAAAAATCCATATCAGTCAAACTCTAGTTTTTAGTATTGGAATAGTTTTGAAGCTTTTATCTCAAGGTTGTAATTATAACGCTCTTGAAATTGTTATTTACCCTGAGATTACAAAAAAAATCAAATAACTATGATGAACTCATTTACATCCAATATGTAAAAAACACAAGTCTGGTCTTTTTTCTTTATTATAACAAAATCATAGCCACATAAGGATAATGGAAACAAAGCAGTCATGAAAATGAATGCCTGAAATGACAAAGAAAAGTCATGAATTTACAAAAAATTGATTTGTTAATCTGAAAATTTACAAGCTTATTATCTCATATTTACAGCTCTTATCTCTAAATGTTTGTTTATCATTATTTATTCAATTTAATTGTTTTAATTTTTTCTATTTCATCACTCATTTTTTTTTTTATCAAAGAACAATTATACGATTCATTTTCTAATAGACTGATTACTTTCATTCATTATTTATGCATAATACACATGTATTATCTGATCAAAGTTTAAAAAAGTAAGTTATTCAATGTTTTTATGTTGACCGTATACTGCCAATTTACTGCAAACAAAAATAAATATCATTATTCTTCTGTGTGCGCCTTTAACTCCAAATTGCGTGCCTTTCACTTGGAAAAAACGTGAACCCATCTAGTCCCTAAATTCAGTCTTGCTGAAAAATTGCTGATTCCTAGCCCACAAAAAAAGTCTCTTACGACAATCGAGATTTCCAAACACGAACTTCGCTGTTTGGACCCATAGATTGGATTTTGACCATTTCTAGGCTAAGTATGTGAACGAACCAGTCCCAGGTTTTTTCACACATCAACTCCACACTTGGCTTGTGTATACTACACATATTAAAGATGAAAAGTTATTATAGGATTCATAGAATATTAATGGGCGCGGCCACGGCAAGGGCTTAAAGTTCAGCATTATGTCATCTATGTCCAATCTGCACGAACACAGACACACATGTTCAGTGTTGCGCCCCAGACGCAGCCATATCATTATTTTCCCCAGAAAGTACAGTGCCCCCAAAGGCAATGGTCCCAAATAGGCAAAACTAATATTCATAGAGTACGTATTTGAACGGACTAGTCCTAGGTTTTTTTCTCTGATGAACTCAAAACTTGCCATGTGTATACTAGACACATTGAAGATCAATAATCATAATAGGATTTATAAAATACTAGTGGGCGTGGCTACAAATGGTGACCATTTTGGCCGCTTCATGAAAATCTTAATGGCTCTCTTGTACAATGTTGGACTTGGACCAAAATGCACACACAAGCTCAGTGTCAGAGCCTGAGTGCATTTCGATGAGCAAACATTAAACAGAAATTGACATCAGTTACAGTCAATGGATGACCTCTGTGACGCCATCTTCACCACTTGGAGCAACGTTCCTACAGCATGGTACGGTACGGTACGGTACGGTACGGTATGGTGCGGTACAGTGCGGCACGTATTTTTGGGGGTTCTTTGTTTGTCCCTCCAAATTTCTTCTTTTTGCATTTTGAAACTCTACTTAGAGCCTTTTTAAGATCCAACAGTGCAAAATGTAAATTCATTTAATTTTACAAATGGTCTTAAATTTTGGATCAGGTGTGTTAGGCCTGAACTACACATATATGGATATTTTTTTGATCGGATATCTTTGTCCTTGTTTAAAAAAAAAACTCTGTCCACACCACAGAAATATCTCTGTCCATACGAAGAAGCCAAACTGAAAATGATCGCCTCTTCCTCGTTGTTGCTAGGCGCTGCCCAAGTAGCTGCCTGTTGCGGCAGCTCTCTCGTCTTTGTCCGTTTTTTGTAATTTTTTTTCATCTCTTTTTCGTAATCTTTGTATTTGGAGTGGATCATCACTATGTATGGTTCATTGTCGGCCAAGGACACCAAACTTTTTGTGGAAATTAGCTGTTAGCAGCCTGTAGCATGTCAATGCTAACTAGTGTAGGGCTTGATGATTTCCCTCGAGCTGGGGAGGAGGAGGTGAGGACGACGTGCTGGTTCTCGGATGTGAGCTGGGAGGTGACGACGTGAACCTGTCCTTCCATCCATCGTTGTTGGGAACGTGGGATCTAGCCCCGGGGGATGGACGAGCTAGCTGTGCTAATCCAGCGGCATCGTGCTGTTCACGGACGTGGCTGACGGAGCTGACATCGGACGCCGGCCCCACATTGGAGGAGCTTCACCTGCTGTGAGCAGACAGGATCCAGGAGACAGAGACTGAACAGACTGCTGGGGAGGCTCAGTCCTGGACCCTGTGGAGGTGGAGACTGGCTGGGCTGGAGAGTGGTGAACGAGTGGTGGACGGGATGTCGTCATCTAATTTCTTATGGACCTTTTTGCACTTTCTATACTCTTTCTTACTTTTGTTTTCTTAAATGCTGCGGTGACTCCTGAATTTCCCCTCGGGGATAAATAAAGTATTTTCTATTTCTATTTCTATTTCTATTTCTAAAGCCTGCAATGCCGTGCCTGGCCGATAAGTGGCAGGTTAGCAAAATGTGAAAACCATAGAAGAAGAACGTTATAAGCATGCGCAGTCAAACACAGTGACTTGTTGCTAGGCGCTTGACATCATTGTGTCAACACCAGCTTCGTTTGACACCGCTACACGGATCCACTCAACCGGATATTTTTTATTTCTTCACTTTTTTATCCGTTTTTTAAAAATCTCCGTTTATGCGGGTGAAATGGCTATATTCATGTGGTTGAGAGGCCCAATTGGACAGAAAAATGTGCGTTCAGGAATATATCCATATACGTGTGGTTCAGGCCTCAGTCTGAACACTCCTACTTCCAGAATGAACTTTTGGCAGTGTCATAATCAAACTCTTTTAAAGGCGGTAAAGTCTGAAACCCAGAAATCCACCAATCTGAGCCCAGATCTCGAGGTTTAACAAGCAGCGGGTCGTCGGTCGCTTCTGTTTTAATTGAAATGGCACGTCTAGTCTCATGACCGCCTAAACACCTCACATGCTCCTCTCTAACGTCTGCTCTGATCAGCTGAAGCTAATGAAGCTCATGAGGGGTCTGCTGGACCAGAGCCAGACTGGACCCAGAGCTGACCAGGTAAACTAACAGGAAGAGTCTGTTAATCTAAGTGAAACCTGAGGAGTGGTGCTCGGGAAAGTTCAGGTGAACAGTTTTCTCTGAACACCACGTGATGCCGGCCGCCTTCCTTTGTTTGGGAATCAAAGAGATTAGATGAGGTTTGTTATCTCTTAGTTTGACATGTGCCAGTGTGTGTGTGTGTGTGTGTGTGTGTGTGTGTGTGTGTGTGTGTGTGGGTGTGTGTGTTGTCTAACAGAAACCATGTGGAAGCTGGTTAGCAGGTTGATGAGTAGAGCACAGCTGGTGGTTAAACACACACGGACACTCACTGATGTCACGTTTCTTTCAGGGATTAGACGAAGTCATTCCTCCAAACTTAAACATACCTCCACAGTCTCTGGATGTATTTGGACGAAACTTGATACGACTATCAGTGACACCCAGAGGATGAAAATCAAATGACTTTAAAGATCACATGACTTTTTCCCTATTTTATTCCCAACACGAGGTTCATATTTGTGGTTTGAAGGAAATTGAATTTTTCCCTCAAGTTTAAATTTCCATAATTTCAGTGATCATTTCTCTCATAAAGTTCAAACAAGGGTTCAGCACAGAGTTAGTTCAACTGTTTCATTAGGGTTATATCACAGCATCAACCTCTAATGTGGAAGAAATAAAACTGCAGTTCCTTGCGTGTCCACTTGAGGCTGGCTCCAAAATTCACCGGATCCCTATTAAAACCATAGGCTGAATCAAAGATGGATGCAGTTTTGGTGATATCAACCATAGACTAAAAAAAAAAAAAAAATGGACGTCATCTTGCTCGGCTCGAAGTGAGGTCACCACAAAAACTGCTCCCCCTGGTGACTGACTGCAGTATAGGTTTAAAAAAAAATCCATCTCCCCAGTCATTCCAGATGGGCTGTGGTCAAACTTTAAAAAATAAATACACTTCAAAGATATGTTTCTCATGTCTGATTGTTGTGGTGGTTTGAAAATACCATTCCTTTTATTTAAGTCCTCTTTGTTCTGAAGAGTTTCGTTTTCATTAGTTATAAGAGGTTAAAAGTGAGGTTTTATATAAATTTCAACATTGATTGACAGCTGCCATTCTCGTGTATTTTTTCTGGAATTGTAAAATATGTCGGAGGTAGAGTCAAGAAGTGATGAGACTCTCGAAAAAAAAAAAAATTATGATTTTTGTCACCCAGCTCCACTCATATTCTCCCAGAATCCCTCACAGTCTCTACTACGCAGACTCTGGCTCCAAACTGCTACAACGGCTGCTCCTGTGATGGGGGAATTTTGGCTTCAAAACTGTACAATAGTAAACATTGTAAATGCTTCCTCTGCCCAGCTTACAGATATCTAAACAAGAATGAAGATGACCTTTGAGGTTGCTAGGCGCTACCCAAGTAGCTGCCTGTTGCAGCAGCTCTCTCGTCTTTGTCCGTTTCTTGTAATTTTTTCGTCTCTTTTTCGTAATCTTTGTATTTGGAGTGGATCATCACTTTGTATGATTCATAGTCGGTCACGGACACCAAACTTTTTGTGGCTTTGGCGGTATTTTTTACTACTTTTCTCCTGTGTTTGTCTGGAGATCCTACATGTAACCATGGCTGCATTGTTTACAAGTAAAATTAGCTGTTAGCAGCCTGTAGCATGTCAATGCTAACTAGTGTAGGGCTTGATGATTTCCCTCGAGCTGAGGAGGAGGAGGTGAGGACGACGTGCTGGTTCTCGGATGTGAGCTGGGAGGTGATGACGTGGACCTGTCCTTCCATCCATCCTTGTTGGGAACGTGGGATCTAGCCCCGGGGGATGGATGAGCTAGCTGTGCTAACCCAGCGGCATCGTGCTGTTCACGGACGTGGCTGACGGAGCTGACATCGGACGCCGCAACACATTGGAGGAGCTTCGCCTGCTGTAAGCAGACAGGATCCAGGAGACAGAGACTGAACAGACTGCTGAGGAGGCTCAGTCCTGGACCCTGTGGAGGTGGAGACTGGCTGGGCTGGAGAGTGGTGGACGAGTGGTGGACGGGATGTCGTCATCTAACTTCTTGTGGACCTTTTTGCACTTTCTATACCTTTTCTTACTTTTTTTTTTCTTAAATGCTGCGGTGACTCCTGAATTTCCCCTCGGTGATAAATAAAGTATTTTCTATTCTATTCTATTCTATTCTATTTATGCCCAACGTTGCATACGGATTCAGAGCCTTCCGTCCATGCTTTGCATACATTTCATATTCATATACACACATGATTTCTGAAGTGGAAAGCACAACACAGCCTTTAGCGTACAAATATGTCAAAGCACTGGGCTGCTAGTAGTGCTACATCTGGCTGGCTAATGACGTACGAAACAAACTTAATTTTGCTTGTTGCCACCATAGTATATATATACTGTATATAGAGTGGACAGCGTGGCTCCCCCATTTACCATTGTACGGTTTTGAAGCCAAAATTCCCCCGTCACAGGAGCAGCCATTGTAGCAGTTTGCAGCTAGAGTCTGTGCAGTAGAGACTGTGAGGGATTCTGGGAGAATCTGAGTGGAGCTGGGTGACAAAAATAATTGGTTTTTTTTGTTTTTAGAGTCTAATCACTTCTTGACTCTACCTCCCGACATATTTTACAATCCCCGAAAGAATACACGAGAATGGCAGCTGTCAATCATTTTTTAAAGTGACATAAAACCTTGTTTTTGATCTCTTATAACTACTGAAAACAAAACTCCTCAGAAAAAAGAGGACTAGAATACAAGACAGTCAAATAATATCTTCAAATCACCACAACAATCAGATGTGAGAAACATTTCTACCAGGTGTATTAATTTTTTAAAGTTTGACCACAGCCCATCTGGAATGACTGGGGAGATGGATTTTTTGACCTGTACTGCAGCCAGCCACCAGGGGGAGCAGTTTTTGTGGCGACCTCACTTCAAGCCGAGCAAGATGACGTCCATTTTTTTTTTTACAGTCCATGGTTGCCACGCTTCAAACTATAGGGCTATGTAACTGTACTGATAAATACTTTAGCTCAGCGCGTTGTATCCAGTTAAAAATCCCATCTTTATGATGGTATGTGTGAGACTCTGGGCCAGAAAGCCGGTCCAATTAGAGTGTTGAAGAAGTCAAATTAAAATAAAGCTTTATAAGTCCATTCATCAAATTAAAACTGCTCCAGCTTTTTTTTTGTGAGCTAAAATCAGATTTACGTTATGTAAGCACTGATTAAATAGTGGGTTGTGGGTTAATGACAGTCATACATGGCTTGTCAGCTCAAGAATTTCCATATTTTCTTAATGATGAATAAAAGGCTTTCAGTTACTAAGGGAGTAAGACATTTATGTAACAGTAATGAAATCACAGATCTGACGAGTCTCCACGGAGACGTAAGTGAACGTCTCCTCAGAGTTCATTTCAAGGCAAGAGTTCACATCAGATGTTACTTCTTACATCAATGTTATCAGTTTTAATTGAAGGAAACATGCTCTCTGCTGCTGCTCCAGATTTTTATCACATAAATCTGAATCATTTGACTTCAGCGTCACATGTTTGATTGGCTGATGGGCTCCAGTTTGGGTTACCTTTCCTGCTCCCTGTCCTGGATTCTGCTGCCTGTGTGTGTGTTTAATGTCCGGCTGAACGCTCAGCATTACTGCGTTCCTTCAGCGCGGTTAAAATGTGGAAAATGTGACTGCGTCCATTCAAACTGCGTCCAGATATCTGACATTCTTCGACGTATGTGATTTAGAAGGACTCTGTCGCGTCCCATATTTCAGACCTGCTGGGTCAGCTCCGGAAGGATGGAAGAAATCTGGAAAATGCAAAACTTTTTCAGCTGGGTCTCTAAAAATCCTGGTGAAATATCACAAACTGGAGGGGAGGAACGTTCTGCTGAGATATGGAGGAATTATTTTAACATAAAAGCAGAAAAATTGAACACAACGTACCTAAATATGTCTTCAACAAATCCAGAAAGGTCAGAACAAAACAGACGGTTAATCATTCAAGAGGAAACACAGACTCAGACCACATCCACAAGTAGCCTGGTATCTGGGGAACCACAAAGATTTTAATACATTTAGTTCTGTCATCCACACGAAACAGCAATTTTATGTCACTAAAAAGATGTTTTCTAAAAACCTTGGCAAAAGTAAAGATTAAAAATAAAAACAAAGAAAAAAACTGAAAAAAGGGAGAAGCCTGGTGGAAGATGGCGGGGTCCAAGGTGAAGCAGGACATGCCTCCTCCGGGAGGCTATGCTTCCTTTGATTACAAGAGAAACCTTCCTGATTACAAGAAGAAGAAAAAGAAAGAAAAAGAAAAAAGAAAAAGAAAAAAAAAGATTTAAAAAAAGATCTGGTTTCATGGTTTTGTGTAGACGTTGGAAACATGTTTTTGATTCTTTAACGCCATAGCTTAATGACGGGGGCTCATTCTGATTGGCTGGCACAGGTTTCACATGAAAAAAACTGCCAAATAAGGTTTTGAAACAGATCGAGTGTGGATAAAAGTATTTTTAAAAACGCATGGACAAGGACTGAACACACACAGGTGACCAGCAACAGGTGTGACAGAGGACACAGGTGAGACTAATGATGGTAATCAACGTGGAGGGAAACACACACGGACAGAAAGTCAAAATAAACCCAGAAGCAGAAACACTAAGAAGACTTCAGGATAACTTATAACTACAGACAGGAAGGAAACAGGACACGACTTATGAGGTAAACCTAAAAAAGCTGTTGTCCACTCAGGACTAACGCTGTGTTTCAACCATAGACTGTAAAAAAAAAAGGACGTCCGCTTGCTCGGCTCAAAGTGAGGTCTCCACAAAAACTGCTCCCCCTGGTGACTGGCTGCAGTATAGGTTCAAAAATTCGGCTTTCCAGCCATTCCAGATGGGCTGTGGTCAAACTTTAAAAAATAATTACACCTTGTAGAAATGTTTCTCACGTCTGATTGTTGTGGTGATTTAAAGATATCATTTGTCTGTCTTGTATTCAGGTCTTTTTTTTCTGAAAAGTTTCATTTGCATTAGTTATACAAGGTTAAAAACAAGGCTTTACGTAACGTTTAACGATGATTGACAGCTGCTGTTCTCATGTATTTGTTTTCGAGGATTGTAAAATATGTCGCGAGGTAGAGTCAGGAAGTGATTAGACTCTTGAAAGAAAAAAATATATTATTTTTGTCACCCAGCTCCACTCAGATTCTCCCAGAATCCCTCATCGTCTCTACTGCGCAGACTCTGGCTCCTAACTGCTACAATGCGCTTGAAACGGCGGTATTTTGGCTTCAAAACCGTACAATGATAAATGGCCATGCCACGCTGTCCACTCTATATACAGTCTATGGTTTCAACCACAGGAACTGTCCCCCATGACTGTTGACACTAGGGTCTAAATTAAGTCCTGGGGGATAGATTTGCCCCTGAAAATGGTCCTCTGAGGGTGATTGGAAAGTAAGGAGGCAGCATGTGATTTAGGTTCCTAAGATAGCCTATATAGAGCAGACGGTGTGGCTCCACCTTTTACCATTGTACAGTTGCACAGCCATTGGTAGCAGTTGTTCAGCCAGAGTCTGTGCAGTAATGACTGTGAGGGATTCTGGGAGAATCTGAGTGGAGCCGGGTGACAAAAAAAAAAAAATCTTATTTCTTTCAAGAGTCTAATCACTTCTTGTCTCTACCTCCAAACATATTTTACAATCCCTGAAAAAATACACGAGAACAGCAGTCAATCATCACCAAACATGATGTAAAACCTTGTTTTTAACCTCTTATAGCTACTGAAAACAAAACTTTTCCAAAAAAAAAGAGGACTTGAATACAAGACAGCCAAATGATATCTTCAAATCACCACAACAATCTGATGTGAGAAACATTTCTACAAGGTGTGTTAATTTTTTAAAGTTTGACCACAGCCCATCTGGAATGACTGGGGAGATGGATTTTTTGACCTACTGCAGCCAGCCACCAGAGGGAGCAGTTTTTGTGGCGACCTCACTTCAAGCCGAGCAAGATGACGTCCATTTTTTTACAGTCTATGGTATTCAGGGGAGGTGGTAGACCAAATACAAAGAACAAGATACCATCAAAGAAGAAACTGAATGGAAAATGAGGCTGCACCAAAGAATATTTCAAAATAAAATCTACACAGAGATTGTACAACACACATATGTATGTAATGGTATAATTTCTGTAAATATAAAAAGAAATGAATACAATATTTTAACTGTCTTACACATGGCTATGAAAAAGTGAAACATCATTTGAGGTTTAAATACTATTTGGTGTCTGTTGTCTCTTTTAGATTGAAATGAGGTAAGCACGCCCAATCTGCATTAGCATTTTGGTATTAAATATCACTTCAGCCACCAGACGATTCAGAGCAGGATACTTCAGACTAAACTCAGTGATTCTTTCTTCATGTGAAGAACAAACTAACCTCAGTCTGTAAAACAAAGTGTGTGTGTGTAAAATTGTGAACACGTCAGTAAATGTTTCACATTCTCAGTGAGCTGACTCAGATCATCGTCTCATTGTTTCTGCTCCTCAGACTGATGCAGAATCAGAAATGTTTCTGTTTCTGACTTTGTTTTGTTGTATTTGTGTCACTGTGACGTCGATGTGACAAAGCAGGAATGAACAAAGAGAGATCAGGTCAGCATTTTAAGAAAGCAAACTCAGTTCTTAAAGTTTTATCTACAAAGAAGCATCAAAATTTTCAACACTGAAGACCGGGATCAGCTTTTATATTTGTCTTAAAATTAAGATCAGTGGTAATTTCAATGACAAAAACTATGGCATAAAAAAGAAATACTTGTTACAAACCTTTATTCACAGACAGGAACTAAACAGAACAAACTAATATGTCAAATGTGATGACGAAGATGATGACGGTGATCATACATCATGGATCACACGCGCCATCCGCGTGCTTCTGCTCGTGCATGAAGTAAACCTTGCCGGATCCCACGGTTGCAGTCACACTGGCCATTTGAAACGGGCTTTAGGGTTGCTTCAGCGCGGCACGGTTTGCCGGTGTGACTGCGTCCTAAGTGACACTTTAGTCAACACATAAAAACAATATGAAAATGTAAGAGAGGGACGCATCTGACCAGACAACATTCTCCCAGTATTCTACAGGCTTGTCAAGATGCTGTTTAGCAAACTTTAAACCAGCTTCAACATGCCTTTTTTTGAGGAATGGAGTCTTGCGGGCTGAGTGTTTCTGAGTGCATTGCCTGTTGTTTTCTCTGTAACAATTGTACCTGCTGCCTCCAAGTCTTCCTGGAGCACTTTCAGGGTGGTCCTTGGCTGGTTGAGTACTCTTCTGACTATCTTTCTGACTCCCTGGTCAGAAATCTTCAAGGAGCTCCTGTGCGTGGCCTGTTGATGGTAAGGTGGAGCTTCTTCCACTTGTGAATAATGGCCCCAACGGTGCTGACTGGAATATTCAGGTGCTTTGATATAAGTCTGTAACCAGTTCCATTCTGATGCTGAGCAACAATCAGGTTGTGAATGTCTTCAGAGAGCTCTTTGCCTTTACCCATCATGAGGTGTGTGGTATTTAACTGCTTGGTGAAAAAACAACCTTTTTTATTGGACCATCAATTTGCTCTAGCCCAGCTGATGTTGGTTTGCACTAATTGGAAGTTGAAGTAATAATTACTGACAGATTTCAGGTGGTATGGTGCATTTCCTTGCCAAAGTATACAGCCTTTCCATGGTGTGTTCAATACGATTTTCCTGTGTTATCGTACTTAATTCCACATAGTCATTATCTATGGAGCTGAACGTTGTGATTTCTTTTCATGTGTGGATTATTTGAGTTAATACCAATGTACGGTAAAAATTTTGTTTGAATTGCAGCTTTGGAAATAAATGAAATGAGACTAAAACCAAAAGACTTAAGACTAAACTCTCAGGTTATTTAGTGGGCTAAAACTAGACTAAGACTTAAGGTTTCAGATGACTAACGAAATCAGAATTTGTTGTCAAAATTAAAACTGATCAAGGTGGCTTGAGAAACTTTAGCTATGTAAGATATCTTAAAATTTAATTATAAGATATTCTAAGCCTCTTTAAAACAGCCTTTATACTTTGAAGAACAGAACCGGTCTGGTCCGTGTGTTGAGGTATGACGCTGTGAGACAGAGCTCCTGATGAGCTGCTGGAGTTTGTCTCCCTCTAGTGGCTGTTTCCTCCTCCACCTCAGATCTCACTAGGTGTTCCTTAAACCTCTGTCAACAGAAACAAACAGTGAGTGAACAGTAATCACTCAGGTGCAGATCAGAGTTCAGGTGTGTGAGAATCACCTGTTGAGTGACTTCACAGCTCAGTTCAAACAGACGGCAGCTCAGCTTCGTGTGATCTGACTGAAGAGCTTCACGTCTGCGGCGTCTCTCTGTCATTCATCAACAAAGTGAGTGAGCGTGTGTGGGTTATTGGCTATTGTATGTGTGTTGCATCATGCAGACACTGTGCAGATCAAACTGACACACACACACACACACACACTCACACACACGCTCACACACAGAGGATGCAGCAGATGGGAGATAGCTGGACTGGTTTCATCACTTAAAAACACTGAGAAAAGTTAATTAATGGTTCTTCATCAATAATTCAGAGCACAAACATCCTCTGACACTCCACCTCCGACAAACGCTGCTCAAACATTTTACGCAGCTGAAAGTCTTCAGTGTGTTTCTGTCAGCGATCAGCTCTTTCATGTCTGTTTGATTTAAACACACCACATTTTTTTAAATTGAGGCCAGCGGCTCATCATCAACCCTTCACGACCTCCGTTTGATGGAAAAACACCCAAACAAAGACCACACAAACTTTAATGTCACTCCAAGTAATCAGGTTTAGGGTCTTAGGGTCCAGATCGCTGCGAGGAACTCAACAGTCTGCGCACCTGAGTTTACAAAGTCTGATCGTTGTTAAACTTTTCTGGAAGAAAGAAAATTGGTTTTGAAGTATCTGCTTGGACAAAGAGTCACATCCCTATAACAGAGGGTGATGGTGCTCATGGGAAATGGAGTCTCTATCCTAGAAAACTACAGATTCAGGCCACAGGTGTCACCAACACTGAATGGATAGTCCTCACGGAGCTTTTAATGATAATGACTTTATTTGTAATGGGTTAGGGTATATTCCAGTCAGCACCCTTGGGGCCATTATTCCCAAGTGGAAGAAGCACCACCTTACCATCAACAGGCCACGCACAGGAGCTCCTTGAAGATTTCTGACCAGGGAGTCAGAAAGATAGTCAGAAGAGTACTCAACCAGCCAAGAACCACCCTGAAAGTGCTCCAGAAAGACTTGGAGGCAGCAGGTACAATTGTTACAGAGAAAACAATAGGCCTTGCACTCCACCGCTATGGCCTCTATGGACGCTCAGCCCCAAGACTCCATTCCTCAAGAAAAGGCATGTTGAAGCTGGTTTATCATATTCTGCTCCTTTTGTGCAGTTTAATATGGATCATTGATGTCTTCATGAAGTGGTAGTAACATGTTTTGGTCCAAAAAGCCAATAAATCAAGCACAGCAGCATTGTTTCCAGGCTCTCATAGCCCCTCTGTTCAGAACGCTCTGATTTAGTGGGCGTGGCTTTCATATGTAAATGAGCCATCGCCGATACCGCCCCGCTCTTCCACATCACTGAGAGCGGCGCTACGACCTCAGAGTGCACAATGTTTAAAAAACAGCAAAGCTCGTTTACCGTAACATTACAGGCTAAAACAACAGGCTAACTGCAGCTAAAGTTAGCATCCTGAAGCTAACACAGAGACAGGGGGGACACTGAGGAAAAGCTCTTCCATCTGCTCCACAGCACACAGCATTTAAAATACTCACATTTCCAGGGTCCCAGGTTTGTTGGAGGATGGTTGGTAATGCGCCTGGATTCAGGACCAGTCTATTGGCTAGCCCTCTGTTGGACTGTCCAAAGTTGGAAAAGCAGTCGGCTGTGAAGTGACTAGCTCACACATGCACAGTTTTACTGAGCGTAGCTGGAACATTTCCTTGATAAATGAACTCTAGACACTTAGTCTTTTCTTCTTCTGAGATGGGAAGCTTGTGCATGGAACTATGTGGCTGTTTACAGCCAAAAACAGAGCAGTGATGGCTCTTCAACTTTGGCATTCTCCTCCTGCTGACGTCGGCAAATCCCCCAAATCAAAACAGCTCATTTTAGGTCAGGATTTTACATTCACAAGCACTACTTAGTACAGGTTTGGTCATTAAATATCATATTTTGTGGGCTGGGGGGAAAGACAAAGACCCACAAATTTCACTAAAAGACTTCATAAAGTGATGTTTGCATAATATGGGACCTTTAAAATAAAGACCGTAACATGAACATATCATGAAGTTAAACAACAGCAGCAGAAAAAGCTGCTATAGCTGAGCTGTCCTTCTAGTTTTTCAAACAATGCGTTCATAAAACTGAAGTGCTGATGCACCCAAAAGATCCAGCCCTGCTCTTATGATCTTCATCCATCTCTCTGACAATGATCATCAGGTATCTCTACAGATGATCAAGAGTGACTAATCAACCTTATGAGGATGATTTGGGCTGTGGGGAAGCTGCATCCATGGAGGGAAAGTGCAGAAGTCACAAATATCTGCAGCTTTAATTTTTCTTTTTAGTTCCTGGAGTAAGAAATGGAGACTTTTTCTTTTTGATGTGACTATATTTTTCTTAACTTTCAAAAAATTTGATTTCCATTCAGGAGCCCAAAATCTGAAAAAAAAAAAAAAATTGATGACCTGAGTGGGTTTACACTGTGACGTGTTTTAAGTTAAACTGAAAAAAAAAGAAAAATAAAAAAAGGAAAAAAAAAGTTTCTCACGTCCCTGCTCCACTTTTTTCAAAGATGAATGTGGAAAACTTTGTTGTGTTTGGACGCCTGCTGCTGTTCGTGCAACTATTACAGTACAGATGTGACATCATGGCAGTATGAGGTCAACACACACACACACTGAAACACAAACACACACACACACACACAGTCATACAGGAACTATTCAACACTCTGTAACTCTCCTGCAATCAGAGGCTGACTTCATCCTTCAACCAGCTTCCCTGTGTGTGTGTGTGTGTGTGTGTGTGTGTGTGTGTGTGTGTGTGTGTGTGTGTGTGTGTGTGTGTGTGTGTGTGTGTGTGTGTGTGTGTGTGTGTGTGTGTGTGTGTGTGTGTTGTGCGAGCGTGTGTTGGTCAGCATTGCGTGTTGATTGCACCTCGTTACGGCAGAAAGCAGCCGGATGGTGTTGGAGGGTGTGTGTGTGTGTGTGTGTGTGTGTGAGTGTGTGTGTTTGTTTGTTTTGTTTGTTTCAGTCAGAGATGGCTGAGTGTGTGTGTGTGTGTGTGTGTGTGTGTGTGTACACGTGTGTGTGCAGGGTATTGCCTCAAGTTGCATTTGATGGTTGCACAGGAGAGCGATGAAACCACGGCCACATGCACACACACACACGCACACACACGCACACACATGCACACACACACACACACGTCTGAGAGTTAAACTGAGAATTAACATTTGATGTATTTTTGATCGTTTTGTTGTTCAGGTTTATTTTTATCTCTTAAAAACTTTTTCCTCCACTAGAATTTTCCAGAATGTCAAACCTGTTTTTCACCGAAGAGAAAAATAAAGTTTTGTGAAACTTTGACTCACCTGAACTCTTTGATTGCACAGCACAGCTCCAGAATTTGTGGTCAAATAAAGTGAAGAGTGAGACCTCTCTCTGAGGATCTGTTGTAGAATAGAAGATCTTTGAAATCCGTCCTGCTTTTAATCCCAGTCTCATCCATTCAGAGTTTTTTAATCCAGATTTTCCCCGCTCTGACTTTTTGCATCCTCATCTAAAAGTTTGACCTGAGGAAACCTCCACGGTGGATCTGAGAGCGTTTCCTGGACGCTCCAGGCGGACGCTCCCCTCTGAGGTTTTTCTGGTTGGACTCAGAGGCGAGCGTTTGAAATGATTCATAAAATATTTATGAATTTATTTTTGTAATCTCGTCTCTAATTGTTGTTTGTAAAGCTTTGGGAAGCGGGGGTGGATTTTGACAACACATAGGAGGAAATTCTCACCAACATGAGGAAAAAACAGCAGGTATAACACTTTAAAACCTGATTGTAGAAACAAAGATGTCAGAATTCACATCTCTGGGTTAGCTCAGTGAAAGCAGAGCACAAACAGAAGCAAGGATCTTTTTTTTCTTTCACATTTCCTGACTCTGTTCAGCTGCCAAATAAACAATTGCAACAATGGCTAAAACTTTGTCAGTGTTTCTTTTTTTTACTCCAGGACTTTAAGGTCCTATCTGGGTCTATCAGTTTACACTGACCCCTTAATGTTCTTATGAACTGTAACGAGCCAAAGGAAGCAAAATGTGTTATTTTTCAGTATCGTCACAACAAACTTGATCATATTGGATCAAAAAATGATCCCAGATCAGCATCACCTGTTCTTTATCTGCCAACTGTAACTTGTTAATAATAATGTAACTTGGCTCTAGAATTAACACGTTGACGTTTCTTTCAATCTCAAGCTATTTTGTCCCTTTGGCAACACCATAGTTAAGCTGCCACTTTGTCTTTCTGCTTCCTGCTGATCTAAGATTATGGCTGTGTCTCAATTCAGGGGCAACCTTCAGCCTCTGTAGGCTGTAGCCTTTGGAGGAAAAAACTTTCTTTACTATTTTTTTTTTTACTTTGCTCTCTTTTATTATTATTATTATTATTATTATTATTATTATTATTATTATTATTATTATTAATAATAATAATAATAATAATAATAATAATAATAATAATAATAATAATAATAATAATAATAAAAATAAAAAATTTATTTTATTTTATTTATTTATTTATTTTCTTTATTGATGGAGTATAGGACCACCATTGACATGAGAGTAAGGCAACAACGTACATTTTCAGCATCTGAACAAGTGCTGGGGGGATGATAGATAAAAAAAAAAAGTATAAAATACAAGCTGCTGTGAATTAATTTAATGTCTTTTTTTGAATAATAAATACAAATAATAATAAATAAATAAAAAAAAACACCAAGTTAGTTTTTTTCCCCAGAGAATTTACATTTATGAACATATTTTTGTATAATAATGAGAAGATTTTTAAAGAACTGTTTTTCCTCAGTGTGTTGCTTAAAAAAGAGCCCAAACAGCACATTTTCACACAGTAAAACAAAATATTCTTTGATGTTTTAGAAACACAATCACACAGTTGTTACCAGAAATCCTTCACATCTGGATAAATCAGGACTCCTTTTGGAGTTTGGCCATGTCCATCATCTTAGGCATTCACGCGCAATGGAGCTTGGGATACATGAGGTTATGAATGATTCACTGGATGCATCCTTGTGTTGTAGCCTCTAGCTTCTGTTTTTGTCTTCAGCTCATGTTTTAGCCTTTTGTTCAAGTTTTAGCCTGTTTTTTATTCTTTAGCTTGTGTTTTAGCCCTTAGCCTGTGTTTTTTCCTTTTGCAGCATTTTTTAGCCTTTAGCTTGTTGTTTAGCTTTTAAATTGTGTTTTAGCCTTTCACCTTTAACTTGTCTTTAGCTTATGTTTCAGCCTCTACCTTGTGCACTAATTTTTATCTTTCTTCTGCTCTTCTGTCCTTTTTCTGTCTGACAGTTTGGCTCCAGTGTCCACCATCACTACAAAATTAATCCATGGGACGCTGGTGGACAGGATGGGCAGTTTCGAGTATCTGGAGCTGAACACCTCTGAGTTGATCACCTGCTTCATGTGACCGTGAAGCACATGTGAGGTCCCCTCAGCGTGTTGAGCTGGATCCAGGGTCGGGGTCATCCTCAGGAGAGCAGATACCAACGTTAGAAAGAGGTCTGACAGTCCCCTAAAACCACAGCGAGCTCCATGTGAGCCTGAATTATCTCTGCAGCTTGTTTTGATCCTCACACACAATCAAACACTGGTGGTAACGAGGTGATGAGTTAATGATGTAAGCCTTAAACACGGGAATGTTTCCAGCCATCAATCCAACATGATGCAAACACTTCACAGACGTCGTCCCCATTGTTCACCGGAGATCTTCACTCATTTGTCTGAAACCTGACACGAGAGCGCCGACTCCTCTGAATCATGACAAACGTCAACGCGCCCTCCGCTCTGATGATGATGATGAGGAGGAGGAGGGGGCTTTTATTTTGGTAAATAAGGACAGGATTTGACGGTCACCTGGGAGGAGGATGTGGAGCCTAATTAGCTGCTGATGTAACTCACCTGAGAGAGGCAGAGGACGACGCAGAGAGGAGGATTAGTTTGATTCATGAATCCTGGGCTGCGTTAAGAAAACAGAGTTACTGTGTGAGCTTTGAGCCTCTGTGTGGGACGAGGAGGATTTAACGGCACTGATGAGTTTTCTGCTTCATTAAGGCTCTGAAAACAAACAAAGAGCTCCTTCATACCTGTGCAGCTTCACTCTAAAATACACACAGTGAAGGGTTTTCACGATGTTTATCAAGGCTTGACATTAACACCACCTCACCATAATCAATCACAGACAAAAATGTAGCCTCCATGATTTTTTTCTTGGCATAAAAAGTTAAACAGGATTTATTTCTAAAATAAACACCAATCTTCATTTCAACCTCTTTTTTTTACTAGGTTTGTGATATGTACATTAAATGAGAGTTTGCTGTCTATCCAAATACCCAAGTACTTGTAGGAGGTCACATTTTTAATACAGTTTTCTTCAGAAGTAAAAACATTAAAAATATTCACCTGTTGCAATTTACTTCTTGAGAAGACCATGAACTTTGTTTTTGAGAATTCAAATCTAACTTTAGATTTCGTAGCTTCATTTGTAAGGACCGAAATGCTGTCTGAAACTCT
Source organism: Halichoeres trimaculatus (assembly GCF_033239565.1). NCBI lineage: Eukaryota > Metazoa > Chordata > Actinopteri > Labriformes > Labridae > Halichoeres > Halichoeres trimaculatus. The sequence continues at coordinate 39,142,609 of NW_027437179.1, read as the reverse complement.
TGCGCCGTTTTTGTAATAGAGTTTGCATGGGTGTAGATGACAGTATCATCAGCATATAGATGTATTTTATAAAAACAGAAAACAGAATGGGTCCCAGAATAGATCCCTGGGGTACACCTTTAGTGATTGGAAGGCATTCTGCATAGACACACTGAGTTGGACTAGTAAAATAAATAATTTTAACAGTCTTGGAACTTAAACTAGCAGCTCTACGTTTACTCAATAACAGTTCATGGTTTACTGAATCAAAGAGTTTCCAGCCACAATTTTGTTGTTGGATAATTATGTTGATTAAAACCGACGATGATGC